>NC_136060.1:468346696-468724781 GCF_964261635.1 Lissotriton helveticus | reverse complement strand
CTAATCAGGCAGCCCTTTTTGGAGGATCTCCTGTCACAGCAGGAGGGCAGTGGTCTGCACCCGAACCTGCTCACTGCTTCATGCATGAAGTTTGAGCGGCGACCATTGAGAGTTTTTGATCTCCCTCTTGAAGTCTTTGAGTTCATCTTGGCAGCCAGACGTTTCGCCACAAAGACCATATACGTGTGCCGTTGAGACAAGTTTGTGGCTTGGTGCACGGACAAACATGTTGACCCTCTGTCTGCAACCTTGTCCGAAGTGTTGCTAGGTATTTTGACTTCAGCCTGGCAAGGCCTTGCTTTGGGCAAGTTTAAAGGTCATCTATAGGCCATATTGGCTTTTTTGAGGCTGCAGGGTCAACCCTGGTCGTTCAAGTCACCTGTTGCCACTCGGTTTTTGAATGGTACCAACATAAGTTTCCACTCGCACCATTTGTTATGCCCCACTGGAACCTTAATTTGGTTTTAACTTAATGTATTTACAGTTTGAACCCATGCATATTCCCCCCTAAGACTCCTGAATTTAGAGATAGCTGTCTTGGGGGTCATCACATGGGCTAGGAGGGTCAGCACGCTTCAGGTGCTTTCCATGTACCCTCCATAACCCATTTTCTTCCCACCCGTGCAACCTTGTCACCCATGTCGGCCAAAGGATCACGCTGCCTACCTTCTTTGCTCTGCTTCACCCTTCCAAGGATGAGAAGAGACTACACCGCTGTAGTGAATGAGCCACTTTAGTGGTCTGATGATCTGTGATGACCCTCGATCACCACCATTGTGTACTGACTTTAGTGTGCTATGCTCCTTTAGCCTTAATGTAGGGTGGTCTTGCAATAGAATAATCTTGCCAAAGAATAGAAGGTATGGGATGTCAAGGTGCAGTGTTGTTGGTGATGGTGCACACATGTGCTCCATAGGGGATACTGAGGGATTAAGTGCATAGTGTTATTTGAGTTAGGTGAATTATGACTTTAGCCTATTGGCTTTGACGTGGTATAATAGCATTCTGCTTTCCAAGTAGTAGAGGCCTATGCTTGAGCAACTCCATTTTCTAAACTGCAGCCATCTTCTGAGCCTCTGTAGGTGAGAGGTGATATTTGAGATTACATGTGTTGTTCACCGGCAGTGAACCAGAGCAGACCAGTTCTTATCAGGAGGAATGTGCCTTCTTCGCATTGGCGCCATAACAAACGGCTTGGCCAGCTGCTGTTGGGTGCTTGGTGTGGAAAAGTACAGGAGTCTTGTGAGAAAGGTAGGCGGGTTCTTCCAGAAGCTTTGATAGAGGATAGAGTTCTATATTAGAGAAAGGGGGTCCGAGAGAGGCTCAGATTCAGAGAGAGAGAGTTTCTGAGAGGCAGAGAGCTTCTGAGATGCTGAGAGATACTGATATGCTGAGCTGAGATGCTGGTCTGGTGTTTTGGCAGTCTGATGATACATCACGGTGCAGACGTGCAGACGTGTGTGTGCCACAGAGAGTCCGGACACAACCAGAGAGAGGGAAAGAGAAACGGACCCTTCTTCAGATGACAAGACGCCTAAGATTATGGTGAGGTGTTCGATGTATATCTAACTTTATCTAACTATACTTTGATTTTCAGGCTCTATGTATATCTATGTGCTGATGATTGCTGCTAATGTTTACTGTGAGGTTTAGTTATTTCTTTCTTGTCATCCTATTATCATGTAATAAAGAAACCCTAGAGCATATCATTTGTTGGTATTCCTTGTGAGGGAAGGTTGAGACCCCTTTTTTACCAAGTACTTACAGAGGGATGGGCGATTCCCCTCTAATGGGTAATTGTTGATATGGAAGGGAAAGTGCCTCCCATCAGGGATGTCTAAATAACATTGCCAGGAGGAGCATGCGTTGTTTACCCTCTTAGATTGGGAGGTGTTGTGACTTGTTGTTATTTGCGAGCTCCTCAGCAATGGTCTTATATTTTGTCAGTGTTTATTCCTTTCTTGGGTAAGTATGGTGAAATGTGGTGTCTTTATGTAACCTGAGAAAGGGTGTGGTAAGTAATGACCTGTAGACTGACAGAAGCACCAAAACATATAGAGAAACACGTCATTACAACCGCTTGGGCATAAAGAGTGTTGACGTTGTGTAACGATTGCATGATATCTCACCGGGTGGACAATCAGCTCTTTGTTGATTTCACTGGACTGAAGGAGAAAGTGCAGAAACAGACCATCTCTAGATGGATTGTACTCTGCATTAAGATGTGCTACTCATTGGCCAAAAAGTAACCCATGAGGACTTGTAGTCTCATTCCACCAGAGCCAAAGCTGTGACCACTGTGCTAGCTTGCAACTTTCCCGTCATGGACATCTGTCAGACTGCGTAGTAGGCAGTTCGAGGCATGTGGGCTGCTGAATTCATATCTGTGCATAGATCGCCGCCTAGTGTTGGGTCCGGATGATTGCACATTGTTGTCCTGGAAGAGTCTTCGAAGTATCGTGATATAGGTGGCTCCTCCCTCGGACTACAGTGCGCATGGGCATCCTCTCTGTGAGAAGTTGGCCTCATATATGATGTTCACTGGTTCTAGTGATCACCTTGTATCAGTCCAAACAACCCTTATGGTGATTGGTTGTAAGTCAACCTTATAGACCAGCTATCCTAATGGTAGCATGGACAAAGCAGTCTTAGGCTTAACTCTTTTGGCATGTGAAGCCAGCTGTTTTACCACAATATAACCCCTTGAATACCAGATGAAAGGACACCACACAGGTTGTTATGAAAATAAACAGTATATTTATTAATAACAAACACCTCTGAACTCTTTGAGGTCCGAGGGCTAAGCACATGACAATCTCTTAGGAAAAATAAGATAAGTTGCACAAAATTACAATGGTGCCCAAGGGGCACGACAAACCATATACTAAGTAAATGGTATAAGGAAATCGATAGAAGGAATGGAGCTGTCCAGAGGCTGTAAGTTCGCTGGGACTACACTATCCTAACCTCAGGTAAGTAATAGGAGGCCCACGGGACACGTGTGCAGAGTGTGAACTCACACGCGAGATGCGGAACAAAGTCAATGGACAGTACAGTTCAAGAAAAAGGTGAGTACGGACAATCCTGACTGGTTAGGACTAAAACGACTGTGAATCTGGACACTAGGAGAGTTAATCTACCCTTGAGCACCGAAATGCTCTTGTTACCTCACCCACGGGCTGCGGGTGCATAGGTGCTAAGT
Source organism: Lissotriton helveticus (assembly GCF_964261635.1). Classification (NCBI taxonomy): domain Eukaryota; kingdom Metazoa; phylum Chordata; class Amphibia; order Caudata; family Salamandridae; genus Lissotriton; species Lissotriton helveticus. The sequence goes on along the minus strand of NC_136060.1, from coordinate 468,721,579 downwards.
CGTGTCTGGTTTCTGCGTTGAAGTCTATGGAGCCTGGAAGAAAAGATGCTGGCGACCAGGAGGAAGATGTCCGGTGCGATCCACGGGTGGATCGAGGAAGAAGAGGACCTGAAAGCAGAGGGGACAGTGTTCAAAGTCACTAGCCAGTGACTGGTGTGGAACCAGGAGGGAACCAGATGCTGTTGTCGCGATCAGGTGAAGAGTGGACGCTTGTCCCTGCAGCCACGTGGACCAGGAGGTGTCTTCGACAACCAGGATGGAGGCGGTGTCGGGTCCGGATTTGGAGTCAACAGGCCTTGGCAAAGGCAACCCACGCGGTGAGTGGAAACGGCGTCTGGAGTGGACCAGGAGGGTCCAGGGTGCTCCTCTTTTGGAAGGGAGCAAGGGCCAGTCTGGAGCAACCAGACCAGCAGTGTAGTTTTCAAAGGTTTGTCGTCTAGGAGGCCACTAGCAAGCCGGCAAGTGACCAGACAACGCGTCGAGCAGCAAACGGGCAGAAGGGCCCCACGCAGATCCCGTGGATGCTGGAGGGCTGATCTTCGGTGCAGGAGCTGCTCGGGCTGGGGCTTCTCAATCCCCAAAGCACTTGGTCGAGTTTACCTCAGAAATCGTGCTGGAAGCGAAGTGCAGTTTCTTTCAAGATGGCCGGTCCCACGTGTCTCGTCGCACCCATGGATCTCAGCTGTGCTGCAGATGTGAGTTGAGGTCGGAGAGGTCTGGGAATCCGGGTCTCGTCGGGCTCTGAAGTCTGGATCCTCGAGGGAAGACGACAAAGGGAAGCCGCTGGACGCTTGATGGTGCCTGCAGTTGCAGGGTGGACACTCCTTGCCCACAAGGGAGATTTCATCAGTCTTCTGGGGAGCAGAACGTCGAAGTCCAGAGTTTCTTCTTGTAAAGTTTCAAGTCAGGATTAATCTAATTTGGAATGGGACCAGCTCCTACCTTTATTCTCCTAAAGGGGGCTGTATTGTGACTAGGTCCCTCCCATGGGTGGGACCAGGAAGGGGGTGGTTACACCCCCTATCCTTTGTCCGGTTTCGTGCCAGAGCTGGGGCAGGGATGCCCCAGCAACTGGTTTGAACCGGTGTATGCACAGGACACCTTGTGTGCCCCAGGCATGTCTCATTCCTTTCAGGCCTGTCCTACCCAATACACAAAATCCTCTCTGGGTTGGTGCTAGCACCTCCCAAGGCAGGAAACCCTTTGTCCAAGCCTCTCTCGCTGGAAGGACTCCCAGCAGCAGGAGGTCAGACTTGTGTCTGTGGTGGCAGCATCCATTTTGTGATGCCAAGGCTCGAGTTAACTTTAACCGGGGTTCGCAGTTACATACATATCGTGTCCCTCTAAAAGGGTGGAATGCTACCCCCGTCGCCAGAATTGGTGAGGGGGTAGTATTCCAAATCGTATGACACCTTACTCGACATGTTTTGATAATGTTATACCAGAGTTAGCATTTAACCACGAGGTTGATAATGCACTTAAGAGTATATGGTATAGCGTTATCATGGAACAGCTATTAGGACTTGGTTCCGCAAGCTGCAGACGGGCTCAGCTCATGCCAGAGCACCATCTCACATAATTCCAAGCACTCTGCCTTCAGGATTGACCAGGCCTGCCATAGGAGTGACTGATAGGAGTATGTGTCCATTTTAGGGTTAGATATAGGTATACTATATCTATAGCAAAGGATGATTACACCACCTTGCCCCAGCTGTCTTACCAGCCAGTTGTGTCTGTTTAGATGGCCAGCCAGGGGTGGCATAATACATGCTTCAGCCACTGGTAGGCCCTGGGTACACCTATGCCCTGAGTACCTAAGGTACACTGTACAGGGACTGATAAGGTGGCCTAGTACCAATTGGTAAATGCACCTAAAGTACATGGTTCTCAATTTAGAGAGAGAACAGCTAGGCTGTGGGTCTGATTAGCAGGCCCACAGCCAGGGAAAGTCGTAATCCAGTGTAGCAAAAAGCAAAAATCTGGGGTGACCATAGGATTGCAGACCCTACTCTCCTACACTCTCCATCCTCAGTTTTTTTCCGCCATTGGTTTCGGATGCACTTTCCAGCACTCCAAGTTCGGAATCGAAATAAACTTTTCAAAAAGGCCAAAAGGCCTTCGGATTCGTCAGTATTGTTTTCGATCGGTACCGAAAAGGTTTCTTAATAATTTACTTGCACTCCGGTCGTCGAATCGGGGCGTTAGGCCTTCTCGACGCCACGTGGACCGACGGTCGATGGAACGAAGTCCATTCAAATATTGCCCGCAGTGCAACTCAAAGTTCCCACATACAGATAAGCATCCTGTGTGCAACAAATTTTTATCACCAGATCATAATGAAGATAATTGCCTAGCTTGTGCCCAGTTCCGGTCCAAAAAGACGATCCGGATTCGGCGGGCGGCAAGGCAAGAAATGCAGAGGTCGGCACCGGAGCCCGAGAATATCTTTGACGATGAGGAAGAACTAGTTGACGCCGAAGACTCGGATCAAGAGGAAGATCAATACTCCGAGCACGACTCTGAATATTATATCGACTAGGAAGAACAAATCGTCGGTCGAGGAATACGACCAAGACATCGTAGCTGTCGAAGACGACTCCGATGACAACGGGGGGCGAACCGTGAGTACACCGCCCCACACATCGACTCGAACAAATCCAGTTCGACAGCCGAAAAGGGACCAAAGGTGTTCTACGAAGGCAAAAGGGCTACGCCCAAGGCGGTCGTCGAACGGAAAGCGAAACCAAAAGTAGACCAACCGAGAGCGGTCGAACTGAAGCCCATCCATCCAAAGAAGGGCATCGAGCCAAAGCCGCAGGCTCCGAGGACACCTCTACAGCCGAACAAGTCAGGACATCCAACAAAGGTTATTGAACCGACAAAACCAATCGGTCCGAAAAAAGTGGTGCAACCTGTAAAAGACGTCGCACCGACAAAGCCTGTCGGACAGACACTAAAGCCTCAAAAGCAGATCCAGGCACCAAAAACGGTCGACCCGACTAAAGGCATGGAACCAAAAAAGGTCAAACCTAAAACAACGGCGCCAAGGCAAAAGACTGTGGAAGAGGAGATCATCCATCCAGACCCCTCTACAGAAGATCAGTCCAAACTATATATCAAAATACTGGGAAAGTGACTGTTTATACAAGGAAGAAAAGACCAGTACCTGCTGAAGACTTTTCTAAAATACCACTCAAAAAAGAAAAGAGACTGTGCAACCTCTCCTATTCTTTTCCAACCTATCTCTCCAGCTATGCCTACTACTCCATATGCACCATACTCACCTGCATGCTCGGACTACAACCCAGATGTAGATCAGGATGCAGATGTGGATTTTGGATATCCACAAAACCCATATGTAGACCCCCAACTCACAGCCACGGGGGGATGACCCAGACACTGATGGGGCTCAACCCATTACAGACACAAATGTATACCCAGCTAAGCCATCACCTACAGAAGACACAGTGGCTTTCAACTCATTAATAGACAGAGCAGCACTCTACCATAATGTAGATATGCATTCAGATGCTATAGAGGAAGATTTTCTGTTTGATACGCTTGCAACATCAGAAAAAAGTGTCAAAACACTTCCAATGTTAAAAGGGGTCCTCAAGCACGCAAATGACATATTCAAAGACACTGCTAGGGCACGTGTCATCAACCCTAGAATTGAGAAAAAGTATAGGGCTGCACCATTAGACCCTACTTGCATCAGGGGACAACTGCCTTTAGACTCATTGGTGGTATCCAACGCACGAAAGCGTGCTAATTCCCAAACTACTGGAGAGGCTCCTCCTGATAAGGAGTCCAAGATTTTAGAAGCATCAGGCAAGAGAGTAGCTGCTCAAGCAGCAAACTCATGGAGAATAGCCAATACTCAAGCCTTGCTGGCTAGATATAACAGAGCGCACTGACAGTCTAGAAGGACTTCTCCAACACTTACCTGAGCCTTTCAAGGAGCAGGCAGATGAACTTATACAGGAGGGAAAGCTCATCACCAATGCCTCCATTAAGTGTGTCTATCAACACAAGCGTACTGCTTAGGAGACACGCATGGCTTCGCATATCTGGATTTAAAACTGAAGTCCAAGCCACAATTCTTAACCAGCCAATAAACCCAGATTTTTTGTTTGGTCCAGCAGTTGACTCAATTCTGGACAAAATGAAAAAGGACACAGAGACTGCAAAGTCAATGGGAGCTCTTCAGTCCCAACAACACAGAGGCTCCTTTCGTCGCTCCAAGTATAGAGAAGGAGCGTGAGCTAACATATCGCAGCGATCCTCCACATACAAGACTAATACACAATCCACATACAATAAAAACACAAACAGGGGTGGATACCGAGGAAATAATAACAAGGGCAGAGGTCGTGGAGGCAATGCAAATAGATCCTCCACTAACACCAAACAGTGACTTCTTTGCACTACCCCCAGACCATACAACACCGGTCGGGGGAAGACTGCAACAGTTCCTACCAGTCTGGCTAAACATCACTACAGACAAGTGGGTCAGGCAAATTATCCAACATGGCTATTGCCTAGAACTCACATCAACACCGCCCAACATACCACCCGTACACTGTCCAATGTCAAAGGAACATATCACGTAATTGCAGAAAGAAGTCATCAGTATGCTGCAAAAAGGGGCCATAGAACCAGTCCCATTCAAACATCAAGGAACAGGAGTATACTCAATATACTTCCTCATTCCAAAAAAGGACTGTTCTCTCAGACCAGTATTGGACCTCAGGCCCCTCAACCAGTACATTATATCAGAGCATTTTCACATGCTCACTCTCCAACAAGTCTTGCCACTGCTGCGGCAGGGAGACTTCCTAGCAACTCTAGACCTCAAAGACGCATACTTTCATATACCAATACACCCTGCTCACAGAAAGTATCTCAGGTTTACTATTCAAGGACAACACTACCAGTTCAAAGTCCTACCATTCGGTGTAACAACCTCTCCACGGGTGTTCACCAAATGCCTAGCGACAGTGGCGGCGCATCTCAGGAGACAACACATTCATGTGTACCCATATCTGGACGATCGGCTAATACAAGCGCCATCGGCCCAGCAATGTGCCAGCCACACGTCGAAGACCATTCATCTCCTGCACAGTCTAGGCTTCTCGCTGAACTACCCAAAGTCACACCTGCAATCCTCCCACGTCCAACAGTACCTGGGAGCGACAGTAAATACACTAGCAGCAAAGGCATATCCAAACACAGCACGGATCAACGGAATGCAAACGTTAACCCAAAGGTTCAAACCACAACACTCATTGCCAGCTCGAGTGTTTATGCAACTAATCGGCATGATGGCCTCGTGCATATTCATAGTCCCTCATGCCCGACTACACATGCGTCCGCTACAGGAGTGCCTAGCACGGCAGTGGAACCAGGCTCAGGGACAATTAAAAGACCTAGTGTTGGTGACCAGTCGGGCATACAACTCTCTGCATTGGTGGAATCCACAATACCTTTGCAAAGGACGACTGTTCCAGGAGCCTGTCCCTCAAATAGTGATGACGGCGGACGCATCCCTGCTAGGCTGGGGAGCACATGTCCTGCATTACACAGTCCAGGGTCTATGGACAATACAACAAAAGAAGATGCACATCAATCTACTAGAGTTGATGGCGGTTTTTCTAGCACTAAAAGCGTTAAAAAAAACACTTATGTAACAAGACTGTGTTGATCCGGACGGACAACATGATAGCTATGTATTATATTCAAAAACAGGGAGGAACACATTCCCCACAGCTATCGTATCTAGCTCAAAGTGTGTGGAAATGGGCCATTCAAAGGAACATGTTCCTCATGGCGGAACACCTCCCAGGCAAGGACAATCAAATAGCCGACCTGCTCAGCAGGTACAGTCAACAGATGCACGAATGGGAGATTCACCCCAATGTGCTCCAACCATTCTTCCGGCAGTTGGGACAACTGGAGATAGATCTGTTTGCCACACGCGAAAACGCAAAATGCCAATACTTTGCCGCCAGGTTCCCACATCCACAGTCGCAAGGCAATGCGATATGGATGAACTGGTCAGGCAAATTTGCGTACGCTTTTCCCCCAGCTCCATTAATACCGCTAGTGGCAGGCAAAATGCGCCAACACTCGCTGACGCTAATCCTAGTTGCTCCCACATGGGCAAAGCAGCCATGGTACACAACGTTCCTAGAACTGTCAGTGGTGCCTCATCAAAGACTGCGACTCACACCCAGTCTTTTAACTCAGAGCCATGGAGAAATCCAACACCCAGATCCGCAACAGATGAACCTGGCGATCTGGCTCCTGAAATCCTAGAGTTTGGATACCTGAACTTGCCTCCAGACTGCATGAATATTATGAAAGAGGCAAGAAAACCCACTACCAGGGCATGTTATGCAGCAAAGTGGAAACGTTTCGTCATCTACTGCCGTAACAACGATATAAACCCATTAGATGCGTCTACACAGAACATCATTTGCTATCTCTTGCACCTACAACGCTGCAATTTAGCCTACTCATCCATCAGGATACATTTAGCCGCGCTAGCAGCATATCTTCAAAACAGGTAACACCTTTCACTGTTTAAAGTGCCAGCAATTAAAGCATTTATGGAAGGACTTAAACGAGTAATTCCTCCAACACACCCACCTTCACCAGTCTGGAATCTAAACATCGTTTTAACCAGACTTATGGGACCACCTTTTGAGCCACTACACTCATGCGAGATACAGTTTCTTACTTGGAAGGTGGCTTTCCTTATTGCCATTACTTCACTTAGGAGAGTTAGTGAGCTGCAAGCCCTAACTATTCAAGAGCCATTCATTCAAGTACATGCTAATAGAGTAGTTCTCAGAACAAACCCTAAATTCATGCCAAAAGTGGTATACCATTTTCATATAAATCAAACAATAGAACTACCGGTGTTCTTTCAAAATCCGCAGACAGTAGCTGAAAGGGCCTTGCATACTCTAGATGTCAAGAGAGCTCTGCTATACTATATAGATAGAACGAAGGCATTTCGAAAGACAAAACAGTTGTTTGTTGCTTTCTCACCGCAACACAAAGGTAACCCTATTTCAAAATCAGGCATAGCCAGATGGATCGTTAAGTGCATTCAGATGTTATTTAAAAGCAAAACGCACCTTAACAGTTCCCCCTAGGGCGCATTCTACACGCAAGCTAGGGGCATCCATGGCTTTCCTAGGAAATATTCCTTTACACGAAATTTGTAGAGCAGCCACATGGTCAACCATACATACATTTACCAAACACTATTGTGTAGATGTACATTCCAAACAGCAAGCTGCTGTTGGTCAGGCTGTTCTCAAAACTCTTTTTCAGACTGCTGCAGCTGGCACGGGCAACCACCGCTAAGGGAGATACTGCTATACATTCTATGCACAGATATGAATTCAGCAGCCCACATGCCTCGAACGGAATATGCTACTTACCAGTATGCATCTGTTCTTGGCATGTAGGGCTGCTGACATTCATGTTGCAGCTGTAGCATTCACTCTTTGCATGGACATCTCTTACTGTACTATACTCCATCTCTGCCACAATGGCGAAAAACAATCTGAGGATGGAGAGTATGCCCATGCGCACTGTAGTCCAAGGGAGGAGCCACCTATCTCGTGAGACTTTGAAGACTCTTCCAGGACAATAATATGCAATCATCCGGACCCAACACTAGACGGCGATCTATGCACAGATATGAATGTCGGCAGCCCTACATGCCAAGAACAAATCTGGTAAGTAACCTATTCCTCTCTGCACATGATCACCAAACACTGCTGCTTTGACTGTCTGGTCTGTTGTGACGGGCATTTTGCCAGTACCAGTACACAGATCCTCCTCCGGTAGGGTATTGCTTTCGTATATATTCTGAGGTAAAGAATCTGTGGCTAGAAGTCTCTATCAGATGAAAAAGTTACTTCATGCCAGGAATGCCTTCTCACACGTATAGAAGTTTACCATTCTGATTCTGTGCTGCATTGCGAATGATCTTCACATGATATTGGCTGTCCATAACTTAGTTCATAAAAAATAAAGCATGCTTTCTTTTTATCACCAGAAAACGACAGTAATGGCTGTGTGTTATTGCATACATCAAGGAAAGTAAGTGTTATTTTTTTATATACCATTTTACTGCTCAAATGAAGTAATGTAAAAATAAACTAACAAAGTTAAGCTACACTTGTCCTTCGATCTTAATGCCTGTCCAGTTGTTGAAATTAATTATTAACTTATAATGCAGATTTCAGCAAAAAAAAAGTTGTGTTATACCTCTGCCAAACATCTAGTATCAGTATGTTCTTTTTCACAAGAGAATGCTTTCCCTCATGGAGGAATTACGAAGTGCTGGATAGCAATTCAAAACATGCCTTGCAGTTTAATAATTGATGCGTTTCCTGTAAAAAAACAAAAAATCCAAATGTGTAGTACAGATGTCTCTTCCGAAGTGTTCAGGCTTTGTCGTGTAGGGATTGTGAGAAACAGATGTCAGTAATTGACCCTATTCAATATACCTTTGGCATCTTGGTTCTGATCACGAATCCTGCTTCAGCATGCACCCGAAGGTCCTCAAAAAAAAACAAGACCAAACTGTTAATGACTCCGGTCTGTGGTGACACACTGCCATCTTCGATCGCAGCCAGTCTCCTCACATTCTACAGAGAAGTGGAGGAAGCATAAGAAAATCAGGAAGGGTAAGTTGCCTACACCCTCACAAGAACTTCATCCTCTGAACCAGAGTTGGTAGTCGTGAAGCTGACAATTCCTCAGAGCGGCCCATTACCAGTGTCTCCACAAGACCCGGTGCTGAGCCTTCTCCATCGCCTCTTGCTCCGCTCCACTGTTAATCCCAGCTACACCAGCACCGGGCCTATCATTCCTGGAACAGCCAACACCAACTTCTTCTTACCCAGAGTTCTCGACCTAGTCTCAGACCAGGCAGCATTTGTTAACTCGTTGTATATGATCTTTGTGTGCGTCATAGTGCCAGCCAACCCAAGGGTCCCATGGTGACATTAGGACTGCCGATGTTTATGCCTTTGCAATCAACACTGAAGCGATTTGGTTCCTCTCTTCGGGACCAACGCAAATCTTATTCTGCGGCGCACCTCTACACAGCGATACAACCGGATGTATGACGTTACAACGCATGCTTTTACCACGCATGCTGTTACAACGCAAGTATTACAACGCAAACCTTTAAAACGCATTACACTTGTGGGTGCTGGATAGTGAATAGTTTAATTTACTATTCCAACTCCAGTCCCTGTGGACACTAGGGAAGGTGTTGGATAGTAAATTAAAACTATTCCTTATCCAAGAGCGCCCCCCAGTGTAATGCGTTGTAATGGTTTTCGTTGTAATACATGCGTTGTAACAGCACTGCCTGGTAAAAGTTGCGTTGTAATGGTTGCATACCATACAACCATCCACTTCATGGCTCGCTGTTCCACATAGACCACCTACGCCGCATCACCTTTGCTGTCATGGCGCCGTATACAGATCCACTGGCAGTCTCCCTCCTTCTCCGTGTCACAGAACCGATTGTGAAGAGAGGCACAGACTCCTGGAGGAGGAAGAATACAGGCAGAGTATTCATGTCATATCCAGTATTGGGGTATCTTTCATAGATTCACATGCTTGAATCCTTCCCCGTGGTCAAGATGGGAGTCCCACGGTAAAATAATCAAGATGTGTTTAACAAATTACATAGGCTATAATGGCCCTAAACCATCTCAATAGTCTATGTCCTTTTTAAAAAAAACAAAAGGACCTAATGTTGGAACACAGCCAATCAGCTGTCAGCACCCTCTAGAACACTCCCATCAGAGGCAGATTCCCTCAGATTTGTGGGTGCTACTCAGTTTTTTCTCCACTTTTAAAATGTCTTTATTCTGGACATCATGTCTGACAAGAGGGGTCTTTTCTTCCCATGTAAACCGTGACCAGAAGGGAGTCCATGTGGGTGGGGTGTGGAATTTATTAAAATATCTACTTGTCCATGGGGCAGGTTGCTTCATAAATCTACTTGTCCTGTAACAAAATCCACTTGTCCCTTTGGTGCCATGTAGTGCGGCGACAAATTTTGTCAGCAATCTCATTATATAAGATCTCTGATATAGCTTCTCTGATTATGATAGGGCTCATACCATAGTAGTGTTTGAATACTTGCAATGCCCTTGTGTTGCCACATTTCCACAGATCTACATACTGGTCCTGAAGGTAACGGTAAGCAATAGTTCCAGGTTTAGAATGCCCTTTTGAGTTTGTGCAAACCTACTAACTTGTATGTTTTAAGGGTTTACAACAACTCTTCTTTAATCTTTTCCCATACTGAGAAATGTTGGAAATGTACTCCTGACAAAGGCAGACGTAAGCCTTCTTCCAGAGTAGGGAAAAATGTGGTTAGATGGAAAGTAAATTTGCAAACACTCGCATGAGCCAATCTACACATGCATATCTGCTCATGCTAAAATGCAGTTCACAAATATTTTCTAGGAGTACTATTTTTTGTCCGACTTTTGTATATTGTTGGGAATTCACAAAAGCTGTATAGCTGCACTTAATGCAAGGACATATACCATGGGTGCTCTTTTGAGATGTTCTTCATAATTAGGCCCCAAATTTAGTCTGGCCATGACCTTTGACGTTCATTAAAATTCTCTCTCTCTCTGTATCAGCTGGCTTCACTGTGAGTGACAGCATTCCGCTTTTTCGCAAAGAGCATATCGGCACACAAAGTAGTTTTGATCAGTGCCAGTAACAACTGACCAATTTATTTTTTGCTTTTGTCAATGTTTGTTATAATTGTGAGGGCCCACCAGCTCCCACAACAATAACGTTTTACAAAAACCGTGGCAAAACAAGTCACACATTGACACAACTAAAGCTGACTACCAATTTCAGACCTACTGATTTTTGCCAATGCTTGTTTATTTTTCTTTCCCATAATCTTATTGAAACTGGTTACACTGATTTTCCATTTTGTATATTTTTGGGAAATACTAGCATGCATGTTACTAAATGTTACTAAATGTTGCTGCAAAGAAATGGTACCTGAAATTTTAAAGTAGTTTAGCTAAATGTTTTTTTCTGCTTTCATTTTTTTGTCAACATTTTATTCTGAAAGCCAAGAATCATCAATCTTGCTTTCAAGCTTCTGCAAATATTTGCATCAGATCAGAGAGCATTCTGGGAGCATTAGATATAGCCTCATATTGCTAAACTTTGAACATGTTTGTAAACATTTTTATACTGGAACCATTGTCAGTAGTGCAGTCCGAGCTTACAACATTTACTAAGAGCGCTCACCCTAATAATAAAGGCTTTCAATTAATGAACTATAAATACAAGTTTAAACAGCATTCACATATGGTCAAAAATATTACATTAACTGCAGGCAGTGCCCTTCCCTGATGCATAATGTGATAATGCACACTGGCATCCAAAGGGTTTGTGCTGCAGGGGACTGGGCCTACTTGTCCCAAGGACAAAATCCACATAAAAACTTGTTGCCCTTGACCCCAAACAATATGTCCTGGGCGTCGGGCTATAGGAATTCCACATCCCTGAAATTGCCTCCACCCGAAGTGAGGGAATGTAAGATCTGCCGCACCTTTTCATGTAAAACCCTCAAGGTTATGGAGGGAAGGTTGCTGCTGTGGCTTCAAACCACTAAGCACCAGCCAATTTCATCAGTTGAGAATCTAAGGAAAGTTCCTCAGGAGAAGGTAGGAAACACCCTAAGCCTTCCCAGGACTCCAAGAGCTCTAAAAAGGAAAAAGGAGTGAAGCACTCCTTAGAGCCTGAGCTGTCTGTGTCATCTACGCCGTCTAGAAAGGACAAAGATCGCCCAAGAGCCTCCTCTTCAGATCCTGTGGGGGCGAAAATCTCATATAAAATCGGCGACTACGTTCCTTCACTCGACAGTGAGTGTAACATAGTCAGCGCTTTAACTCCGGTGTCATCTACGATGGTATCGCTCTCCAAAAGCATGTCGACATTGAAGACTCCATCGTCGTTGAAGACCGTTGATGCCCTCCCGTCGACAACAATACAGTTGATGATTGCACCGTCGATGACCGCACCGACACAGATACCATCGTCGTCGGAATTTGCCTTGCCAGTTACATCTGCACCATTGCCTAGGGTTACTCAGGTGATCAGGGTAACCAAGACTTTTCTACGTCCAACTGTGCAAGAGTACAGTAATGTTTTACCTTTAATCCCATCCCATCACATCCTCTGGAGGGCTATGTTGACGATAATTAAGATGATGATGGCCTTTATGGTGTAACTCATAGTCCGTCAAAGCTGCATGTTAAGTGTCAGGACGACGACGAGGATTAAGACTACCATGATGAATTGCAATATTATCAGCAGGGCTATAAGGCACCACATCATCACTATTAGTCATTTGGTTTTCAGCCAGAGCCCCATCCCAGAAAGATTACACATCTTCCGTGACACTTATACAGGATCTATAGGGTATGCTGGCGGATTACAGGCAGAGTTTCATGCCTCAAAAGGATCAGTCCGCCGGACCAGTACCTCCGACAGATCCACTAGGTACAGCAGTTGTTCATCCTCCAACCGCTCCTGTAATTGCTCCTCACCCCGGGCCAACGGACCCTGTTATAGGGTATAAATCCTCTTCGGATAAAGAGAAAAGAGGGTGAGTTGCCCGATTCAATCTCAGCACCGGATCCTTGGGAGGATTGTCATACCAACTCCCTTCCCTCCTCTGCACCTGCCATCTGACTCTCCTCCTGAGGATATTGGAGGGTCTCATAATTTAATGGAGAGAGCAGGTAACAGGTTCCACTTGCCTATGATCATCAAGCAGACTGAATATTTCCTTACGATATTAAAGAGGACACCTGGAAATTGGTACGGTCCATACCAATTATTGATTATATATGGCAGGAAGGCATCAAAATCATGGAGACACAAGTGACCATACCGTCGGTGCTCACTCGAATTGAAAAAAGTATAATGCTCCAGAGGATTCTCAATCTTGCATTATTGGACACCCCAACCTGGACTTGGTAATCTCCAGTGCGGCACAAAGAAGATCCAAGAACCCTGCCCTGCTACCCCAATCACTACTCCACCTGATAGGGAAGGGCGTAGTATGGACATTCTAGGAAAGCACTTCTCTTCTATGGCCGCAGTCCCGATCGGGGGAGCAAATGCTTTGGCCATCATCGGCGGCTATGACTGCCAGATGTAGTCAGAAATGGCAGGAGTAGTGGACCCTATACAAGAAGGCAGGAAGCAAGGAAAATCCTTTTATGTTTTTTCAAGTTAAATCTTCAGACTTCACTGTTTTGCTTCACTCGAAGTCTTTTGTCCATCTTTGTGGTGCAAAGTATTTTTCTCATAGTAAAGAGGCTTTTTCCTATTTATTTATTTCCTCCTGATTCAGTGGTGATTTTAGTGGCACGAAAGTCTCACGCCACCTCTGTCTGCTTCTTCTCCCCCGATAAGGAGAGCAAAAAGGTAGATTCATCAGGAAGCAAGATCTGCATCATGCCGGCTATGTCAATGAAAGTGGCCAGTGTCACAGCCCTCTTAGGACGATATGATCGTGCCTTGTGGGATTCAATCCTTCACTTTGCGGACCCCACCTACCCAAAGAACATAGGCAAGACTTTTTAGAAATCGTTCAGGAGAGGGCTATGGTCTCGAACCAAGTGATCAGCTCAGCAGCAGACTCCTCGCTTCTAGTTGACCACAGCTACTGCCATGGCATCTCTCTACATCAGCACGCATGGCTGCGTTTAACATCTCTGAAGCCAGACGTTCAGTTACGGCTGCAAAATTGATCCTTTTCTGGCTCCACCCTCTTCGGGTCTCATGTCGACTATTAAATGGCACAAATGAAAACAGAGATTGATACCTTAAATGCGGTAGGACTAGAAAAATCTACGGAACAAAGATGTTCATTCTGCCCTTACCACTGACGTTTCTCCGTACAGAGGGTTCAAACCCCTCAATGGCAGTCCAGCAGGTCGCAACAATATCGGGGGCCGTACCAGTCGCAGCGCAAACCACAGAAAGGTCGTAAATCCCAATAAGCAAATCTGGGATGACGTGAACATGCTGTAGCAAAACCTTGAATCTTCTCTTCCCCCTCTTCTGTTACCCACACCAGTAGGGGGAAGCAATGTAAATTATCTGGCAGAGTGGCAAAACTTTACAACATTACAACTTGAATATTGTCCTACATGGCTATCATCTAAGATTCACTTCCCCACCACCTTCCATTCCTCCGAAGGCGTCCATGTCTCTCCTCAAGTTCTTACAGGAAGAAGTCAACATTCCGTGCCGCCAGAAAATGGTAGAACCTGTCCCTCGAAACCAACGAGGTCAAGGTATCTACTCCAGATACTTCTTAGTGCAAAACAAAGCCATACACGAGTTCAGGCCGATTCTCAACCTTCGCATTGTGAACAAGTGGATCAGGAAGGAAAAAATCAGGATGCTGGTCTTAACCCAAATTTATCCTCAACTTTAAAAGGGAGACTGGGTCTGTTCGATAAATCTACACAATGCCTATTTTCATATTCCGATTACAAATTCCCATCGGAAGTTCCTCAGGTTTGTCGTGGGCCAGAACCACTACCATTCTGCAGTTCTCCCATTCGGCCTCAAGTCAGCGCCCAGGAGATTCTCCAAATGCATGGCAGTGGTGGCAGCGCTCTTTCGGAAGCAAAAAATCTTTGTATATCCCTAGCTGGACGATTGGCTGATCAAAGCATCCACATTCGCAGAAGCCCAAGAGCATTTCCTACGGACGTGCGATGTGCTTTATCTCTTGGGTCTGCACGTCAATGTTCAAAAGTCCACGTCCTCTCCGGTTCAGATTCTACATTACTTGGGAGCTGCCATCGATACGTTGCAGGAAAAGGTGTGTTCGAGGCATGTGGGCTGCTGAATTCATATCTTAGCATAGATCGCCGCCTAGTGTTGGGTCCGGATGATTGCACCTTGTTGTCTTGGAAGAAGAATCTTGAAGTATCACGAGATAGGTGTCTCCTCCCTTGGACTACAGTGCGCATGGGCATCCACTCCATCCTTAGATTGTTTTTTTCCGCCATTGGGTTTGGATCTTATTTCCTATACTCCAACTTTGGAACCAAAACTAACTACTTTCTAAGGCCAAAAGGCCTAACTCGACTGTATTGTTCTTGCTCGGTACCCCTTGGCTCGATGAAACTTTCCATCTAGATCCGGTCGTCGACGCGGGCCGTTGGGCCTTATCGACGCCATGTGGGATTTGTGTCGATGGAAAGGAGTCCATTTAAAAGGTGCCCACAACGCCACTCCAAATTCCCGCATACTGACAAACATACAGTATGCAACAAGTGCTTGTCACCTGAGCACAAATAAGAAGATTGCCCAGCGTGTGCCCAATTCCGTTCGGAAAAAAAACATCCGGAATCGACAGGCTGCCAGGCAAGAGATGCAGCGGTCTGCACCGGAACCGGAGAACATCTTCGATGACTAACAAGACCTCCCCGAAGCGGCCAACTCCGATCTAGAAATCGTCGCCGTTGAGGACCAATCGGACTCCGATGACCAGATCACGCCAGGGCAAAAGTGAGTACCCAGACCCCAACTGCGCTTATCCCAAAGGACAGGGCTCCGGTTGAAGCATCGCCTAAAGGTCTTAGCCGAGATCGACATACTCCTTCAGAGACCCAGCCTATCGGCTCGGCTCCGAAGCCCAAACACACGCCTTCCAGTAGCCCAGGACCTAAAAAGGGCGTTGAGCCGAAAAAAGTTATCGAGCCAAAGGTCGTCGAACCGAAGAGGGTTGTCGACCCGAAGGGCGTCAAACCGAAGAGGGTCGTCCAACCAAAGGTCATCGACCCGAAGAAGGCTGTTGAACCAAAGGTCATAGAACCGAAAAAGACCTCTGAACCGAAGAAGGTCGTCGATCCTAAAAGAACACACGATCCAAAAAAGGCCGTCGAACCTACCTAAAGAGTGCCGATCCCAAACCACAGGATCACACTAAGAAGATAATCGACCCGAAAAAAGCCCTTGATTCGGACAAGAAACGTATCGAACCAAAAACTCTGGTCTATCCTAAACAGGTTGTCGAGTCTAGAAAGGTCGCGATCCAAAAAAGACATTAAAATCAAGAAAGGACGTCGAACAAAACAAGAGCGTCGAACCAAACCAGGTCACCGACCCGAAATCGGCAGTCTAGCCCAAGAAAGTCCCACCACCAAAGGCCCTCGAGCTAAAGACTCCAAAACAAGTCTCTAAGCCAAAGACTTCGGCGCCACAGACCGTCGAGGAAGAAGTCTTCCATCCTGATCCAGTGACTGAGGAACAACCAAAACTTTACATAAACTACAACGTGTCCTGTTTGAGGGTCTATCACCGAAAAAAGAGGCCTTTAGAAACGGACACTCCTTCCCCTGTCACTCCAAAGAGAAAAGACTTCAGGACATCTCCCTCAAGGCCTTTTACTCCTCCTCCTTTTCTTCCTAATATGCCTTTTATGCCTTACTCTCCTACACATTCTGAATATGAGGGAGATAACATGGGGGAAGATCCTCAATACACTTATGACGAACCAGGAGATCCTGATCCACAAGACGACACTTGGGATGACCAAAATGATCCTTATGGGACACAACCCATCCCTGACACTTCCCCATATCCTACAAAACCGTCACCTACAGACGACACTTGTCTTTATCCAACTTCTAGAAAGGGCAGCAAAATATCAAAATGTTGACATGCACACTGACCCTATAGAAGAGGACTTTTTATTCGACACTTTCCCTACTTCAGAAAAGAATGTCAGAACACTTCCTATGCTTAAGGGGGTGCTAAAACACGCGCCAGACATATTTAAAGGTCCTGCTAGGGCGCGAGTACTCAATCCAAGAATTGAGAAGAAATATAAAGCAGCCCCTACAGACCCTACTTATATCAAACAACAGTTGCCTTTAGATTCGTTGGTAGTAGCAAACGCTCGTAAAAGGGCAAACTCACAGACAACAGGAGATGCTCCCCCTCCTGATAAAGAGTCTAAAATACTGGAAGCCTCAGGCAAGAGTAGCCTCACAGGCCGCAAATTCATGGAGAATTGCGAACACACAAGCCCTACTATCACGCTACGATAGAGCACATTACGACCAACTCGAGAGTTTAATGCAACACTTGCCAGAACCTTTTACGGCACAGGCTAATGACCTTATACAGGAAGGCAAATTTATAACTAATGCTTCCATTAAATGTGCGCTCGACGCAGCCGATACATCGGCCAGGACTATTAACACCAGCGTTCTACTGCATAGGCATGCGTGGCTACGCATATCTGGTTTTAAAAATGAGGTGCAATCTACCATCCTCAACCAACCAGTTAACCAGGATTTCCTGTTTGGCCCTGTGGTAGACACCATTTTATACAAAATGAAGAAAGATACTGAAACTGCCAAGTCAATGGGCGCACTTCAGTTTCAACAACATAGATGTTCCTTTCGTCGCTCCTCTTATAGAGGCTCAGGAAGAGTCAACACATCACAAAGCTCCTCTACGTTAAAGTATAATACCCAGAGCTCTTTTAATAAAGGCTCCGATAGAGGAGGTTATAGGGACAACAATAACAAAGGCAGAGCCTCCACTGCCACCAAACAGTGACTTCATCACACTCCCTCCAGACCACCTAACACCGGTTGGAGGCAGAATAAACCAATTCCTACCAGTCTGGAATGCAATTACCACAGACAGGTGGGTGAGACAAATTATCCAGTATGGTTATTGCCTGGAACTCACTTCTACTCCACCCAACATACCACCCAAACACCGTCCTATGTCCAAAGAACACATAACACTGTTACAACGAGAGGTCACATCCATGTTACAAAAGGGCGCCATACAGCCAGTCCCTTTTCAACACCAAGGAACAGGAGTATACTCCCTATACTTCCTAATTCCCAAAAAGGATGGATCGCTCAGACCCATACTAGACCTCAGACCTCTGAACCAATACATACTGTCAGAACACTTCCATATGATTACTCTACAACAAGTACTCCCGTTACTTCAGCAAGGCGACTTCCTTGCCACATTAGACCTCAAAGATGCATACTTCCACATACCTATACATCCAGCTCACAGGAAATACCTCAGGTTCACGATAGAAGGTCAACACTATCAGTTCAAAGTTCTCCCCTGTGGAGTAACAACTGCCCCAAGAGTGTTCACAAAATGTCTAGCGGTAGTGGCAGCACACCTCAGGAGGCAACACATCCACGTGTTTCCATACTTAGACGATTGGCTCATAGAGGCCAAATCGTACGCGCAGTGTGCAAGCCATACGTCTCAAACACTCCAGCTGCTGCACAGTCTGGGTTTTTCCATAAATTACCCAAAATCCCATCTACCACCCTCCCACATACAATAATATCTGGGCGCTACAATAGATACATCAGTAGCAAAGGCATATCCAAATCCAGCCAGGATAGCCAACATGCAGACTCTCATTCAAATGTTCCAGCCACAACACTCCTTACCAGCTTGAGTGTTCATGCAGCTCATAGGCATGATGGCCTCCTGCATATCCATTGTCCCTCATACCAGACTTCAAATGCGTCCATTACAAGAATGCCTAGCACGGCAGTGGAACCAGGCTCAAGGACAACTAAAAGACCTAGTGTTGGTAGACAGTCGCACTTACAACTTTCTGCAGTGGTGGAACCCACAAAACCTTTCCAAGGGGCGACTGTTCCAAGAGCCAGTTCCACAAGTAGTATTAACAGCGGACGCATCACTGACGGTTTGGGAAGCCCACCTACTTCAATACACGGTCCAAGGACTCTGGACAGTCAAACAAAAGACACTGCATATCAACAACTTAGAGTTGCTAGCAGTATTTCTAGCACTGAAAGCATTCCAGAAATACTTATACAACAAGGCTGTGTTGATCCGGACGGACAACATGACAGCCATGTATTATATCCAGAAACAGGGAGGGGCTCACTCTCTACAGCTTTCTTACCTAGCGCAGAACATACGGAGGTGGGCAATTCCCAAAAACATTTTTCTCCTGGCAGAACACCTGCCAGGGAAAGACCACCAAATAGCAGATCTGTGCAGCAAACACAGCCAACAGCTACACGAATGGGAGATTCATCCTCAAGTTCTCCAACCATTCTTCAAACAATGGGGGCATCCAGAGATAGATCTGTTTGCCAAAAACGAAAATTCAAAATGCCAGTACTTTGCCGCCAGCAAACTAAGTCAGCAGTCACTGACGATGATCCTAATTGCTCCCACATGGGCAAGACAGCCATGGTACACAACATTCCTAAAACTCTCAGTGGTTCCCCATCAAAGACTGCGTCTTTCACCACATCTTTTAACTCCGAACCATGGAGAAATCAGGCACCCAGATCCCAATCAGATGAACCTAGTGATCTGGCTCCTGAAGTCTTAGAGTTTGGATATCTCAACTTGCCTCCGGATTGTATGAACATAATCAAAGAGGCAAGACGCCCAACCACTAGAGCATGCTATGCAGCTAAATGGAAAAGATTTGTAATCTATTGCAATAACCAAATCAATCCACTAGACGATTCCATCCGAAACATTATCTGTTACCTGTTGCATCTTCAAAGATGCAATCTAGCATACTCTTCTATAAGACTACATCTTGCTGCTATAGCAGCATACCTCCAAAACAGACATGTGTCTCAGAGTTCCACCAATCAAAGCTTTTATGGAAGGGCTTAAAAGGATAACCCCTCCAAGACACCCACCTTCACCAGTCTGGAACTTAAATATAGTCCTTACCAGACTTATGGGACCTCCTTTTGAACCACTCCATTCATGTGAATTACAATTTCTAACATGGAAGGTGGCATTTTTAATTGCCATTACCTCACTCAGACGAGTAAGTGAATTACAGGCTCTGACCATTCAGGAACCCTTCATGCAAATACATGCAAATAAGGTAGTACTCCGTACTAACCCTAAGTTCATGTCAAAGGTCATATCCACTTTCCATATCAATCAATCCATAGAATTGCGAGTTTTCTTCCAAAACCCGCAATCAGTAGCTGAAAGAGCCCAACACACATTAGATCTAAGAAGAGCTCTGTTATATTATGTTGACAGGACTAAATCATTCAGGAAAACCAAGCAACTGTTTGTTGCTTTTTCCCCACAACATAAAGGTAATCCCATCTCAAAATCAGATATGCATTCAGATATCCTACCAAAAAGCTAAACGCACTCGAACAGTTCCCCCCAAAAGCACACTCTACGCAGAAGATGGGGGCATCCATGGCTTTCCTGGGAAACATTCCTCTAGAAGACATCTGTAGAGCAGCTACATGGTCTACCATACACACTTTCACTAAACACTATTGTGTAGATGTACAAACAAAGCAGCAAGCTGCTGTAGGCCAAGCTGTCCTTAAAACTCTTTTTCAAACTGCTGCAGCTGGGGCAGGTGACCACCGCTAGAGGAGATACTGCTAAACAGTCTATGCTAAGATATGAATTCAGCAGCCCCCATGCCTCGAACGGAAAATGCTACTTACCAGTATGCATCTGTTCTTGGCATGTAGGGCTGCTGACATTCACATCTCAGACTGCCTTGCAGACCGGATCGCCTCAAGAATTTTAGAGGTTAACTGCTACACCCCAGCCTTTCATCTTTGAGTTTGGCAGCATGGCTCTGAGATAGTGCAGTATGGTCATTTAAACCTGTCTCAGGCCTGTATAGACATTCTAAAGGAAGCAAAGCGACCATCTACACGAATAGCTTATGCTTTTAAATGGAAGCAATTTTGTATTGGGTGCTCTTTCAAACAATTTGATCCCACGTCTTGCCAGGAAGAATTGATTCTCCTTTATTTATTATATCTTGCCAAATTCTGGCCTTCAATACTCCTCAGAGTCCACCTGTCTGCTCTCACAGCATATTGGAAAAGTCCTTCACAAATCTTTCTTTAGGATTCCAGTCATTAAATATTTCCTAGAGCGGTTAAAGGATTTTCCTCCCATTAGCCTTCCTTCTCCTCCATGGGAGCTGAATGTAGTACTGTCTTGACTCATGCTGCCTCCCTTTGAACCCATTCACAAAGCTTCATTACAGCATCTCACATGGAAAACCGCGTTCCTAGTGGCCATTATGTCAGCAAAGAGAGTTAGATTCAGGCTCTTTGCGCTCATGATCCTTGCACGATATTCCACTCCTCATAAGTAGTGTTACGCACACATCCTAAGTTTTTCCCTATAGTGGTCGAAGATTTCCACGTAATATAAACTATCGCTTTACCGATGCTTTTTCCAAACCCTTCGTCTCCAGCAGAGAAGGCACTCCATTCGCTGGATGTGAAAAGGGTGTTAAAATTCTATTTGGCAAGACTAAGCCCATTCGTAATTCACACCAGCTATTTCTCAATTACGGCCCAGTCAGCACAGGTTTAGCGACTTCTAAACAGTCAATCTCTAGGTGGATTGTCTCTTGCTTTCTCTAATGCTATTAACTAGCCAACAAATCTTTCTGGTAGGCCCAAAGCTCACTCTACCAGGGGGAAGGCAGCGACTGCAGCCTTTTAGTGGATATTTGCAAGGCAGCTACATGGAGGTCAATCCATACATTCACTAGACATTACTGCCTGGACACTCATGCTAGAGCGGATGCACAAGTAGGACAATCGTCCTTCAGAAATCTAATCTCTTAATAGGGTTTTCTTTTTTGGTAGTTTTCGGTCTACTCCACCGCCTTAGGGGGGGTGAGCTTGCTATTCTATTCATTGCTTACGACTATACATGGAATTCCCCTATGAGAGAAGGAATAGTTTCTTACCTGTAATTCTAGTTCTCTCGTAGTGGTATTTCCATGATAGTCATAAGCAGCCCTCCCCGGTGGAGAGGACGCATAATCTCATGCTCCATTATTATCAGTTTACTCTAGCCTTCAAAAAGAACTGCGGTAAATGCTCCGGGGGTCCCAGCACATGGGCGGGACTATTCATTGCTTATGACTATCATTTAAATAACCACTGCGAGAGAACTAGAATTACAGGTAAGATACTATACCATATGATGGCTGTTCCAGTGTTTTAGAAACCAAAAGATGATGACGATTTCTTATAGTTTGATTGGATTCTTTTTTGTGTTTAACTTGGGCAATATTTTACCAATACCCTGATAATAATGCTTTTGACTTCCGCGTGCAGTATCTAAAATTAAAGAATTTTGAAGAAGAGGTGCGAGCACACCGTGACCTGGATGGATTCTTGGCCAGAGCCAGTATCATTCTAGATGAGACTGCAACCTCTCTTGATGACATCCTGAGAGAAATGCTGAAACATTTTGCAGAAGACTCCGATAATACAGAGCCAAGTTGCAACTTTGACAAAATCATGAGCACTTTATTCACTGATTCAGGGACAGCAAGAGAAGGGAAAGGTATGTTTTTCAACTGTTAATCAGTGTAACATGTATTTGTTCATTTATCTCAGTGTTCGCTAAAACGTTACTGGTTTGAATAACAGGAGGCGACTCGCCCATTAATGAATGTATGCAAATAATTGCAGCGAGTTTCCTAGCCGCAAAGTGTTTCTGCTAATGCTAGTATAATTTCACAATAAAGGGTAACTACCTAATGCGATCTTTCTGAATATATTTGGAAGGGGAACTTGGTCTATAACACAAGACCACCACCTTTGTTAATGCATAGAACCACTTTGTGAAATGCGCAGGGTAAATAAACACTTGTTCCAAATCTATTTAAAATGCAGTTTAAACTCGGCAATTGAAGAATAAGCTGCTTCACATACTTAGATTGTTTGTGTACTATTCATGGCTGTGAGTAGCCTGATGTGGAAGGGAATCTAAATCAGAATCAGACCAGATGTAGGTGGTCTAAAGAATTCCTGCGTTAATTTGTGTAACATAGAGATTGATCCTCTACAGCTTTCTGAAAATAGTAAACAATTACTCATGTACAATTTGGGGAATTGATAGAGGCTGATTAGTCAAAAATCATCCAGTGCTGCGCCAAGTGCCAAACCCTGTATTCAAATAGAGGTTGCAAGATATGGAACAGCGGCTGCTCATCCTATTTGAACACAATATTTAAGTTATTTAGGTTTCATCGCATGGCACAATGAAAGACTAATACACACTGAATTACGGAAATTGATTCAACACATTTTTATTTTGAATGACTTGCATCAGGAGATAGGACATGTTTGCTATACATGGTCACACTATACAAAAAAGGCTGATTTCTCCCAAAAGGCAAGGGTACTCAGTGAGCTAAATTTGCACTAAAGATTTGCGTGTAATCTGAGAGTTTCCTGGTTTTAGTAACAGGTACATGATCCTTCACTTTCTATGAAAGAAAAAAAGTAACTTGATATTCTTTCCAGTTTAATTTCCGAAAAGCACTTCCACCAATCCCAAAACATGTTAATATAGAAACACCACCACTTCAACATATTTATACTCTTGAGAAGAGTGTGGGTTAAAAGTACTGGGAGGAGTACAGAGAAATTGGATTAAAGACTACCAGCAAGTAACTCAAAGATTACCTTCTCATCCTCTTCCTCGTCCCATTCCTTACTTGAGAAGATGTGCCAAGCATTATGCCTTCTCACAGCAACCATTACCAAAAAGCCACGCATGGACGAATTCACACCAAAAAATCTTTATTCTGACATTACTCCCCACAACCTATACAAATGTATACTTGACTTGCTTTTGATTAAACACTTGTTTCAGAAAGCACATCTAAATTGTGAGCTACATTCCATTTCTAATGTAATAAAAACACGAGAGGAGTGCCTCAGTTAACTGCTTTGGAAATATCTTTAATTGAAGCACCTACCCACTCAGCCCAGGAGGCGGGCATCATATCCATGAAGGTAGAATAATTATAGTTTTTTTTCCATTGACCTAAGGATGATGGCGAATATTTAAAGCCCCTCTTAGCTTGCCTAACAATAATATTATCACTTTTCCTAATTTACAGACCTCTTAAAATATACTTGTACTACCCTAGGAAAATCCAAAGAATGTAGCTTAGCCTCTTCATCTGAAGGAGTAGTAGAGTGGTAAAATGATCTCCTGATTGTGAGAAAAGGCAGAAATAATTTGAGACAAATTTAAAGCGATGAGATCTTCAAAAAGTTTTAAAAGGGGAGTCCGGCAACTAATCTTCTTGGTGAGAGCTGCATTGCTATATCCAGACTGATGATAACTGGATGGTGCGAAGATCAAAGTATATTGAAAAACATGATCTTTGTGCTGTGATTTCATAGTTTCTCTCCAGTCTGCAGTTGCAACTAGAGGAAGATCAGCCAGAGTCAAGGGGTGAGTGGTTTAGATCATTTCTCCAGCATTGGAGATTTCATATATTCACATGCTCTAAACATTCACCGCCGCCAGGCAGTTACTTTAAATAGCAGTAATAGTGTTAAAATGGCTCGTGGCCTAAACAGTGTTTAGTTGCACAACTGCCTCATTTGAAATAATCCCAACTTCAGGCAATGAGGTGGAAGTGCTGAGCTCTCCTATTCCCCATGGAGGCCACCATAGTTCAGATTTTTACTGCTCATCGTGTGTGAGGGTGTACCTGCCAAGAAATCTGCTCAAACCTTTTTCTGTCCTTATCGTGAAGCTTTCTGGTCGACCTCAGAGCTTCGCAAACGCCATCTTTACTTTCAGTGTTCTTCTAGTTGTTTCAGAATCTTTTTCTTGGAAATCTCCATTTTATTTCTTTATTTGTACTGTCATGAACTGTCTACATCAAATCCTGCTGTACTTATGGTCATGAGCAGTGTTTTATTGTCCTTATCCAGCGCTCAAGGATTCACACTGCAACATTTATAAAACTTTGCTTTAAGGACTATGAAAAATAAAGTGGTGATTGTTCCCCTGTACACTGGAAAGGAAGTAATACCCTCCTAAAGAGTATGCCCCATCTGAGGATGGTTCTGTTTAAGTGCTTCACCATGCACTTTCACAAAGGCAGCACAAAAGCGAAATTGTGTAGCTCTCCGAGCTGGATGCTTAAAGTGCCTGCAGCCACCTCCTCACAGAAAAAGACTGGGGCTTCTTCGGAAAAACACTCCATACCGGACAAACCTCACCCTTCTACAATCCTGCACAAAAGTCCAGTTCCCTTGATGTCATGGCTGAACTCCAGTCCCCACTGCATGACGCCTGTCAATGACGAAGAAAAAACACCTCCATCGTCTATGCTCCCGCTGCTACCTGTGGGACAGCTTTCTTTGACTGATAAAATCGTCAACGACCAGACCCTAGTCCCCAATGACAGTTGACAGCACGTTCGAGGCCATAGTTGAGGACTACACCAAGGATGTCTCCCGCTAGTCGCTGTACCGACTGAGATCATGCAAATGCCTGTTTGGATTTTTGACAATGTTACAACTGATGGACACCTTTAAAAAAGGCTGCTCTCGCAATAGCCTGCCGTACAACCTATGTCCGCACACCCTCAACCACAGTGTCCATTACTGACTATGCTACCAACACCTCCGCCACCACCTCCTCCTCTGATGGAAAAGCTTCCAAAGGCGGTCACACCACCACTGATCCGGTCAACCCCTAAAGATATGGCAGATGAGGACTCTTTGGGTTCTGTGTGATCAGGTTAGGGGGAAGAGGGCGAATTTTCAGATGATGGAGATGAGGAGTGGGGTGATTTTATTATATTAATGGAAGGTGACAAATTGTCCATCCAACCAGACTCTTCTCCGGAGGATAAGGATGAGACGGCTAGACCAATCATCAAAGAAGGGGCAACAACTTCAGTAGCAATGATTGACACTGTAGTGGATTTTTCAAATGCAGACTTTTGCTAGCTGAGAGTAGACGCTAGATTAAGTAGACTGAGATGGAGGAGGTCTACAGCTTTCTGTCCGGAAGTCCAAGCAAAGATATTGGCTATGTTTGGAAAGCATGTTGTTCATGCCTTGCAGACCACTACATTACATATGGATACAGCACAATCCAGTGGAGCCCCCCAGTATTGTTGTCCTGGCTTACAACTTGTCATGGTTAACAAAGATCTCAGGCCTATCTCTGCGGCTTCAATCAGTACGAAGATCAAGACTTGCCATATTATCTCCCAGATACAACCAAGGCTACACATACAACAGAAACCAAAGACAATTATATGGCATATCTTTTGGTTGAAGGAAGAGTGCTTTGCAAGCATGCTAAAAGGGTAACCAAAAATGAGCTCGACTCCTTGCCACTGCCTCTGCACCCCGTCCCCCACAGCCTCCTCCTCTTCCTCTACCCCTCAAAGCAACCACATCTAAACGAAGAGGGTGAAGAATTATCCCTTTTTGCCCTCCTCATGGAAGTCAATTACAGCAGACCGGTAGGTGGGTCATATTGTATACCCTGGTTATACTTTAGAGTTTCTACAGAAACCACTTGCCTGCTCACCTAGAAGGGAACCTCGCCTTCGCTTGAGGGAGCTGCAAGAGGAAATTCTCATCCAGGGGATACTCATCAATAGTCCTAATCTGTGAATAATCCCCGTTCATGTGCGGGATCCTGGAGCATATAGAAAATACATATATATACCTATATATGCATATGTGAAGACATCTATCTATGAAGCCAAAGTTATTTCCATAATGGCCAAAGTGCTGAAATTACATAGGTTTGTATAGTAGCAGCTATACTCTCCCAACCCCTAAGGATGAAAGAGCAGTAAACATTTGTCATACAACAATGCTTTATTGCCATAGAAAAACCTGAAATTTCCGACATTTGCCAGTAGCCTGCAGTAGAGTATAAAGCAAACAAAGAAAACTGACACCTTGCCTTTAAGGCATTAGAGTTGAGGTACCATGCCTTTAAGACCTGCAGGAGACCCCTTGCTCCCATGGTGCACCACAGGTGGCAGTTAGGTCAGTTCTTTTTTCCGGCTCCTTCTGAGAGGATCCTGGAGCTAGAGCTCTTCAGTTTTGTGACAAACTGATTTTTGAAAATATTTTTTCAGAAAATTCAACATTTTCTGGTTTATAAAGGCTTCTGCTGCTGGTTTTCTGGACTTCCATAAATTGTTTCCAGTCAGAATGCCGGCTTTATTCAGGAAATGCCCTTCCTGTGACAAGATGGCACTGGCAGATCCACCCTCGGTCTGTATTGTGTGTCTTCCATCCTCACACAATCCTGACCAGTGCCACCATTGTCAGAAGTTCTCCAGGCGAACCCTGCGCGACAGGGAATGCATTAAACTCCATGCTCTGCTGGAAAAGGACAAGAGTCATCAGGATGGTGGCCATGGAGGCCCCAGGACATCATGTTCCAGCAAGCAACGTCAAAAGCGGCGACGTTCCACCTCTCCTGACCCTAGGATGAGAAAGGGGACACGAGAATCATCGTCTACGTCTAAGTCGCCGTCGAAGAGGCCCAGACACTCTTCAGGAATGCCATCTTGACGTCAAGAGTCTCCGCCGCATACAAGTAAGTTGGCGTCGAGGCACCACACTTCGGGCTCGAAGACTGTGGATGCTAAGAGACTTAAGTCTCCGTCGACGTCGAGGCTTTTGTCGATGTCGAGACACTCTCCACCACCCTCGAGGGGGTCCGCATCGAGAGTAGCAACGGCTAACATCATGCCTCCTGTGGGCGTGCCGTCGTCGAGAGGATCGTCGAGGTCCCATCACTCGACGTCGAAGATCGACGTCGACACACCGGCATGGAGGGTCGCCATCGACACGTCATGAACGATCGCCGTCGACTCGACGTCATGGCAGATCAACGTCAAGATCTCCAACTCAAGGTCAACGTCTAGGTTACCTCATCGTCGTGGGCGATCGACCTCAAGGCCATCGAGACCTCATTCGACGCCGATAGTGACTCAGACCTCATGGCCGTCGAAGCACTCGATGTCGAGAGGAGAGGTCATAGGAATTGCGGAGTCCCCGCAGCAGTCAGCTCCCAGGTCCAGATCGTCATCTGGAGACCGGTCATCGTCTCCAGGACTGCACATTGTGGAGATTTCACCAGAAGCATCCCCTAAACCTGCAGAGGGGAGGGCCCACAGTCTTTCGCCTCGCCGCCCTCAAGATGCGGTGTCCGGTAGCCGCAGTAGTCCGGGCTCGGATTACTCCCGCACGTATTCACCATCTGGACCCACCCCTCGGAAAAGCACTCCGGCTAGACCTTTGAAATCTCCCCCTAGGAGACCAAGATCGCCTCCCAGGCAAAGACCTACTCCCAGGCCAAGATCGCCTTCCAGACCAAGATCTCCTTCTACATGCCGGTCTAGGTCTAGGGGTCGTCACTGCCGTCCTCACGACAGACCCCATAAAAGGAAGCGCACAAGATCACATACATGGTCTTCCTCTACAAGATCTACGGTCCGGGCCTACTCTCCGACCTTCTCCTCAATGCCTCCATCACGGGTGTCTCCCATAGACGACATTTCGACCTTCACAGATGTGCAGGGTAGGGGTGCAAAGAAACTCAACATCACCTTGCATACCCCTGTGGTTCCCACATCTGTCATCTTTGACACCTTGCATCACCGGACAGCTCCTAGACCGCTGCTACCACTGGTGCCAGGATTTTTGGAACCGGCTATGGCCACCTTCCTCACCCCTGCGACGGTGGGTTCCGTGCCATCCAGAATTGCAAAAAAATACAAGGTTTTGGCGTAAGACCCCTTGTTTCTCAGGGGTGACCCACCAGCAGACTCTGTCATTGTGGCTGCAGGGGAAACATCCTTTACAACGCAACTTTTACCACGCAGTGCTTTTACATCGCAACTTTTACAACGCAAACCATTACAACGCATTGTGCAGGGGGGCGCTCTAGGATAGGGAATAGATTTAATGTACTATCCAACACCTTCTCTACTATCCACGGGGCCTGGAGTTGGAATAGTAAATTAAACTATTAACTATCCAGCACCTCTCAACACTATGCGTTGTAAAGGCATGCGTTGTAAAAGTTGCGATGTAAAAGCATGCGTGGTAAAAGCATGCGTTGTAATGTCATACATCCGGCTGCAGCCATGAAATCCCACTCCGCTTCTACATCATCCTCTGTGCCTCCTGAGAAGGATAGTAAACAGATGGACTCATATGGGAGGAAGATGTGCAATACTTCAGCGTCATCAATGAAGGTTGCAAGTGCCTCTGCCCTTCTTGGGAGATACGACAGATCTCTTTGGGACTCCCTCACACGTTTCACCCAGAAGCTTCCCAAAGAAGACTTGCAGGATTTCACTGAAATTCTACAGGAAGGGGGGCTAGTAGCAAATCAGGTGATAAGTGCTGCAGCGGACGCTTCAGATCTCGCCGCGGCCTGGCTGCGCCTCACAGGCCTCAAGCCTGATGCCCAGAAGAAAATTCTGAACCTCCCTTTTAATGGCTCATCTCTGTTTGGGGTTCACGCTGACGACGAGATGAACAAAATGAAGGCGGAGATGGATACCATCAAAGCTGTTGGTCTGGAAAAGCGCAAGGAATTCAAGAAACGTTTTGGTCAGGGCGATAAACGGTCTTTTCAACAGAGGGTTCAAACCCCTCAATGGTCCTCTTAGAACCAACAAAGATCCCAGTTCCAACAAAGGCGCCCTGGAAGAGGAAGAGGCAATAACAAGCAGCAGTCCTCCTCTAAGCAGCCTCCCAAGCCTGGAGTTGTTGCTTCCTCTTCAACCGTTCGCCACTCCGGTGGGAGGGAGTGTAGCTTGTCACCTAAAAGAGTGGAAATCCGTAACAAGAGACAAATGGGTGCTGAATATTGTGCAGCATGGTTACTTGCTGAGGTTAAAGTCTCCTCCTCCGTAAGTGCCCCCACAATCCCAGCGCCTTCCTCAAATTCAAAGTCAGCTGTTGAAGGATGAAGTATCTACCCTTCTTGCAAAGAAAGCCATAGAGGAGGTCCCTCCCGTTTAAAGAAATCAGGGAGTATACTCCCGCTACTTTCTAGTCCAAAAACGAGGAGTAGCCAAAGAGTACAGACCTATCCTCGACCTGCGCCTTCTGAAAAGGTTTATCATAAAGGAGAAATTTTGTATGCTAACCCTGCATCATCTCTTTCTGCACCTTCACCAAGGAGATTGGATGTGTGCCATCGACCTGCAGGATGCCTACTTCCATATACCTGTCTAAGTAAAGCATCGAAAATTTCTCAGGTTCCAGATAGCCCGTCATCACTACCAATATCGAGCTGCCATTTGGCTTCAAATCCGCCCGGCGGACATTCTCTGAGTGCATGGCAGTGGTGGCTGCCTTCCTCCGCAGGCGAAAGATCTCAGTCTATCCCTACCTAGACGACTGGCTCCTGAAAAGCTCCACACCTGGCTTCAGGGCCATCTCGCATACTGTCTCAACCTGATTTATTCTTTGGGTTTGCAAGTCAACTACAAAGTCGGTCCTCAACCCCACCCAACGAATACACTACCTGGGCGCCTCCCTGGATTCCGCAGAGACAAGCGTGTGTCCTTCAGAGGAGAGGTTGTTATCAGTGCTTCTGAAATGCCGCACCCTTCTCGACACTCAAAGTCTTACAGCAAGACAAGTGTCGCCAATACTGTGATCTATGGCCTCGTGCATCTACATTGTGCCCAATGCACGCCTTCACATGCAGCCTCTGCAGCAGGCACTCTAGGACCAATAGTCTAAGATGTCAGGCCGCCACTGGGAAGATCGTGTCTCTCTCCATCAAGTTGCCAGAGGCTCCATCAGATAGTGGGTGAAACGCTGTCACCTGCTGCAAGTAGTTCAGTTTCATCAGTCCCCTCCAATGCAGACAGTGGTCATGGATGCCTCAATGCACGGCTGGGGTGCTCATATGGACCAGCTTCAGGTACAAGGTCTCTGGCCCGAGACAGAAAGAAGTTACCATATCAACTTCTTGGAGCTATGGGCGGTCTATCTGGCGCTCAAGTCCCTGTACCAGTCTCTGCAGTCCAGCCACATTCAAGTTCAGACAGACAATACAACAACGATGTTCTATCTGAACAAGCAAGAAGGTACCAGGTCATGAGTTCTGTCTCTGGAAGCTCAATCCATTTGGCGGTGGCTTCTGGCGAGAGGTCTCTCCATCATGGCATTTCACCTTCCAGGGATCCTGAATGTTCAGGCAGATGGCCTAAGTAGAGACTTCGTAGAAGCGCACAACTGGGTGCTCAACGAAGATGTTGCTCAGGAGGTATTTCGGCAACGGGGAGTGCCAGACATAGATCTGTTCGCAGACGTGGCAAACGCGAAATGCCCAGTCTTCGCATCCAGATTCCCCCAGCAGGGATCACGGGGGAATGCACTTTTGATCAGCTGGTCTCAGACATTGCTGTTCGCTTTTCCTCCACCCCCTCTGATCCCGGCGGTGATACAGAAATTCTACAGGACCAACACCAGGATGATCCTGATAGCTCCAGAGTGGCCACGCCAGTGGTGGTACCCGGATCTCCTCCAGTTGTCAGAAGTTCCTCATCGGAGGCTGCCCTGCCACCCAGACTTAATGACCAAGGACATGGGGAGGGTGTTTCATCCCAATCTCCCTTCCTTTTGGTTGACGGCATGGCTCCTGAGGTCATCCAGTATGGCCACCTCGACCTTTCGGCTGACTGTATGGACATTCTTCGAGAAGCGAAGAGGCCCTCCACCAGAAAGTCTTATGCTTTCAATTGGAAGAGGTTTTTCATTTGGTGTAAGGACAATGCTCTTGATCCGACTCAAGGTGAGGAGCAGATGATTCTCCCATATTTATTACACTTGGCAAGGTCAGGCCTGAAGTACCCCTCCATCAAGGTTCACTTAGCGGCAATCACAGCGTATAGGAAGTCTCCTTCCCAGACCTCATTCCTCCTCATGCCTGTGGTCAAAGATTTCTTAGAGGGGCTTAAGAAAGTGTTTCCGCCAGTGAGGTCCCCCTCTCCTCCCTGGGAACTCAACATCGTGCTTACCAAGTTGATGGGTGCTGCTCCTTTCGAGACGATTCATAAGGCCTCTTTGCAGCACTTGACCTGGAAGGCTGCTTTCTTGGTAGCCATCACCTCAGCCGCAGGGTGAGTGAGATCCAGGCCCTGTGTTGAAAGGAGCCAATAGAGTGGTACTGAGAACACATCCAGGCTTCCTGCCCAAGGTGGTCTCGGATTTCCATATCAATCAGACCATCACACTGCCTACTTTCTTCCCTCAACCAACCACTCCCCCGGAGAGGTCTTTACACTCCCTAGATCTCAAGAGGGTTTTGAAATTTTACCCAGCTAGAACTCTTCAACTTAGTGTTAATTATGGTACAACTAATACCGCTTCTAAAAGGTCTATCTCTAGATGGATCGTCTCCTGTATAGCTCTGTCTTACCAATTAGCTAGCAAAGCTTTACAAGGTAGACCACTTGCACATTCTACTAGAGGGAAAGCTTCTACTACAGCTCTCCTTCGCAACATTCCGATATCTGAGATTTGTAAGGCGGCTACATGGCGTTCAGTACATACCTTTACCTGCCATCACTGCCTAGATTCAGATGCACAGGCTGATGCCCAAGTGGGATAGGCCTCTTTGAGGAATCTGTTTGCAGAACTGCATTATAAATGTGATATTGATTCATGTTTTTTCTGTGTACTTGGTTGCTCGTCCGCGAGGCTTTGGGTATGGGCTTGCTAATCTATTCATAGATTATGACTATTGATGAGTATCAAAACACACAATATGATGGACGGAATGTTGCACAATGGCAAAGCATTCACCCCCAGTCACAGATCTGGGTTTAATCCATTGTTTTTTGCTCACCAAGCCACCCCAGTTCAGACATGGCCATATGCAAATCAGTCTTGACCCTGTGCCTCATGGGAACAGTCCAGACCGAACTGCCAAGCCATGTCTTCCGTGGACCGGAATCAAGCATCCTATGACCGGTTTCTGGCTATCAGCCGTCTTCAGCCAGGATAGCTTGACTCGAGTGGTGTAGTGAGCACTGGACCCACGTCTGGGCATACCCTTCCCACATAGGGTGAACAGGGTCAAGACTGATTTGCATAGGGCCATATCGAAGCTGGGCTGGCTTGGTTAGCAAAATAACAATGGATTAAACCCAGATCTGTGACTGGGGGTGAATGTTTTGCCATTGTGCAACATTCCGTCCTTCTTGTGTGTGTTGCTGTTCACCCTATGTGGAAAGGTATGCCCAGATGTGAGTCCCGTGCTCACTAAGCCACTGGAGTCAAGCTATCTTGGCTGAAGACGGCTGATAGCCAGAAACCAATCCTAGGATGCCTGATTCCGGTCAAGGGAAGACATGGCTTGGCAGTTTGGGCTGGACTGTTGCCATGAGGCATAGGGTCAAGACTGATTTGCATATGGCCATATCTGAATTGGGGTGGCTTGGTTGACCAAAATAACGATGGATTAAACCCAGAACCGTGACTGGAGGTAAATGTTTTGCCATTGTACAACATTCCGTCCATAATCTTGTGTGTTTTATTGAGGAGTATCCCCTGGATGAGAAGTATTAGTTACTTTCCTGTAATCCTAGTTCTCATCCAGGGGTATACTCATCAAAGACATAAGCGACCCTCCTACCACCCCGGACGAGCATTACTGCAAAGTTATTGTATGATGAGTGCAGACGTACTCCAGTGTTTATGCACCTCCAAAACAAACTGACCTAACTGCCATCTGTGGTGCACCATGGGAGCAAGGGGTCTCCTGCAGGTCTTAAAGGCACGGTACCCCTACTCTAATGCCTTAAAGGCAAGGTGTCAGTTTTCTTTGTTTGCTTTATACTCTACTTCAGCCTACTGGCAAATGCCTGCAATTACAGGTTTTTCTATGGCAATAAAGCATTGCTGTATGACAAATGTTTACTGCTCTCTTTCTTCCTTAGGGGTTGGGAGAGTATAGCTGCTACTATACAAACCTATGTAATTTCAGCACTTTGGCCATTATGGAAATATCTTAGGCTACATAGATATGTTTTCACATATGCATATATAGGTATATATATCTGTATTTTCTATATGCTCTGGGATCCCGCACATGGGCGGGGATTATTTATAGATTATGACTTTGATGAGCATACCCCAGGATGAGAACTAGGATTACAGGTAAGTAACTAATCCTTCTCTTCCTTTTCTAAGAGAAAACGGGTATTTTATTAAAGATTCTTTCTGACAAGTAGGAAGACCGAAAAATGGAGACCTCTGGGAACTGAACAGGGTCGTGAAAAAAACAAACCACTCCTGATTACGCTTCAAGTCCTGATGCCTCAAAGAAAAGACTATCTAATAGCCCTAGATCTACATGATGCATATTTTCACATTACCATGTACTAGAATCACTGGTTATACCTCCTCTGTTCAGCCCATTCTATGGGAGGACCCCCTGAGTCGTCCTAACCCCTTTCTTAGGGTATAAAAGGGCTTACCTGTGGGTGGGTCCTCAGATTCGTTGTGGGACAAGACTGGAGCCTGACTCCCCGTCACTTTTCAACTGTCTGTACACTTGGACTTTGCCTGGATCTGAGACTGCAATAAGGAATACTCCTGCTTCTCCTCGTCTTGGGAAAGGAGTTCCCTTTGGTGAACAGATTGCCAAAGGTTCAATCCATGTCAAAGATCTTATCTTTCAATCGGTCGCAGTCAGGTAGTACAAATCTCTGTTGGGCCTGATGTTACCCTGCATATGTCTTATACCCTTTTGCAGGCTCCAAATTAGACCTGTCCAGCAAGACTTGGAAAGCCAAAGGAAGCAAGTTCACAGCACGTGGGACAACACTGTCCGTGTCGCAAGAAATCTGAAGCAGGCACTTATATAGTAGAGGTTCCGTATAAATCTCAGCGGTTGGGTCCCATTCCATGTGTCATCGGACAGAGTGGTGCTCATAATGGATAATTCCATGGAGAAATCAGGAGCATATATGCAGGAACTGTTGACTAAAGGTCAATGGTCAGAAGCAAGAAAACTCCATATCAATATCTTGAAGCTGTGCGCCATAAGGCTAAGTCTACAGGCTTTCCTTCCAAGACTTGCCGGTGAAACTGTCTTCATCATGATGAACAATATGGTATCAGGGTTTTACATTGCCAAGCAGAAAGGAATGAGCTCCTGGGCCTCTTTTGGAATAGGCAGAGGTACTTTAGAACTGGGCCTTTTCCCACTAAGTGGAGATTGCTGTGGAGCAACTCCTTGCATGCCAAAATGATCAATCAGACAGCTCGGTCAAACTCTACTGGTTTGCCTCTAGTGTGGGCCCCACCAAGATCAAGTGGATTAAATCTTCCACAAATGAGGTTGCCCAAACGTTGAGTTAATTGTCAACCAGAGCAACAGGAAATGTGGGTGCTAAGCCAGCAGATTTGGGCTTCCAGGGGCAATGTCTTTTCAATCAAATAGTCAAACATCTTTCTAAATTCCTGTATTCGGTTATCCTTGATCCCCAAGGTCCTAAGGAAAGCTAAGGTAGAACTTTGTACTGTGATTCTCATTGCCTGGGTCTGGCTGTGCCAATTCTGGTTCTCTTAGCTCTATCTGTACTCTCAGATCGTCTCCTGGCACAGCGGAGAGATACTCTATGACCTCCAGCCATTGAGCCTGACAGTATGGTACCTGATGACCTAGAGTTTGGTCATTTGGATCTGTGAGCAGAATGTAGAAATACCCTAGCACAATCTGGTTGCCATTAACCATGAGGACATACAACAGCAAGTTGAAGCATTTCTGCCCTCTCACTATAACTCTCGACCAAAGCCTTCCATAATTGATGAGCCTAGCAAAGATTAGTCTAAAATACACATTAATACAATCCATCTGGCAGCAATCTCCCAATTTCAAAGAACAGGCAACATTTCAACCACTCCATTATAAAGCATTTTATGAAGCAACTCTTTGGAACATTTCCTCTTAAACTGCACTAGTACCCTGGGAGCTCAATGCTGTCCTCAGCCATCTTGTGCTGCCTCCATTCGGGCCAATTCACAGAGTGCATCTAAAGTTGATTTCCCTGAAGACCGTGCTTCTCTTGGCACTTGCTGCTGCACGCAGATTGGGGAGCGATGAAAACATTTACTGTGAAAGAACCCTTTCTCTGCTTTTTTAAGTATAGTCATCTATGAACTAATCCTAAATTCATACTTCCAACTAATTGAGACAGTCAGTCTGCGCTCCTGTTACCCATTTTCCACAGGGTCATCAAACGTCATTGCACTGGCTTGATCATCTCAGGTGCATACAGATTTACATAGACAAGACAAGACGTAAGCTCTTCTGTCCAACTATTTGTTCTTCATATTATTTTAGCAAACAATGGTCCTTAGAATGGGGATATACAAGACAAATGAGATATAGACCTAAATGGGTGAAAAAAAAGAGCGAAGTTCTTTTTCATAAGTATCCGCCTCGAGTGTGACGTGGCAATGTTAGGCCGATTCCTCCGTGATCCTGGAGGGGTGTCAGCGATGGCCGGGCGTTTGCAAAGCTTCAATGAAGACAGCAACGGTGTTGCTGTTGGTTCCAAGGCACGGTGGCAGGAACTTTTTCTTTTCACCTCTACTCCGGAATGGACAGTCATTGAAAGCGGTGTGCTTTAATTGCCACCCAAACGGGATTCAGCCGCTCCAAGAAGCCGTGAACTTTCTTAAAACACGCCACAACCAGGCCAATCGTGTGGCATTTTGGTATACACCAGGCAATCTTAATTATTTAGTCTGATGATGATCCCTCTAATTAATGAGCTTGGGATCGAAACATCGTCGACGATTAAAAATAGTACCACAATGGTCCAATGTGTATAATGAATGTGGTCACTATTAGGTTTAGCTTGCTTTATTGTATGATTAGTACAAGCTACCATAGCTCCAGTTTTTGCCTGTAACTTCTTTTGTTTATTTGTTATTATTTGTTCTTTTGCTCCCTGTTCTCTGTATCGGGTGCCTGATTGCGTCTCGCTGTATTGTTTTTCATATATCAATTGTCATTTCTAATACATTGTCACATTAATATTCTTTGTCCGGCTGGACATTGAAAATATATTGCACCCATTTAGGTCTATATTTCATTTGTCTTGTGTATCCCCATTCTAAGGACCATTGTTTGCTAAAATAATTGATACCCGGGTTCTTTAGTTACTCATCGGGTCCCCTTGTTTGTTTATAAACAACTATTTGTTCTTCGGCCATTCTGGGTTATGCCAACCTCTGCCCAAACCGGGATTAACATTCAGGGATTTCAGCATGCATCACCTTTTGCCACAATAAGACGCAGCGTTTAATTCATGGAGGGAAGAGTGAGGCAGCAACAACTGCCGCCCTCTACACTTAGTGTGCCTATGGAAGTCCTCTGCTGTGCAGCTCCCTGGAGGAGCAGGCATACATTAACCACGCTCTGCTGCTTGGATGTTAATGTAGCAGCCGATTCAGCAGTGAGAGGCAGTCCTCCACAACCGGTTTCAGTAAAGAAGAGTCTGCTTCCCACTTTATAATTGATATGTACTTCCTTCTGAATACATTTGATTCATTCCCCATATTGCCATTTATTAGAGTGGGTAAAAAAAAACATTCCTTAAATTAGGCAGTAAGGACCCACAAACACTGAGTCTCCGTTTACTCCAGTATTGGAACTTTCATAGATTCCCATGCTTGTATCATTCCCAGTCGTCGGATTGGGAGTCACCGGTATACATAAAGCAATGGAAACCATCAGAAACCAGGCCTAGGCCCATTCTTGTTTTGCATCCTATCTATCTCTGTGAGAAGTTGGCCTGATGTGCAGTGCTCACTATTCTAGTGATCACTATATATCAGTCCAAACAACCCTTATTGATGATTGGTTGTAAGTCAACCTTATAGACCAGCTATCCTAGTAGCATGGATACGAGCAGTCTAAGGCTAAGACTCTAGAGGGCGTGTTAAGCCAGCTGTTTTACCATCACATTACCCCTTGAACACCCAGTGAAAGGACACCACACAAGTGTTATGAAAATAAACAGTGTATTTATTAGAATCACAACAACCCTGTACTCTTTATGAGGACAGGGTGCTAGGCACACAACAAAACTCTTACGAAAATACTTAAGTTAGCACGTTATACACAAATGCCCGAGGGGCACGAAAAACCATATACTTTAAAAGTGGAATGCGAATTACTAGCAGGTAAGTAACAGTTCTAATAGGCTTTGGAATCGCTAGGACTGGACTAGGGAATCGTTAGATTACTACTAGGAGACCCAGGGGACTCGGGTGCAGAGTGTGCACTCTCACGCGGGATGCGGGACAAAGTCTATGGAGGCTAGTAAAGGCAAAGTTAGTGTTCACGGGCGAACCCGACCTGGTAGGAAGAAAACGACAGTGGGTCCTGACCCTAGGATAGTGAGGCTATGCTGGGACACCGAAGTGCCGAAGTTACCTAGCCCAGGGGCTGCAGCTGCATAGGTCTGAAAAGACGTCGGGGATCTCGTTGCCGGACCAGGAGCCTGGAAGGAAGAAGTTGCTGGCAGGCGACCAGTGAAGAAAAGTTCGATGGATCCAAGCCTGGATCAAGGAAGAAGAAAACCTGAAAGCAGAGGGGACCAAGTTCTTGAATCACTAGCCAGTGATTAAGTGGGCACCAGGATGGCACCGGGCGAAGTCACCGCAGTCAGGTGAGTGGGCGCTGCTGGGCTCTGCAGTCTCTCGGACCAGGAGGCGTTGTCGGCGACCAGGATGGAGGTGCGAGCTGTCCCACGAAGGTTCTTGCTGTCGACGTCGCTGGACCCAGGATTGGGCAACAAGTCTTGGCAAATGCAAGGCCCACGCGGTGGACCTAAAATGGCGTCTTGAGTGGACCAGGAGGGTCCAGGTTACTTCTCCGATGGAGGGAAGCAAGGGCCAGTCTGGAGCAACCAGACCAGCAGCAGAAATGTCGTCGGGCGTCGTCAGGAAGGCCACAAGCCAGCGGGCTAGTAGCCAAACAACGCGGTGAGCAGCAAAAAGCAGAAGGGCCCCACGCAGATCGTGGAGATGCTGGGGGGCTGCTCTTCGGTGCTGGAGCTGCTCAGGGTGGGGGCTTCTCGGACCCCAAAGCACTCACCAGGAATTCACTCGGCGGGCTTGCTGGAAAGAAGTCGTGCAGTCTTGCAGATGGCCGGTCCCTTGAGGTCTCGTCGCACCCACGGTTCTCAGCTGGGCTGTAGAGGTGGGTAGAGGTCAGAGGTGCCAGGGAAGCCGGTTCTCGTCGAGCTGGGCAGTCGGATTCCGGAGGAAGGACTTGCAGCAGACCGCAGTGTTCTTAGATGGTGCCTGCGGATGCAGGGTGACTACTCCTTAGTCACAAGGGAGAAATCTTAGGAAGAAGTCTTGAGTTCCTTTCGCAGAAAGTAGTTTCAGGATTCAAAGATGATCTGATTTGGAAGGGGGCCAGTCTCTACCTTTATCCTGTAAAAAGGGGCTGGCACGCGACTAAGTCCTGCCCTATGGGTGGGACTAGGAGGGGGGTGGTTACACCCACTTCCTTGGCGGGCTTTTCCCCAGCACAGGGTCTGGAGTGACCCTGGAACTGGTTCCAGCCAGCCTATGCACAGTGAGCACCGGGGTGCCACGTGCAGTCACCTTCCTCTAAAGCCCTGCCTACTTACAATACACAAAATCCTGTCTGGGATGGTGCTGGCACCGCCCCTGGCAGGAAACCCTTTGTCCTTATCTCCTGCTCTGGGAGGACTCCCAGCATCAGGAGGGCAGACTTGTGTCTCGGTGGCAGCATCCATTTTGTGGAGCTGAGGCTCTGTTTGACTTTAACCGGGGTTAGGGGTTACATACATGTCGTGTCCCTCTAGAAGGGTGGAATGCTAACCCCGTCGCCAGAATTGGCGAGGGGTTAGTATTCCAATTCGTATGACACCTTACTCGACATGTTTTGATAAAGCGATACCAGAGTTGGCATATAACCGCGAGGATTATAATGCACTTAAGAGTATATGGTATGCGATATCATGGAAACGGCTAAGGGATGGATCCCGAAAGCCGCAGACAGGCTCAGCTCATGCCAGAGCACCATCTCACACGATTCCAAGCACTCTGCCTTCAGGATTGTTAAGGCCTGCCATAGGAGTGACTGATAGGAGATCTGTGTGTCCATTTTAGGGTTAGATATAGGTATACTATATCTAAAGCAAAGGGTGATTACACCACCTTGCCCCAGCTGTCAAGCAGCCAGTTGTGTCAGATTTGGATGGCCAGCCAGGGGTGGCATAATACATGCTGCAGCCCCTGGTAGGCCCTGGGTACACCTATGCCCTGGGTACCTAAGGTACACTGTACAGGGACTGATAAGGTGACTCAGTATCCAATTTAGATATGTACCTAAGGTACATGGAATCCATTTTACAGAGAGAGCAGTAGGCCTGGGGCCCTGAATAGCAGGGTCCCAGGTCAACTAAGTCAGAAAACCAGCAAAACACCAGGCAAAAAGTTGGGGGCAACCATAGTCAGGGATCTACCTTCCTACAATCTCTTTTTGTAAAAGAGTCTTAACAACCAATCAGATTGACCTCACTCCTAGGAACCCTCCTGAGAGAAGCTCAGAACCTCAGTCTTTTCTACCGCATGTTGTGCTATGGAGTCTCCACTGAGCTCTGCTCATTTTTGTTCCTAGATCTTAGTTTCTACAGCTTTTTCCAACAGTTTTTCCTTCAACTCCTCCAGAATGTCGGATAAAAAGAAGGTCCTCTTCAAGGCTTGTGCTACCTGTGCTAAGAAAATGTTATATGTTGAAGATAAGCACAAGAACTACATCTACTGTCTGTACCCAGACCACAAGGTTGCAGACTGTAAGATTTGTTGCACCTTTTCAGCCAAGACCTTATAGGATCGTGAAGGCTTTCTGTTCTGAAAAGTAGTCTTTGTCATCTGTGACTGAAATCTGCATTTCCCTTTTGGCTGGAGATCCATTCCTATAAATAAGTGTGAACAGCAACTTGTTCAAAGAGCCAGTGCCTTCTCATTTATGACTTTCTGATGTTTAAGGGTTAGTCCTGGGTCTTGGTGATTTCGAGAAAGTACCCTCTTTCTTGCATGGTATGCCCCCACTTTTTGCTGAATTGCTGATGTACTTTGACTGAGTATGCCCTGGGCTCCTGCCAATCAGGTACCCAGGGACTGTGTTCCTTCCCTAAAACTGCATTGAAGCCTAAACCCAATTGGCATCTCTGACCACATGTCAGCCCCTGGTAACTGGTACCCTAGGTACCCATGGCACTGTGACCAGAGAAGGCACCTAAGGGCTGCCACACTTATTGTGCCACCCTTAGAGGCTCTGTGCCCTGACACACACACACACACACTGCTTTGGCAGGCTGCGTGTCTTGGTGCCTAACAAAACAGTCGACATGGCACACATTTCTGTGTGCTATGCCCACAAAACTCTACCCTGGCATACATCAGTCACCCCTCTAGCTGGGTGCCTTATGCCAGTGGTGAGGGTACAGGTGCATGAGCCCTGTGTCCCTACAGTACCCAGGGCCATTCCTGGGCACTGTAAGTGCAGTGCTTCCACTTACAGTGCCCAGGAATGGCCCTGGGTACTGTAAGTGCAGTGCTTCCACTTAGAGTCTATGGGGCTGGGAGGTTGTTATTACGAACTCCACAGCACCATGATGGCTACACTGAAGACTGAGAAGTTTGGTATCAAACTTCTCGGCACATTAAACCCACACTGATGCCAGTGTGGGATTTATTGTAAAATGCACGACAGAGGGCATCTTAGAGATGCCCCCTGAACCTCGACCAACTCCCAGTGACCTGACTGAGTGGCTGCCGAGGCTGCCACCCCCAGACATGTTTCTGGACCCCTGGGCTGAGAGCTTGCCGCTCTCTGGGGCCTGAAACAATCCACATCCTGGGACGAGGTGCTAAGCCTCATTCCCCGGGATGGGCAGAGTTCACGAAGGAGAACCTTCAAAGGCATACCGATACCGCCTTTGTGAGCCTCTCCAGACCACTTGCTGTACTCAGCAACTGGTCCCCCCCCCCACTTTGGGCAGGAGACCGGGCGGGGAAAAATAAAGTGAGGGAGAGAGGTGTGCCCACCTCTGCCAACTCCACCCCTAGGGTAGGGGGAGGCGAGGTGAAGCACAACCTCGAGGCCCCGCCATCTTGAGGATGGGGGAACCCAGCCAACCAGGGACAGGCTCCTGCCCCCCCTCCCACTGGAGAGTGGCAGAATAGGGGGTGTACCCACCCCAGGGAAGGGACCCATTGGTCCCTGGCCTTTACCTACCTGTAACACCACTAAATTTAGTATTTAGGGGCACCCTGAACCTTCCTTCCTCAGGTCCAGCAACGACAAGAAAAGGACAAGAAGCCGTGCAGAGCTAACAAGAGGCAAACCCCGGAGGACCTGCCTGCATTCACTTCACAAGCTGTTTCTCCCATGTGCACACTGGACGTGTTTGAACTTCAGCTTCTGGTGCCAACCGAGAACCGCAAATCCAGCACACTCTGCACCCGCCGAACCCGGCCCGTGTTTGAGTGAACAAACACCACGCGGAGGTCCCCCCGGCGATCCTGACCCGAGATCCGGCGCCCCCTGACCTGCCTCAAGCCTCCAGATGACGCCTGCGGCCTCAATCCAGAGGGCCCCCCCTACCGCGACCTGAGCAGGTAAGAAAATCCGACGTCCAAAGGCACCCCTGCACCTGACGCCCCAGGGCCTTGTGTGTTCAACCCAACGGTGCCTAACCGTCCCTCCACATCCCAACTTACCCCTCGAAGTGGTGGTCACTCCTGGAAGATCATCATCCCTGAGCCTGCAGTGTTTCTTTGTCCCGGAAAAATCCCATTGAAATCAACAGGACACCCGACCTCAAAACTGCAGCTGGCTGCCCTAGTGCTGCTGAGGGTGCCCCTTTGGTGCTAACTTGGTCCCCAACCTACCCCGAGCTTAACCTTAGGAGCTTTGCTCCCACAACCCTGTGGCCTG
Organism: Lissotriton helveticus; assembly: GCF_964261635.1. Classification (NCBI taxonomy): domain Eukaryota; kingdom Metazoa; phylum Chordata; class Amphibia; order Caudata; family Salamandridae; genus Lissotriton; species Lissotriton helveticus. The sequence continues at coordinate 468,678,631 of NC_136060.1, read as the reverse complement.
CTTGTCAGGCCCACTACCCAGAGTCCCCATATCCCCCGTTGGATAACATTGGGCCTCAACACTCTGCACCCGGCTGTGAGAAGTTGGCCTGATATATAATGTTCACTATTCTAGTGAACACTTTGTATCAGTCCAAACAACCCTTATTGATGTCTGGTTGTAAGTCAACCTGATAGACCAGCTATCCTAGTAGCATGGACACGTGCAGTCTTTAGGCTAAACTCTAGAGGGCGTGTTAAGCCAGCTGTTTTACCATCACATTTACCCCTTGAACACCAAGTGAAAGGACACCACACAAGTTGTTATGAAAATAAACAGATATTTATAACAAGTCTACCCTGAACTCTTTATGAGTCAGGGAGCTAAGCACACAACAAAACTCTTACGAAAATACTTTAAGTCGCACAATTTACACAAATGCCCGAGGGGCACGAAAAACCATATACTACACAAGTGGAATGCGAAATTACTAGCAGGTAAGTACTATTCTCATAGGCTTTAGAATCGCTAGGGCTAATCCCCTGAACCTTTAGATTGCAAGTGGGAGGCCTAGGGACGTCGTGTGCAGAGTGGGAACTCTCACGCGTAAGGCGGGAAAAAGTCTATGGAGGCTAGTAAAAGCAAAGTTAGTGTTCTCGGGCGAACCCGACTAAGTAGAGCTGAAACGACAGTGGATCCTGACACTTAGATAGTAAGACTATGCTGGAGCACCGAAATGCTCAGGTTACCTAGCCCAGGGGCTGCGGCTGCAAAGGGCTGAAAAGACGTTGGAGATCCTCGTTGCAGTCTATGGAGCCTGAAGAAAGAAGTTGCTGGCAGGCGACCAGTGAAGAAGTTCGTGGTGATCCAAGCCTGGATCAGTGAAGATGGATACCTGTAAGCAGAGGGGACCAAGTTCTGAATCACTAGCCAGTGATTAGATGGGCACCAGGATGGCACCGGGCAAAGTCACCTCGACCAGGTGAGCGGGCGACGCTGGGCTCTGCAGTCTCTCGGACCAGGAGGCGTTGTCGGCGACCAGGATGGAGGTGCGAGCTGTCCCACGAAGATATCTGCTGTCGACGTCGCTGGACCCAGGATTGGGGCAACAAGTCTTGGCAAATGCAAGCCCACGCGGTGGACTTAAAATGGCGTCTGGAGTGGACCAGGAGGGTCCGGGGTGCTCCTCTGTTGGAGGGGAGCAAGGGCCAGTCTGGAGCAACCAGACCAGCGGTGTTTGTCGTCGAAGTTCGTCGTCAGGGGGTCACTAGCCAACGGGCCAGTGACCTGGACAACGCGGTGAGCAGCAAAGAGCAGAAGGGCCCCACGCCGATCTCGTGGATGCAAGGGGGCTGAACTTCGGTGCTGGAGCTGCTCAGGGTTGGGGCTTCTCTTACCCCAAAGCACTCGGTCGAGGGTCACTCTGGAGTCGTGCTGGGCAAGCCTCGTGCAGTCTTGAAGATGGCCGGTCCCTCGAGGTCTCGTCGCACCCACGGGTCTCAGCTGGGCTGAAGATGCAGGTAGAGGTCAGAGGTGCCAGGGAAGCCGGTTCTCGTCGAGCTGGGTCAGTCTTGATCCGGAGGAGAGACTTACAGCAGACCGCGATGCTTGGATGGTGCCTGCTGCTGCAGGGTGACTACTCCTTAGTCACAAGGGAGAAATCTTGAGAAGAGTCTTGAGTTCCTTTCGTGGAAAGTCGGTTCAGGATTCAAAGATGATCTAATTTGGAAGGGGGCCTGCTCCTACCTTTATCCTGCAAAAGGGGGCTGGCACGCGACTAAGTCCTGCCCTATGGGTGGGACTGGGAGGGGGGTGGTTACACCCCTCTCCTTTGGTGGGCTTTCCCTAGATCAGGGGCTGGAGTGCCCCTGGAACTGGTTCAAGCCGGCCTATGCACAGTGAGCACCGGGGTGCCACTTGCAGTCACCTTCCTCTAAAGCCCTGCCTACCTAGGATACACAAAATCCTGTCTGGGACGGTGCTGGCACCGCCCCTGGCAGGAAACCCTTTGTCCTTGCCTCCTGCGCTGGGAGGACTCCCAGCAGCAGGAGGGCAGACTTGTGTCTCGGTGGCAGCATCCATCTTGTGGAGCTGAGGCTATGTCTGACTTTAACCGGGGTTACAGGTTACCAACATGTCGTGTCCCTCTAGAAGGGTGGAATGCTAACCCCGTCGCCAGAATTGGCGAGGGGTTAGTATTCCAATTCGTATGACACCTTACTCGACATGTTTTGATAAAGCGATACCAGAGTTGGCATATAACCGCGAGGATTATAATGCACTTAAGAGTATATGGTATGCGTTATCATGGAACAGCTATTAGGACTTGGTTCCTCAAGCTGCAAACGGGCTCAGCTCATGCCAGAGCACCATCTCACATTATTCCAAGCACTCTGCCTTCAGGATTGATAAGGCCTGCCATAGGAGTGACTGATAGGAATATATGTGTCCATTTTAGGGTTAGATATAGGAATACTATATCTAAAGCAAAGGGTGTTTACACCACCTTGCCCCAGCTGTCATGCAGCCAGTTGTGTCAGATTTGGATGGCCAGCCAGGGGTGGCATAATCCATGCTGCAGCCCCTGGTAGGCCCTGGGTACACCTATGCCCTGGGTACCTAAGGTACACTGTACAGGGACTGATAAGGTGACTCAGTATCCAATTAGATATGTACCTAAGGTACATGGAATCCATTTTACAGAGAGAGCAGTGGGCCTGGGGTCCTGAATAGCAGGGCCCCAGGTCAACTAAGTTAGAAAACCAGCAAAACACTAGGCAAAAAGTTGGGGGCAACCATAGTCAGGGATCTACCTTCCTACACCGGCCACCCGAGTGCCGCTGAAGGTGCAACAACAGTGCATCACTGACCCTGTGAGACCCCAGAGTTTAACCCCAGAACCCTAACTCAAAAGACCGATTACTTACCTTGAAACCGATAACTCTTTTGTTCGAGGCATATGAGCTGCAGATACTACACTTTGCATTAGATCGCCATCTGGTGTTGGGCTCGGATGATTGCATGTTATTGTCGTCTTGGAAGAAGTCTTTGTAGTCAGAGATAGGTGTCTCCTCCCTTGGACGATAGTGCGCATGGGCATCGGCTCCATCCTTAGATTGTTTTTTTCCGCCACTGGGCTCGGATGAAAGTTTTCCGCTCCGGCTAGAAATAGACTTTTTTATTTTATTTTTTATTTTATGCAATTTGTTGAGCGCACGATTACCCAAGGGTGTCTTGGCGCGTGACAGAAAAAATTGAAGGTTGTACCCAAGAAATGATGAACTCTAATAATTAAATAACCAAGTCTTCAACTGCTTTCTAAATGCGATTAATATAGGGATGTTCTTAAGATCACCTGGCAGTGTGTTCCATAATTTAGCCGTGGCCACTGCAAAGGATCTGTCTCCCCAAGTGGCCTTATTGGTTTTGGCTACCTTCAGAAGGTTAGCATTAGCAGATCTAAGAGTGCGTGATGGTTGATAGGGACAAAGGGCATCTTTAAGAAAAGGAGATTTTTGATGAATGCCTTTAAAGGCAATACACAGGGCTTTGAATTTAATTTGCTGCCTGATTGGTAACCAATGCAGTTTGCGAATGATGTTTTAAATGGGTTTAAATTTGGGTGTACCAGTAACGAGTCTTGCAGCTGCATTTTGGACCAGCTGAATTGTATTGACTACTTGTTCCTGAGCGTTAAGCATAGGAGCATTGCAGTAGTCGACTCGAGACATCAATAGAGTTGAAATCAAAGTATTTATGGTGTTTAAAGGAAGGTAAGGTTGAAGTTTTTTAATCATTTTAAGTGTGAAAAAGGAGGCAGAAACTATAGAATTGGCTTGATGAATGTATGAAAGTCTATTGTCAAAAATTACACCCAGGTTTCTAACCTTGGTGATCGGGTTAGGTGGGGGACCAAGATCTTGAGGCCACCAGGTGGGAGACCATGCAGGAATGAGTTTTCCAAACACCATCACTTCGGTTTTTTCCGAATTAAGTTTCAGACAGTTTGAATTCATCCAATTACATATGGCAGGCATTCCTTTTTGGAAATTTTCAGCAACTTCCATTCCATTGTTGTTAATAGCCAGGAAAAGCTGTGTATCGTCCGCGTACGATGTTACTGCTAGACGATGAGCTTTAATGACCCTCGCTAAGTCTGCCACATAAATGTTAAAAAGTGTTGGACTCAGCGAGGATCCCTTGGGGACTCCACAAGATAGTGAAAAGGAGTCAGAAGAGAATGCGCCCATGGAGACCGATTGCTCTCGATCTGTCAAGAAGGAGGCAAGGAGTGAGACGGCACTTGATGAGACTCTGACTTTTCCGACACGGTCGATCAGAATAGAATGATCGATCGTGTCGAATGCCGCGGAAAGATCAAGTGATATGAGCACCGCGGCACCTCCTTTGTCGAGGATCATTCTTCTCATCTGAAGCTTTTATTAGTGCCGTCTCCGTCCCGTGTCCCTTCCTGAATCCGAACTGGGAAGCGTCTAGGCAGTTGTTAATTTCTATGTATTCAGATAATTAAGTATTCAAGATTTTTTCAATGATCTTCGATGGATAAGGAATACATGATATGGGTCTGTAACTCTTGACCTTGGAAGGATCTAATGTGCTTTTTTTGAGTAGTGGCTTGATTACTGTCTTTTTCCATATAGTAGGGTAGATATTTGATGTGATCATAGCATTGAAAATATCTGCAAGAACAGTTGAGATAATTTCTGGAGCCATTTTAAAAACAGAAGGTGGACAGGGGTCGTTGGGTGAACCAGAGTTGGTAGTCAGCATAAGTTTGTGGACTAGCTCAGACGAAATGTGATTAAAAGAAAAATTGGAAGGATTGGGGGGTGTAAATTTAAGTATAGTTGAAGTATGAGCCTGATATGTATCTTTAGTGAGTTTATTAAAGTTGGAATAGATATCACCGACCTTTTCTTGAAAGTGAGTAGAGAGTGCATTGCACATAGGTTGAGAGGCTTCTGTAATGGGAGATTTATTATGTCCGGACAGATGGGAGACGACCTGAAAAAGCTGTTTAATTGAATCTTGGGCTGATTCAATTTGATTGTTAAAGAAGATACTTTTCTGAGTGATAATTGATCATTTATAATTCTTTATCTTCTCATTATAGCAGCTTTTTTCATAAGGGTCATAGTTACTACGTCACTTGCGTTCCTGTCGTCTGCAACTTTGTTTTTCCAACCTGAGGGCTTCAGTAAGCCATGGAGCAGAATTTAAAAGTCTGTTGGTAGAACGTTTTTTTGTGGGAACAGAGATGTCCATTGCAGTTTTGATACATGTAGTGCAATCAATGGCCGCAGCTTCTGGATCAGAAGTATCAATATCCTTTAAGGGTCCTAAATCATTAATAAATTCAGATACATTAATATTTTTCCAGGATTTAAAAGTATTGGGTTTACAAGGTTTCGTGAGGATTGGGGTAGAAGGGAGAATATTAAAACAGACAGCTGAGTGATCTGTCCATGTAAGTGGTATTGTGTGCTCTATAGTTAAATAATTAAGATTGGAAAAAATTCCATCTAAAGTGTGTCCAGCTAAATGCGTAGAGGAGTGGACAATTTGGATAAGACCTGCTGCATTCATTTCAGTGAGGAGGGAGTAAGTGTCCGGCTTCTCATTCCTTTCTAGGTGAAAATTAAAATCACCCAAGATGGTGAAGTTGTTTTCTCCAGGTATTGGCTCCAAAAGATAACTCAGAGGACAGAAAGGTGGGGCGTGGGCCTGGGGGCGATAGAGCAGGATGCCTCTAAATGAGGTGGAGTAAGGAGTAATAAAAGTAAAATTCAGAGCCTCACATGTATTAATTCTTAAAGGTTCTGTGCGTAAGCAAAAAGTGTCGCGATATATGATTGCTACCCCCCCTCCTCTTTTAGACGATCTGTCAAATCTGATGTTAGAAAAGCCCTCCGGAGTGGCTGAGGTGAAATCAGGGTCGGAGTACTTTGATGCCCACGCCGGCGTGATGACATCAGTTCCCTTTTTTCCGCGTCGTCGACGCTAACGGTTTTCAGGGATCGTACTGTAGCTTTACATTAAGTTTGTTACTATTATCATTCTATTGTGTCTATCTCTGTACTCTTCGAAATGTCGTCGAAGAAGACTGGATTTAAGGCTTGCGGCGAATGTGGCAAGACTGTCTATCACCGATCCTCACGAATGCTGTGTTTGGTGTTTAAGCTCCGACCATGACGTCGAGGACTGTCCTTGCTGCAAGAAAATGACTCCGAAGGCTTTAAGAGAAAGAGACGAAACTCCACGTGGCAAAATTGAAAAGTAAGAAAGTTAAGAAATCTTCGAAGTCTCGACCTCGTCGGTCGAGGTCTCGTTCGAGGTCACGCTCGGAGTCGTCTTCGGCTCACGCTTCAAAGTCTTCGAGAAAGAAACATAAGAAGAGGAGCCATGAGTCACGTCATCACTCTGAAAAGGACTCTAGTTCAAGACCAAAGTCCCAGGTCAAACTTCTAAGTAAGGAAGTGGAGATTTCGGAGTCGGAGCATGGTGAGGATTCACGTCCGGATTCACCCGAATCTCAGAAGAAGGTCCATTCTCCGGTTCCATCCAATCCTTCTGGTCAGGAGGATGAAGGTGAGGAGCAGGGGGCTGGTGAAGTCGAGGTTCCGGTTCCTGCGTGTTCGTCGACCCCGGTTCCTGGACTCGATGAAGAGGTAGACGTCGTATCGACTCCGCCTCCTCAGGAACAACCCAGAGGTCCATATCCTGAATTTCCACCTCCAGGTCAGGATCCTTCTCAGTTCCTGAACGCCATGTTTGGTGTCTATTCTAGGGCAATGTTCCCGTCTGGTGCACCTGTTGGTCCCACGGGCCCGATGGCCTTTAATTTGGGTGTTCCCCAGGCTTACGCCCCTGCGCCCTTCATGCCTTTTATGCCGGCTATACCACCGCATTGGCATTTTCCGACACCGCCGGTGTCGTCGACGCCGAAGCGCACGACGCCGATTCCGTCGACGCCGATGCCTACGACTCCGAGGCAGGATTCTGCCTGACCTCGTATTGAAAGACCTCGTCCGACTTCAGGTTCGACGCCGGCACCGACCCCGTCGGAGTCGATTCCGAATCCATTGGCTTCCGTTGTGAAGGAAAGATCTCGGAGAAAGGCCCAGAGACTTCTGGAAGAGGACAGATATCAATATTCAGATACTGAAGAAGGGGAGTTACAGGATTCTGAGGATCCTTTTGAAGACTTGTGTGAGGCCAGTGGGCTTGAACTGCCACCTGAATGGGAATTGGCTTCAGTGTCAAATGTACCTTCAAAGGAGGTGGTGCCTTATCACACCGTTATTAAAAGGCAGCGAGCTTATTGAATATTACTCTGCCCACTGCTGATTATAAGCCTAATATTTTGACTGAGGTGCTTCATTCACCCTCATCTATTATTGAACCTATGTTACCCTTCAACGAGGCTTTATCTGAGCCCATCTATGAGGTTTGGAAGAAACCTTTATCTGCTCCTGCAGTTTCTAGGACAGTGGCAAGGAGATATAGAGTTGCTCCTGAGGACCCTGCATTTTTATCAACACATCCCCTGCCTGAGAGTTTGGTGGTGCAGGCTGCCTGCTCAAAGAAATCTGCTGGTGCTTTTCCACAGGTTCCCGGAGATAAAGAATCCAGAAAACAAGACCAAAGTGCCAAGAAGGTTTTCTCATCAGCCAGTATGGCGTTAAAATCAACCAACGCAACGTGTCTGATGGGGAGATATATCCATGCCTTGATGGATTCTGTCAAGCAGCTGATTCCGAAGATTCCTGAAGATGACAGGAAGGATTTTCAAGAAGTTATTTCGGACACTTAAGCAGCTGCGAGACAGGTCATTCAGAGTGGTCTGGACACTGCTGATTCGGTGGCAAGGGTCATGGGCTCATCCGTGGCCACTAGGAGAGCTGCCTGGCTTGAATCGTCGGAGTTCTCTGCAGACGTCCAGTCTGTTTTGATGGACTTGCCTTTTGATGGATCAGGATTGTTTGGCAAGAAGGCTGATGCTGCCTTGGAACGTTTTAAGGACAGTAGGGCCACTGCAAAATCTTTGGGTCTTCAGTCCAGGGGTACTACTGGAAGACGCTTCAGGGGGTTTGGAAGATCTTCCTTTCGTTCATACAGACCATCCCAGCAGCAGCCTCAACAGCAGCAGAATACACTGTACAAGTCGTACAGGGGCAGACAAAGATCCCGCCCTAGAGGTCGTCAAGCTTCCTCCTCCTCCTCTCCTTCCCAACCCCCGGCCAACGCAGCAAAGCAGCCCTAGATCCGCCATTCCGGATCATGTGGGCCCAGTGGGGGGTCGGCTTACACATTTTCTACAAGATTGGGAATTAATAACATCGGATCTTTGGGTTCTCAATCTTGTAGAGAATGGGTATGCACTTCCTTTTCAGGAATTCCCTCCCAATTACCCTCCTTGCCAGGGTTATTGTTCGGAGGACCACCTTCTTCTCCTTCGGGAAGAAGTCCTGGCTTTGTTCCAAAAAGGTGCGATAGAGGTGGTTCCAGAGCAGGAGAGGGGTCAGGGGTGCTACTCCCGGTATTTCCTGATCCCCAAGAAAGATGGCAGGCTTCGTCCAATCCTGGATCTCAGGATTTTGAACCTTTACCTGAAACAGGAAAAGTTCAAGATGCTCACTCTTGCGCAGGTTCTTCAAGCGCTGCTGAAAGAAGACTGGATGGTGTCGATCGACTTGCAAGATGCGTATTTTCATATTCCCATCTTGAAGTCGCACAGAAAGTATCTCCGTTTTACGGTAGGTCACAACACTACCAGTTTGTGGTCCTTCCGTTTGGTCTTACTACTGCGCCTCGAGTCTTCACCAAGGTGATGGCAGTGGTGGCAGCTCATCTCAGGAGAACGGGGATACATGTGTTTCCGTATCTAGACGACTGGCTGATCAAAGCGGAGTCGCCGGAGAAGGTGCTCCATCATCTGCAAGAGACAACTCAGTTGTTACACAGGTTTGGTTTTTCGATAAATGTACCCAAGTTTCACCTGGTGCCCTCACAGCGCAACCTGTTCATAGGTGCGGTACTGGACACTACTGTGTGTCGTGCATTCCCTCCTCCTCAAAGGATTCGCGACATACAGGAGATGATTCCTTTGTTTTACAATGGAGCGGTCATTCCAGTCCTGAAGGTCCTTCGCCTGCTCGGTCTGATGGCTTCTTGCATTCTATTGGTAAACCATGCACGCTGGCACATGAGGGCGCTCCAGTAGTGCCTCCGCAGGCAGTGGTATCAGAACAACGGAGATGACGCTTCAGGGGGTTTGGAAGATCTTCCTTTCGTTCATACAGACCATCCCAGCAGCAGCCTCAACAGCAGCAGAATACACTGTACAAGTCGTACAGGGGCAGACAAAGATCCCGCCCTAGAGGTCGTCAAGCTTCCTCCTCCTCCTCTCCTTCCCAACCCCCGGCCAACGCAGCAAAGCAGCCCTAGATCCGCCATTCCGGATCATGTGGGCCCAGTGGGGGGTCGGCTTACACATTTTCTACAAGATTGGGAATTAATAACATCGGATCTTTGGGTTCTCAATCTTGTAGAGAATGGGTATGCACTTCCTTTTCAGGAATTCCCTCCCAATTACCCTCCTTGCCAGGGTTATTGTTCGGAGGACCACCTTCTTCTCCTTCGGGAAGAAGTCCTGGCTTTGTTCCAAAAAGGTGCGATAGAGGTGGTTCCAGAGCAGGAGAGGGGTCAGGGGTGCTACTCCCGGTATTTCCTGATCCCCAAGAAAGATGGCAGGCTTCGTCCAATCCTGGATCTCAGGATTTTGAACCTTTACCTGAAACAGGAAAAGTTCAAGATGCTCACTCTTGCGCAGGTTCTTCAAGCGCTGCTGAAAGAAGACTGGATGGTGTCGATCGACTTGCAAGATGCGTATTTTCATATTCCCATCTTGAAGTCGCACAGAAAGTATCTCCGTTTTACGGTTAGGTCACAACACTACCAGTTTGTGGTCCTTCCGTTTGGTCTTACTACTGCGCCTCGAGTCTTCACCAAGGTGATGGCAGTGGTGGCAGCTCATCTCAGGAGAACGGGGATACATGTGTTTCCGTATCTAGACGACTGGCTGATCAAAGCGGAGTCGCCGGAGAAGGTGCTCCATCATCTGCAAGAGACAACTCAGTTGTTACACAGGTTTGGTTTTTCGATAAATGTACCCAAGTTTCACCTGGTGCCCTCACAGCGCAACCTGTTCATAGGTGCGGTACTGGACACTACTGTGTGTCGTGCATTCCCTCCTCCTCAAAGGATTCGCGACATACAGGAGATGATTCCTTTGTTTTACAATGGAGCGGTCATTCCAGTCCTGAAGGTCCTTCGCCTGCTCGGTCTGATGGCTTCTTGCATTCTATTGGTAAACCATGCACGCTGGCACATGAGGGCGCTCCAGTAGTGCCTCCGCAGGCAGTGGTATCAGCACAACGGAGATCTCAGGGAGTCAGTGAGGATCTCCAGAGAAACTGCAGCGGATCTGTCTTGGTGGAGCGTGGAAGGCAATCTGTCTCAAGGGAAGCCTTTTCAGATTCCTCCATCGGTTGCCACAGTGATATCGGATGCATCCACTCTCGGTGGGGTGCTCATCTGGGGGACCTGGAGGTCAAGGGTCTTTGGTCTCCAGAGGAAAGGTTGCTTCACATCAACCTTTTAGAATTGCGGGCGATACTTCTGGCGCTCAAGGCCTTCCTCCCTTCCCTTCGCGGTCAGTCTGTTCAGGTCCTGACGGACAACACGACCGCGATGTGGTACATCAACAAACAGGGAGGAGTAGGGTCGCAGTGTCTCTGCAGAGAGGCTCTGCGTCTCTGGTCCTGGGTTCAGGACCATCAGATTTGTCTGATGGCAAATCATCTGGCCGGAGTTCAGAACGTTCGTGCAGACAGTCTGTCGGCAGTTCTCTGCCGACCACGAGTGGAGGCTCCATCCAGAGGTATTACGCGACATCTTTCGGATGTGGGGGACTCCTCGGGTGGACCTGTTCGCCACTCACGAGAACGCTCACCGCCTGTCATTCTGCAGTCTCCAGTATCCGATGCAAGGAGCCTTGGGGGACGCGTTTCAGTTGAGTTGGAACTCGCAACTCCTTTACGCGTTTCCTCCCATACCATTGATTCCTCGGGTTCTGAGGAAAATTCGCCAGGACCGGGCCCAAGTCATATTGATCGCCCCGGATTGGCCAAGAAGGGTGTGGTATTCAGACCTTCTCCACCTCTCCTCTCACCCGCTGCTCCGTCTCCCTCACAGGGCAGACCTCCTCTCTCAGATGAAGGGGCAGGTTCTACACCCCCACCTCCAGACCTTACACCTTCATGCCTGGAGATTGAACGGGGCAACCTGATTTCTTTTTCTCTCCCTCATGATGTGGTGGATGTCATTTTGTCAGCCAGGCGTGACTCCACTAAGTCCATCTATTCTTATAGGTGGTCTAAATTTGTTGCTTGGTGCAGGGAGAAGTCTATAGACCCTTTGAGGGCCCATTTATCTGATGTGCTTCAGTTTGCCCTTTCTCTGGCTCAGCAGGGGCATGCTGTTGCCACGGTGAAGGGTTATCTTTCTGCGCTGTCGGCTTTTATCTGTTTGCCTGACCAGCCTTCTCTTTTTAAATCTCCTATTGTTTTAAGGTTTTTGAAGGGCCTCACTAATAAGTTCCCTCCTACCCCTTTTATTGTGCCTCAGTGGGATTTGAATCTAGTTTTGACATTTTTAATGGGTGCTCCTTTTGAGCCTCTTCACAGATGTCCCATGAGGCTTCTGACTTTCAAAACTGTTTTCCTCGTTGCAATAACCTCGGCAAGGAGGGTAAGTGAGCTTCAAGCTCTTAGTTCCAAGCCCCCATTCCTGACCATTCATGCTGAACTAATGGTTCTTAGGACCAGGGCTGCTTTTCTGCCAAAGGTGGTGACTCCTTTCCATCTTGGTCAATCCGTTACCCTTCCTACCTTTTATCCTCCCCCTCACCCTTCCAAGGAGGAGGAGAGATTACACCGTCTTGACCCCAAGAGGGCGGTGTCTTTTTACTTGGACAGGACTAAAGACTGTCGGGTGGACTACCAGCTCTTCATTGGCTTTGCTGGCTGCAAGAAAGGAAGAGCGGTCCATAAGAGGACTTTGTCGAGATGGATTGTCTTCTGCATTAAGATCTGCTACTCTTTGGCCGGTAAGGAACCACCAGAGGGTATAAGGGCTCATTCTACTAGAGCTAAATCTTCGACCTCTGCATTGGCTAGAGGTGTGCCTGTAGAGGATATTTGTAGAGCGGCAACTTGGTCTTCCCTCCATACTTTCGCAAAGCATTACTGCTTGGATTCCGAAGTGAGGAGGGACGGTCACTTTGCGCGCTCTGTCCTTCAGGATTTCCTGGTCTAGAAGAGTGGACACCCTCCTCCGGGAGTGGGGACTGCTGTGGGACTCTATTCACAAGGTGAGGAATCCACACGGCAGATGTATCTATCAGAAGAACAAGTTACTTACCTTCGGTAACGCTTTTTCTGGTAGATACTATATCTGCCTGTGGATTCCTCACTGACCCACCCGCCTCCCCGTTGTCCACTTTTCTATACCAGTGTTTATATAATGTATTTTATTATTGTCAAGGAGTTGTTTATTTCAAATGTTTTATTGCATTTGCTTCACACTGTGTGTTACCTTGATTTCTATACTGCGTATACTGTGTATATGTCTATTGTCATCGGTCCGTCCGTGTGCCTCGAAGGCACGGAAAAAAGGGCGAAACTGATGTCATCACGCCGGCGTGGGCCTGTTATAGGCGTCGGTGACGTCAGCGGAGTCGCGAGCGGTGCCGTGCCTCTGTGACGTCCGGATCCACGTCGGCGCGAAGCTACAAAAAGAATTTCCGAATGTTGCTGACGCAAGGGGATATTCACAAGGTGAGGAATCCACAGGCAGATATAGTATCTACCAGAAAAAGCGTTACCGAAGGTAAGTAACTTGTTCTTTTGGTCACCTGTTGAACAGAGCTGCCATTTACCATGGGGTCACTATGCATTCTGTTGAGGCAGAGGAAGATTTTCTGTTAGACACATTTGAACAATCGCAAAGGTCTGTTCAGATTCTTCCCATGATTAAAGGGGTCATCAAACATGCTCCAGAGATATTTAAAGACCCTGTATGTACTTGGATCTTAAACCCTAGAATTGAGAAAAAATATAGGCCTGCATCTGCAGATCCAGCCTACATTAAAAGACAACTACTGTTACATTCACTAGTTGTGTCAAATGCTAGGAAACGGGCAAACTCACAAACTTCAGGTGAGGCACCCCCACCTGACAAAGAATCCAAGGTAATAGATGCTTCAGGCAAAAGAATAGCTGAGCAAGCTACCAACATATGGCGTATAGCTAATACACAAGCCCTCCTTTCACGATATGATAGGGCTCATTATGATCAGTTGGAGAAACTATTTGAACATCTACCTGACCAATATATGGCACAGGCAAACGACCTTGTACAAGAAGGCAAGCTAATTTCTAATGCCTCAATCAAGTACGCACTAGATGTAGCAGACCCTGCATCTAGAGCTGTAAATACTAGTGTCGTATTTAGGAGACCTGCGTGGTTACGCATTTCAGGATTTAAACAGGAAGTGCAAACTACCATTTTAAATCAACCATTTAATCAAAACCAATTGTTTGGACCAGAAGTAGACACAGCACTTAAAAAAACGAAGAAGGATACAGACACTGCCAAATCTTTGGGATCTTTACAGTCCACACAAGCTACAAGCGCTTTTCGTCGCTCCTTCTAGAGAGGAGGCTCCAAACAAACTGGGGCAGACCATACATCATCCTTCCAATCTATTACTCAAACATCCTCTAACAAGGGATATTTTAGAGGAAGATACAGAGGAAACAACAACAAAGGAATAGGTCACAAAACAGTGACTTCCCTCTGCTCCCCCAACAGCATTCCACTCCTGTGGGGGGCAGATTAACACAATTCCTACCTGTCTGGAATTCCATCACAACAGACAAGTGGGTAAGACAAATTATCCAATATGGCTACTGCCTGGAACTTACAGCAACCCCTCCACACATACCACCCAAGCAGCGTCCAATGTTTTCAGAACACCTTACTCTGCTCAAACAAGAAGTGCTGTCACTTCTACAAAAGGACGCAAGAGAAATAGTTCCTTTACTAGAGCAAGGAACTGGTTTACTTGCTGTATTTTCTAATTCCCAAGAAGGACGGGACACTAAGACCAATTCTCGACCTCAGGCCCCTCAATCATTACATACAATCAGATCATTTTCACATGATCACTTTGCAACAAGTGCTCCCACTGCTGCAACAAGGCGATTTCCTTACAACACTAGATCTGAAGGACGCCTACTTCCACATTCCTATGCATCGTGCTCACAAAAAGTATCTAAGGTTTGTACTGGAAGAACAACATTATCAGTTCAAAGTCCTTCCATTCGGAGTGACAACGGCACCAAGAGTATTCACAAAGTGCCTAGCAGTAGTAGCAGCACATCTCAGGAGACAACAAATACATGTCTTCCCTTATCTAGACGATTGGCTCATAAAAGCCAAGTCATTCAATCAGTGTGTCCAACACACACAACAGACAATTCAAACATTGCACGACTTAGGGTTCACAATCAACTACATCAAGTCGCACCTGCAACCCTCTCACATACATCAGTATCTAGGGGCTACAATAAACACGTCTACAGCTCTAGCGTATCCCAGTCCAGCAAGGATACAGAGCATTCAGGCCTTAGTTACAAGCTTCCAACATCAACACACTCTCCAAGCCAGAGTGTTCATGAGACTAAAAGGCATGATGGCATCTTGCATCTTCATAGTACCATGTGCAAGACTGCAGATGCGTCCGTTACAGGAATGTCTAGCACAACAGTGGAACCAGGCTCAAGGTCAATTAACAGACCTGGTTTTGGTAGACAGCCGCACACATCGCTCTCTGCAGTGGTGGAACACCAAAAACGTGACAAAGGGACGGCCGTTCCGCGAACCTGTTCCACAAATAGTGCTCACAGCAGACGCATCTCTCACAGGATGGGGAGCCCATCTCCTACATCATACAACTCAAGGACAATGGAACATTCAACTAAAATTGTTCCATATCCACCATCTAGAGCTGCTAGCAATATTCTTAGCACTCAAAACATTTCAAGTACAATACAAATCTGTATTAATCCGAACGGACATGACAGCTGTGTATTCTATACAAAAACAGGGGGGGGACGCTCTTTACAACTGTCCCATCTTGCACAGAACATTTGGAGATGAGCCATTCCACAAAATATATATCTGCTAGCAGAGCACCTTCCAGGAGTTCACAATCAGATAGCAGACACAACAAATTCACGCGTGGGAACTACATCCGCAAGTTCTTCAACCATTTTTCCACAAGTGGGGTCATCCAGACATAGATCTGTTCGCCACACACAAAAACGCAAAATGCCCAACCTTCGCCGCCAGGTTTCCACACCCGCTGTCCAAGGGCAATGCGATATGGATGAACTGGTGAGGCAGATTTGCATACGCTTTTCCGCCACTACCACTAATACCATTAGTAGTACGCAAGCTCAGACAACAGCCTCTCAAACTAATCCTGGTAGCTCCCACATGGGCACGCCAACCGTGGTTCACCACACTGCTAGAACTCTCTCTAGTTCCACACCAAAAGTTACAACTGACACCATCCCTGCTAACTCAGAACCATTGAGACATCAGACATCCAGACCCAAATCAATTGAATCGGACGATCTGGCTCCTGAGTCTTAGAGTTTGGTTATCTTAACCTACCACCAGACTGTATGAACATCATTAAAGAGGTCAGGAGACCTACTACCAGAGCTTGTTATGCTGCTAAATGGAAGAGATTTGCTATTTATTGCAACAATAACCAAATTGATCCCCTAGATGCTTCGATCCATAATATAATTTGCTACCTTTTACGTTTACAAAGGTGCAACTTGGCATATTCATCCATACGCCTGCACCTTGCAGCAATTGCAGCATATTTACAAAACAGACCACATCTGTCTCTTTTTAGAGTACCTGCAATTAAAGCATTCATGGAAGGATTAAAAAGAATCATTCCACCCAGGTTACCACCTTCTCCAGTGTGGAACCTAAACGTAGTTCTTACAAGGCTCTGGGACACCCTTTTGAACCTTTACACAAATGTGAACTGCAATTCCTCACATGGAAAACAGCTTTCCTTATTGCGATTACCTCTCTTAAGAGTACGTGAGATACAAGCTTTCACAATACAAGAACCCTTTTTACAACTACATCATAACAAGGTGCAAATATTCCTTAAAAATCAGATGAATAACCAAAACGCATTTTCTCAACTGCTTTTAGGGAATATCCCATTGCTGAATCCAGGATCCAGCACTGAGTAAGAAAAAGTAACAATAACCTAACTTACCTGCTAAGTGAATTTCCTCCCATAGGATAACACTAGTGATTCTATGTGAAAAAGTTCCTACGTGTCAACTTAAGAAATGCAGTAATATTCCTTAAAAATAATACCTTTAGCCAAAACACATTTACTCACCTGTTTTCAGGAAATGTCCTAGGACTGAATCCAAGATCCAGTCCTGTGTTAGCAAAAGTAATCTGAAAAGTAATTAACTGCATTTTACTTAAAAAGCCCATTCAATTGAATGTACTATACTGCAGTGTGTTGCAAACTGCTTTCTTAAAACTGTAACCAAAACCAGTACAAGTTACACTGCTATTTTGAACTGTGTTCATACAAGTAATTTACTACTGAAAAGTATTTTTATGCTTACCTGTACCAGGCTTGCTTGGTTCTAGAAATGAAACCGTATATT
This sequence comes from Lissotriton helveticus, assembly GCF_964261635.1. Lineage (NCBI taxonomy): Eukaryota > Metazoa > Chordata > Amphibia > Caudata > Salamandridae > Lissotriton > Lissotriton helveticus. The sequence continues at coordinate 468,661,787 of NC_136060.1, read as the reverse complement.
TTTTTATACAAAATAATTGGCCTAGAGTTCAGTTCTTGAGTGTGTGAGACCATTTGCTGACTGAGTGTGTACATCAAATGCTTTACAGTGTCCTCTGATACTGCCTTACTGCTCGACCAAGCTACCACTTTAGAGAGTAAGGTTATATCTAACTTAAGCCTCTGCCAAACCTCTGGAGACTGCTGGACTCTGTGCACACTGCACCTTACTTTGGTGCAGTATATACAGAGCCACTTTATTACAATGATGGTCCCAAGGCTTCTTGATCTTCTGGTCTTCTATGACCTCCTCATCTCGAAAGCCATGTGGCCCAGGCGGGCCCTGCAGTGGACTCTCCGGTCACAGAGGGCCCAGCTTCAAATTGCTTCTCTTCCAGGGGATACTCATCAATAGTCATAAACACTGAATAGTCCCGCCCATGTGCGGGACACTGGAGCATATACAAAAATATATGTTCGAGGCATATGAGCTGTAGACTTTATACCGTAGCGTAGATCGCCATCTGGTGTTGGGCTCGGATGTTTGCACTTTGTTATTGTAGAAGTTTTGTAGTCACGAGATAGGTGACTCCTCCTTTGGTTAGTAGTGCGCATGGGCATCAACTCCATCTCCAGATTGTTTTTTTCCGCCATCTGGTCCGGATGAAACTTGACGTGCAACCTATCATCTTCGACGTTGTCTCATTCGCGTGCCTTCGACGCACTAACTTTTATATTTCTCGACTCCGGCTGTCGACACTAGCCGCTGGGCCTATCAACGCCATTGGGCCTATGACTCATGGAAAGAACTCCTTTTAAAAAATGCCCCTAGTGTGGAGCTAAATTTCCACACAGTGATCATCACAAGGTGTGCAACCTTTGCCTATCGCCAGAACACGAAGAGAAGGATTGCCAAGCCTGTGCCTCTCTTCGTTCGAAGAAGGCCATCCGTGATCGCCGGGCTCTACGTCGCGTCATGGCTGAACAAGCTGCACCGGTGCCGGAAGACATCTTCGATGAAGGCCCCAATGTTCCAGAGGATTCAGAGGAACTAGATTGTCTCCGGAGAGGATGACTCCGGATCCGATGACATCACGCCAGGGCAACGAGTGAGTACAAAAGCCCCAACTCCTGCCCAACCAGACCAGCAAAAGGCTCTGGTAAAGACTTCGCCTGCAGGCCCTAGTCGAGACCAGGCGAAAGCTTCAGAAGCCCCACCTCCGGGCCCGGCTCCAAAGAAAAAAGAAAAGCCTTCTGGCAGCTCGGGACTGAGCAAGCCGCACATTGCTATCCTTAACCCCTTCCATGCTGATGACGAGCTCAGCTCGTCATCAGCGTTACCTACCGTGTGCTGATGACGAGCTGAGCTCGTCATGTAACGCGATAAATCAACAAATGCCGCATACCGCGGGAGAAACTGCCGCACGCATGCGGTTAAACCACCTTCGGTATCGAAATCTGGGATACACCCCATTCCAACCAAAAAGGCTTTGACACCAAGCCCTTCGGCACCAAAAGACCACAAGGCCTCAGAACCGAACAAGCACCGGAAATCTTCAACTCCGAAGAAAAGTTCAGACTCTACTCCGAAGAAAAGTCCTGACTCCACGCCACCTTCAAAGCCCTCGTAGCATAAAACTCCTTCTAAGGCTCTGGACACCAAATTACAGCTACGCTCGGAACCGAAAAAATCGGCACCGACAACCAGGATGAACACTTTAGACCAGATCTTGTCGACCCAAGGCAAAAAACATTAAAGGTGGACCCTAAAACAGGCCATATTATCACTATTGCAGCAAAAAAAGAGGAAGATGAATACCTCACACACACCTGAGGTGCCTTCTAAGAAGAGAGACTTTGCAACATCGCCTATAAGACCCTCTTCTCCTGTTCTTCCTGATCAACCTGAATCTCCTATACGCTCTCCTACACAATCTCCTAGATTGTCTCCAGCTCACCCTTATCACCACAGGATGAGGATGATTTAGGGGGTGGGGACGGACATTTTAATGATCCCTTAGATGACCCTAATGATGATAACACTACCCCTCCACAGGATACATGGGCAGATCCTCCAGACATCCCTGATCCAGATGCATACCCATCCAAATCCTGACCCCAGACAACAATGTAGGTTTTAGCCATCTTATTAATAGGGGCTGCTCAATACCGTGGCGTGTCACTACATTCTGGCCCCATGGAGGAGGATTTTTTTAATGGACACTTTTGCTCAGTCCCATAAGATCATACATCCTATGCTATAAGGGGTAATTTATTTATTTTATTTTATTTTATTCAAAGTTTTATATAGCGCGAACAAGATCCTTACAGATATCAGAGCGCTTCACATAGACAAGGTAGGGGCAGTGGGAGTGAACAGGGATAATGGGAGCAGTGTAATAGTCATTAACATGATAATAATAATAGCATACATAAAACATGTCAATATACAATCAGGTAAACAAGTAATATAGGACAGCACAAGTCGTTGATCCCAATACAAGGGTGTTCAGGTACACCTTGGGTGTGTGGATGGCTTATACCAGTGTTATAGTATATAGAGAACACTGAGTGAGGGCAACGGGAGAGTGGATCAGTAAACCAGCGTGTATCCTATATTGGTCAGTAGACGAGAGTAGCGTAGTAGTGTCCCCATCAAGTAGAAGTATAGTGCCAAAGGACAATGTGGACAGTGGTACAAAGCCATGCAGAGTCTCTGATCCAGCACCTATGAGGTTCAGGAGATCTTGGCCAGAAGGATGGTTTTCACCTCTTTCTTGAAGAGTGCAGTGGAGGAGATAAGCCTGGTTTCAGGGGGGAGCGCATTCCAGATCCTGGGTGCCATTCCTGAAAAGAAGCGCTTGTATGTTTTCTCTTTCCGGAATCTACGAGGTTTCAGTAGATTTTTTGTACTTCTATTGGATCTCGAACCTCCTGATATAGACAACTTTTGAGCGAGGTAGTTGGGTGCATTGTGGTGTACGGCCGCGTGTGTCATAATTGCAATTTTTAGCTGTATTCTGGCTTCAAAAGGCAGCCATTTTAGAGACTTTAAGTCTGGGGATATATGCGAATGCTTTCTTGATCCAGTAATGAGTCTCGCGGCAGCGTTCAGGGAGGCTCTTAAGGGTGCTGTTGTGGATAGCGGGAGTCCGCTGAGGGCCACAATTCCGTAGTCTATTCGGGGGATGACTAAAGCTTGTACAGCAGTTTGGAAGTCTTCGGCGGGGAGGAAGGGTTTAATTTTCCTCAGTGTGTTGATTTGGAAATTAGCTGCTTTTGTGGCTTTGCTAACGTGCTGCTGCATGTTGAGCTTGGCGTCGAGAGTGACACCTAGGGATTTCGCAGAGTCCAAGATTGTAGGTTGGACATTAAGTGCTGTTAAGTTATTGAGCCAGGTTTGGGTGATGGAAATTTTCGCCGGGGGTGAGATGAGTAGGAACTCAGTTTTCAGAGCATTTAATTTGAGGTGATTATCGGCCAGCCAAGATTGAGTGTTAATAAGCGTGGAATTCAGATGTTTGATATCTTCCGGGGATTGTAGTTTTAGGTAAAGTTGTGTGTCGTCGGCATACATATGGAATTGGACATTGGAAGCTTGGAGCAAGGTGGCGAGCGGTTCCATGACGAGGTTGAACAATGTGGGGGAGAGGGAGGATCCTTGTGGAACCCCTAGATCTGCAGGCACAGGTGTAGATAGCACATTGTCGATCTTGAACTTCTGAGACCGGTTGTGAAGGAAGGACGAAAACCATTTGAGAACAGTTCCCGATAGACCCATTCTAGTGCTTAGCAGCTCCAGCAAGTTCTCATGTTTGACCGTGTCAAATGCTGACGAGAGGTCAAGAAGGATGAGGAGGCAGGACTCATTGCGGTCAAGAATTTGGAGGGCGTCATCAATTATGTGTGTCATAGCTGTTTCCGTACTATGTTTCGCTCGGAAGCCTGATTGATGAGGGTTGAGGAGGTCAAATTGGTCAATGTGTTTTGTTAGTTGGAGTTGGACACATTTCTCCAGCAGTTTGGCCAGGGTGGGATATTGGTGATGGGCCGATAATTGTTTAGGTCAGACGGATCAGCTGTAGGTTTCTTGAGTATAGGCGTGACTTGCCCCACCTTGAGGGAGTCTGGAATGAGGCCTTGTTGCAGAGAGCTGTTGACGATTTTGGTCCAGAGAGGGAGGAGCAAGGGGATGAAGTCTTTTACAGCACTAGCAGGTAGAGGGTCTGTGAGGTGATTAGAAGGCTTTAAGGTGCAGAGCAGTTTGTGTATTGCTTCTTCCGAATAGGTATCGAAGTGCATCCAAGTTGCCTTATTTTTAGGTTGAGTGTTAGCCATTCTGGTGTGGTTGGGGAATCGGCTTACATCCATGATGAGGTCATTTCTTATGTTGTCAGTCTTTAGCTTAAAGAAAGCAGAGAAGGCTTCACAGTGTGGGGTGTCGCTTGTTGTGCTGTTTGATTGTAAGGGTTGTGTCTTTGTTTGGGTCTTGATTAGTTCAAACAGCTTTCTTGGCCTGTTTTTTGCTTGGTCCAACTGGCTGCTAAAGAAGTCCGACTTCGTGCGTTTTATTTTCCTGAAGTAGGCATTTCTCTTGTTCTTAAGCCTTTTGAGGTGCAGTGCTGAAGGGTCAGATCTCCAGGTGCGCTCTGCCAATCGCATAGTACGCCTGTAGTCATTGAGTCTATCATCGAACCAGGGGTTAGAAGTTTTGGTGGAGACTCTTCAGTTGCAGGGGGGCGACTTCATTGACTATTGTATTCATAGAGTCAAGGTAGTGGTCGATCAGTGATTGAACATCCGAGGCACCTGAAGGGGGATGGAGGAGATTGCCGATGTGGGGAGGCAGGGTAGAGGGGTTAAGATTCTTCATGTCTCTTTTCCAAGTTTTGGATTTGATTGGTTGGGCCGGGTTAGGTTTAACTATTTCATTGATAAAGAAGGTGATAATGTGGTGATCTGACCAATCGCATGGTAGAATCGCCTCCAGTTGTGTAGAGTTCTCTTTGGCAATGATGAAATCGAGTATCGAGCCTTTGTCGTGTGTTGGTCTATCGCATATTTGGGTGAGGTCAAGCGCATTAAGGAGAGTTTTGAGACTATTCACCACTGTGTCTGTCTGATCGTTCCAGCGGAGATTGAAGTCACCCAGGTAGACTTGGGTGGTCTGCCGACCGGCATTGGAAGTGATCATGTCCATGAGTTGTTGGGTGAATATGAGATTGTCACCAGGCGGGTGATAGATGAGATGTAAAGCACAAACTTGTTTGCCTTCGCTGGTGATGTCGAGGCAGAGGAGTTCACAGGAGGAAAGGGAGGGGGCGATGCCTTTAGTAACGGAGAGGTTGCTCCTAAAGATGCAAGCAATTCCCCCGCCCGTCTTGCCAGGAGACCTGTCCAGCCTAATGATGTGATAATTGGGGGGGACTAGTATGTCCATAATCGGGGTAGACGTTTCAGTAAGCTACGTTTCCGTTAGAAAGGCTAGGTCCAGATCCCTAGCTGAGACGAGATCAGCGATGTCGGAGGAGTGTCTCTGGGCTGATCTGCAGTTGAGTAGGATGCATTTGAGTTTGGGAGAGAGAAGGGTGGTCGAGCTTTCTGGTGTGAGGGGAACTTTTCTGAGGTTGTTAGGGACGGAACCTCTGTTGTTGAGTGTTGGGAGCCTCAGAGGGTTTGTAAGAATTGTGGGTATGGGGATGTGTGTGCTGGATATGTGTTTTACCGGACCTGGGCCATAAGAGCGTAGGAGAGAGCATAGGTCGCGGTCCGACAATGGGTTGAGGACACGACGGGGGCGGTGGGAGTTGTTGCGAACGGGGATAGTTGGCCAGCGCGGGCGTCGTCGGAGGCGAGGGTATGTAGGGAGGGTGCGTCGTTTGTAGGGTAGAGGGATGGTGGGAGGTAGGCTGGGCTGTGAGGAGAGAAGGTCTTTGATTGCGTGGATATCTTTTTTGATTGGTAGAATATCCTCTTTGACTTGTTGGAGGGTGGATAAAGTCAGGTCGGGAGGTGCAATGGGGATGGGGTTGGTGGTGAGAGCCATTGGTGAATGATTGAGTAGTGCACTGGAAAGCGGGCAGGGTATCAAGGGGGGGGATATATTAGCGTTGTTGGAAGGTTCTGCGGTGCTAATGAGTGGTATGGCATGCAAAGTGTGGGCGTGTTTGTGGGCGAGGGGTGTGGGTGAAGTAGGTGAAGCAGGCGGTGGGTGGGAGGCATAGGTAGTGACGTCAGTGGGAGACGGTGCCGGAGAGTAGAAGAGTGAGTGAAGGCTGAAGACAGTGGGGGAGACTGGAGGGTAGTGAGGGCTGAGAATAGGAGGCGGGAGAGAGGGGGATGCTAAGGTAAGGGAGGCGGTGTGTTCTGTATCTTTTGTTGGAAGGGTGAGAATGTCGTGGATGGGGGTGGGGAGGGGAGGGAGCTGGGGAGGGAGAGGTGTCTGCCGTGGGGGGGATGGAAGGGGGGGGGTGGATAAACTCCGAATGGTGGTGTGTTCAGATGATGGCGTGTTGTGGGTGAGAGTTGTTGTGTCAGGTGTGAGAGACTCTAGGGTGGGAGTGGGGAGGGAGCTGGGGAGGGAGAGGGGTCTGCCGTGGGGGGGAAGGGAGGGGGGGGGTGGATAGACTCCGAGCAGTGGCGTGTTCAGATGGTGGCGTGTTGTGGGTGGGGGTTGTTATGTCAGGGGGGAGAGGGATGAAGGGGGTGTGAGTTGGGAGTAAGAGGGGTCATGTTGGAGGGGAGGCTAGTATATGAGGTGGAGATATTTGTGACTGTCCTTGGGGAGTGTGGGGCATTAACAGCGGGTGGGCCATTTACTGGGGTACTGGGGGTAGAGGTGTTGTAGGTGGGGGCTGCGACGTCAGGGGTGATAGTGCTGGTGGAGTTCTGGGTGGGGGTCCGCAGCTTGGAAAGGTGCTCTTTGAACTTGGGGAACAGGTTGTCTAGTAGTTCCAAGTTCTTGTCCGTGGATTGAATTAGGACAATCCCGTTATTGTAGATGGTAATGGTAGTCCTGCCAGGGAAGAGGTGGGAAGGTGAGATAGAGAGGGTTAGGCCATGAGTTGTTTTCCTGGTGGAGGAGACGGCGAGTAGGGATTGGAACGTTTTTCTCCATTGGGCTCTGCGTGAGGTGTGGAAGATGATATCAGTATTCAGGGCTCCATTGCCCGTTGAGAAGTAGGTGTCGGCAAAGGGTGTTTCAGGGTGCGACCTCAAGAAGTTATGTTTAAAACGTTTAGTGGCTTTTTTGGTGAGAGTGGAGGTAATTAAACACCCACCCAACATATTTAAAGACCCCCGTCAGGTCCAGGATTCTCAATCCATGGATTGAGAAACTATAGACCTGCCCCTAAAGATCCCATGTACATCAAGTTACAACTCCCATTAGACACCTTGGTAGTCTCCAATGCTAGAAAAGTGGCTAATTCCCAGACCTCTAGCGATGCATCACCCGCAGATAAGGAATCTAAACTGCTTGACGCATCAGGCAAATGTGTTGCTTCTGAAGCAGCTAATCATTGGAGGATAGCCAGGGCACAAGCTCTACTCGCCAGATATGACAGGGGTCACTACGATGAGCTAGAAACCCTTATTCAACCCTTACCTGATCAAGGCAAATGATCTGGTCCAGGAGGGCAAGTTAATTACAAATGCCTCTATTAAATGTGCCCTTTATGCAGCAGACACTGCGGCTAGATCTGTTAACACCAGTGTCTGTCTTCGTAGACATTCATGGTTACGCATTTCCGGATTTAAACAGGAAGTTCAAACAACTATTTTAAATCAATAGTTTAATCAGGAAAACCTTTTAGGGCCAGCTTTAGACACCGCTCTAGAAAAAATGAAAAATTACACTGACACTGCTAAATCTATGGGAGCACTACTGTTTCAGCATACACAGGGGTCCTTTTGTCGCTCCTTCTATAGGGGCGGATCCAAAAATATTACCACAGAGGCTACAACTTCTTCCTATAAAACCCCTTCACAAACATTCCCCAACAGAGGGGTCGGTACAGAGGAAATAATAACAGGGAGAGCTCGGAGTAACTACAACCGAATCTCCCATACTACCAAACAATGTCTTCCCTCCTCTTCCTTCAGACCATTCCACTCCGGTCAGAGGAAGACTAATACAGTTCCTACCTGTCTGGAACAACATCACCACAGACAGGGGGGTGAGACAAATTATCCAATAAGGTTACTGCCTGGAATTCACCTCTACCCCTCCTTGCATGCCACCCAGACAACTGCCAATGTCCATAGAACATCTGACCCTTCTAAAGCAGGAGGTTCTATCTCGCTTACAAAAACTCGCAATAGAACCAGTGCCTCTACATCAAGGTACAGGGGTTTATTTGTTTTACTTTTTCATTCCAAAGAAGGATTGTACTCTTAGGCCAATACTAGACCTCGGGCACTTAAACCTGTACATACAATCCGACAACTTCCACATAGTCACTCTGCAACAGATTCTTCCACTGCTCCAATAGGGCGATTTCCTTGCCACTTTAGTTCTCTAGGACAAATACCTTTACCTTCCTATTCACCCTGCTCACAGGAAATATCTACGGTTTGTAGTGGACGGTCAACACTACCAGTTCAAAGTCCTTCCATTCGGAGTAACAACAGCACCCAGAGTATTCACAAAATGCCTCACACTGGTAGCAGCCCACTTAAGAAGACAACACATTCATGTGTTTCCTTTAGACAAAGTTTTGAGAAATAATTATCAGCACTCCTATGAACAACTAATCATAACAATTAGGGCATAAGTTGAAGGCCCTGCCAATCTCAAAAAAATTTCTATATCAGACTCTATTAATTCTAGAGTTGTTTAAAGATATCAGCATGTGTTTTTATCAAGACAGGGAGTCCAAAAATGTATAGTCCACTTATTTGTTTTTTCTTTAATCTTTATTCTTTCAATTAAACAGGTATTTCCAGCAACAAGTAGAGATCACCAGAGATCACCAACACGTGTTTCGTCCTACACAAGGACTTTTTCAAGGCTGGAAAATATATAAATAATGTGCATTGTGAAATCAGTTCATAAAATAAATTCTACAAAAATATACATTTCCTACACAGATTCCTAAACATTAAAAAGGAGCTACATATGTACATACTCTAATCCATATAAACCATATTTACAGTGAGACATGGCACAAAATTGTTTGTGATGTACATTTGAGTACACAATGTAATAGCTCAAACTGCAATGAAAACAATTAACACAATAGTCTAAAATTATACAGATTAGAATAAACATTCCCACCATAAGTGAGACAACCCACCATGAGTGGGGCTTCAATAGTTTTGCGAGGCCAATCTTACTAAACACATAGAAGCTTCATATTAGAGGAGCCAACATGCAGTAGAAGGTGAGTACGAATCATAATTAAAAACCTATGTCAGCTGATGCCTTTGTCAGAACCAAACAAACGCTTGTCACTCTCAAGGCCATGCAATATAATAAAATGCAGAAGGCCAAAACAATCACTGTATAGCGTGGACTGTAAGTATGCATAAGCCAAACAGCCTAAGAAGTGAAGCGGACTGAGTGGAGAGACGATACGCAAATATACGCCAACTCACCAAAATCATAAGTAGTAAGCAGGGCTGGAGATGCGGGCCGTGGAGTATGGAGCAAAAGGATCACCACGTGTAATGGCTGACCTTTAAAAGACAAGTAAGCGTATCAGCATAGTGGTTTAAAGTAAGCAAATGAAAAAAATGAACAAACGTGAGCAATATATAAAGCTCATACCATGTTTTCAGCTCAGATAGCAGAGGAAAACTGCCCATAAGCATATGAACCATTACAGGTTACCAGTATTAACCTGACCAGGTTGTAAATTAAATGGAGACCAAATGAACCAAATCTCACGACTAATGTAGAGCGATATATAAGTAACGACTGTATCAGCATCCATGTATGCAAGAAAGCGGGCTGCACAGAAAAAACAATTTATCACATGGGACTCACCTAATTATAAGTAAAAGGTTGACAATTACGCATATAGAGTGTGCTACCGGAATCCGAATACGGACCAACGGTGCCAAGTAGTGGTTCAAACAAACAACCATAGTAAGTTGTAACGCTGAAAAGACAAAAGAGACCCAAATAAAAATATTGTCAATGAAAAACACACAAGGCCCCCAAATGTCAAGCACACGCGAGCATTCACACATGCTTACCATAATATTTTCCGTCACGAATTTAAGATGTGCTACCGGATTCCAAATGCGGACACTCGGTGCAGACTAGTAATTCAAACAACCAACCATAGTAAGTTGTAGAGCTGAAACAACATGAAAGACAAACATACGATTATTGTCAAATTGGACACACCTGGCCCACTAATATCGAAAGGACGCAAATATTCATGCGTTTCCTTACCTGGACGACTGGCTTGTAAAAGCCAAGTCACACATATATTGTCTAAAACAAACTCACAAGACAATCCAGCTGGTGCACGACTTGGAGTTTAAAATAAACTTTGCCAAGTCCCATCTTCAACCATCCCACATCTAACGGTATTTAGGAGCAACAATAAATACTTCCAAAGCACTAGCATTTACCAATCCTGTCAGGCTAGCCACTATGCTAGCTCTCATAACATTTCAACCACAAAAATCACCACCAGCTCGAGTTTTTAGGCAGCTGATAGGGATGATGGCATCTTGCATTTTAATTGTCCCTTACGCAAGACTCCAAATGCGTCCATTACAAGAATGCTTGGCACATCAGTGGAATCAGGCCCAGGGACAACTCACAGGTCTGGTGTTGGTGGATAGCTGCACACATCGCTCTCTGCAGTGCTGGAACACACAAAATCTTTCCAGAGGGCGGCCGTTCCTGGACCCAGTTCCACAGATAGTGCTAACAGTAGACACATTGCTCACCGGCTGGGGAGCTGATCTCTTAACCCATACCATTCAGGGTATATGGACCCCTCAACAGAAACTCCTCCACATCAATCATCTGAAGTTACTGGCCATATTTCTCGCTCTACGGTCCTTTCAGGTACACCTCATAGGCAAAGCTGTCCTAATCCGGACGGACTACATGACAGCAATGTACTACATACAAAAACAGGGGGGGGGGACACACTCCCTACAGATTTCACAGCTGTCACAAAGCATATGGAGATGGGCCATTCCTCAAAATATTTACCTGTGTGCAGAGCATCTATCGGGGACACACAATCAGATGGCAGATCTGCTCAGTCGTCAGCTACAACAGATTCGCGAGTGGGAACTTCATCTACAAGTTCTTCATCCCGTCTTTCAAATGTGCGGACATCCAGACATAGATCTGTTTGCCACGCACTTGAACGCAAAATGCCTAATCTTCGCCTCCAGGTATCCACACCCACTGTTCAAGGGCAATGCGATATGGATGAACTGGTAAGGCAGATTTGCGTATGCTTTTCCACCTCTCCCACTCATTCCGCTACTAGTTCAAAAACTGAAACAGTCTCTCACAATGATCCTAGTTGCTCCAACTTGGACCCACCAACCCTGGTTCACAGCACTGCTGGAACTCTCAGTAGTCCCTCACCAAAGGTTACACCTTTTACCAAAACTTCTCACTCAGAACCATGGAGACATAAGGCATCCAGATCCAGCTCAACTAAACCTAGCGATCTGACTCCTGTAGTCTTAGAGTTTGGAAATCGCAACCTCCCACCAGACTGCATGAATGTTATCAAGGAGGCTAGAGATCCTACTACCAGAGCTTGCTATGCAGCTAAATGGAAAAAAATTGTCATTTACTGCAATAACAACATAATCAACCCATTAGATGCTTCCATTCATGCTTCCATTCAAAACATTATTTGTTATCTCCTACATCTACAAAGATGTAATCTGGCATACACCTCCATAATATTAGATCTTGCTGCCATAGCAGCTTACCTGCAAAACAGGATACAATTGTCATTGTTTAGGGTTCCTGCCATTAAAGCATTTATGGAAGGTCTTGAAAGAATAATTCCTCCCAGAATTCCACCCTCTCCAATCTGGAATCTAAACATTGTCCTTACCAGGTTCATGGGTCCCCCATTTGAACCTTTATTCAAATGTGAGTTACAATTTCTCACATGGAAAGTAGCTTTTCTTGTGGCCATCACATCTCTCAGGAGAGTGAGTGAACTCCAGGCATTAACCATACAGGAACCATTTTTGCAAATCCATCACAACAAAGTGGTTCTCAGGACAATCCCTAAATTCCTACCTAAAGTAGTCTCTCCCTTTCACCTTAACCAGCCAGTTGAGCTCCCAGTCTTTTTTCCTCAACCTGACTCGGTAGCGGAACCGGCTCTACATATGCTTGACATTAAAAGAGCTATTCTTTACTACATTGACAGAACAAAAAGTTTCAGGAAAAGTAAACAACTGTTTGTAGGTTTCTCAACACCACATAATGGCAATCCTATATCAAAATCAAGAATTGTCGGATGGATTGTTAAAAGCATTCAAATCTGTTATCAAAAAGCGAAACGTACTTCATCAATTCCCCCTGAGGCGCATTCCGCACGCAAAATAGGGGCATCTATGGCATTCTTAGGAAATATCCCCAGGAATGACATTTGTAAAGCAGCAACATTCACTGAACATTACTGTGTAGATGTGCAAGCAAAACAGCAAGCTAGTGTGAGCCAGGCTGTAATAAAAACAATGTTTCAAACTGCTCAAACCGATATAGATGACCACCGCGAAGGCAACACTGCTGTATAGTCTATGCTACAGTATACAATCTACAGCTCATATGCCTCAAACAGAAAATACTACTTAACAGTATGCATTTGTTCTTGGCATGTAGAGCTGTAGATTTGTATACTCCCTCTCGCCTTCCTGGATACCTGTATCTGTTGCAGTAATATCTTACTAGGATACATTACACGTGGACATCTTTCTATTTCTAACTTACTCCATCATCACCCTTTATGGCGAAAACAATCTGGAGATGGGGTCGATGCCCATGCGCACTCCTAACCAAAGGAGGAGTCACCTATCTTGTGACTACAAAACTTCTACAATAACAAAGTTCAAACATCCAAGCCCAACACCAGATATTGATCTATGCTACAGTAAACAAATCTACAGCTCTACATGCCAAGAACAGATGCATACTAGTAAGTAGCATTTTCCATATATAATATATACTAACATTTAAGCAGAGTAAGATGCCAAAATTGCATTGTATTTTTAATTTAAAATAACCTTGTATAGCATTTCTGTAAAAAGAACATGCACTTCTCTAGTGTTCCAACACAGCCTTTTATTTTCAAAGAGAAAGGTAAGTGCTAGCAGGCAAATAGCCCATAGGCTGCCCAGAGAAAACCACAACAGTAACAAACTGGCACTGTGCCTTTAAGACCTCCAGAAGCTCCCTGCTCCCATCACGCACCACAGGCGACAGGTCCGTTCTTTTTTCCTGCTCCTTATGTGAGGATCCTGGAGCATTGAGCTCATCAGTTTTTGATTGATCTAGTCAGAAAATGGTTTCCTGAAAACGTTTATCTTCATCATTAAATGTTTTTTGACTGCTGGCAGCTTTTTTAGTGGTTTTCTGACACTTTTACTAACTTTTCTGTTAGAAATGCCAGCTTTAGTCAAATGTCCCTCCTGTGGGAAGAAAATGACAAAGTTGGACCCACACTGTATGTTTATCATCCTCACACAATCCAGAGAAGTGCTATTATTGCCTGCACTTTCCTAAAAGAACACTTAAAGACGGTAAAGATATAGCTGCATGCCTTACTTGAGAGAGGAAAAGGACCTTTCATAAATGGCCTTTAAAGCAGTGATGCTTTTGTAGGCCTCCCCCTAGACTTAGTGCAGTCCTCGAGGCAACGACTGATAGAGCGGGGCCTCTCATATTCCTGAGCATGGTCCAGGTGAGGTGAGGTCCAGTCCCCGGTCAAGTCTGATGCCATCTGCATTCCTTGATGCGGAGGGTCTGTACCCACAGGTTGTATTGATTCCAACCAGATATTCATTTTAGTTTAATTATTACTTAATTCTCACGGATTATTATTTAGTACGCAGTAGCGAATTTAAAGAGCAGAGGCCCTGAAGAAAGCCTTGGGATTCCGTGCCTGTACAGCTGAAACATGTTGGCCCTTTTTGTGGCAGCTATTTGTTGAAACTGCCTTGTTTGCACTGTTCTGTTTTTAGCATAGGGGTTGTGTCTATATTCTAAATAAATAGGTTCTTATGTTTCATGCCACAACACTCTATTTTAACTCCCCACCCATTTTTTTGTCTTGCACTGCACTTCATGGCAATCAACGACTGAGTTGTTTTGCACTACCCTGAGTGATTGTCAATTCAGCCCACAACTTGTTGCTTGGAGGTCTCTATGATCAAGAGACTTACCATTACAATTACTGGTTGACCAAATGATAATCACACAGATGAGTTGATGGCTATCCAGACTACGTGGGCTGAAGGCTTTCATAAACTGTTTCACTATATACGTTTTTGTCTTGATGCTAAATATCATTTTTTGTCTCTTGCCCGTTTTGGTAACTGAGGTACCACTTTACCCCTGTGAAAGTACAGCTTGAGTGCCATAGTGTTGGCTCTTAGACCCCAGGTTTCTTGTGTTGTTCATGCTTTTGAAGGGCCCTCCTCTAGGGAACGACACAGACCTGAGAAGAAACAATCTTATTCTGCTTCTCCAGCATCAAAAAGGAAGCAGATCCCGGACTGTTCCTCTTGAGCGTTGAGATCGTCTGAAGAGCATGCAAGGCATGCTACAATGTCGAAACACAGATCGCTGTCGAGGCTTTCAGAGCCTCTGCCGTCAAAACGTAAGTCGACTTCGAGGCATACTACTTCAGGCTCGAAGTATGTTACATCGGAAAAGCATAAGTCGACAGCAAAATTTTGGTTGGCGTCGAAGAAATTCCCATTGACAGAAAATCGCCCCCACTAAGTTCCATGAAATATTCATACCCCTCAAGATCTCAGACTCCGATACGACTCAGGAACGCCTAGCTTCCTTTACAGCCAGTATAATAGCTACGACTGACTGCCTAGCCCCTTTGAAATCACTACCGACCAAAACCAAGCATCTTCAGACCCCATGGTATACCCCGATTTAAGATCTGAAAAATGCCAATGCAAGAAACTGGAACGGCTATGGCGTTTCTCCAAAGACCCGCAAGATGAGGAAAACTTTAAAAGCGCATTAGCAGCATATCACAAAAATATAAAACTTACTCGGAAAACATTATAGTACAACTTGAAAGCGCGGGAAACGCCTCCCGCACCCTGTTCCAAGTCCTGAACTCATTTATTAACCCCAAGTCCTGCCACACCGAAGCAGCCCCCTCTCAAACCTTATGTAAAAGCATTGCAAATCACTTTGCGGAAAAAATGTAAACTATCTACCAAAAGATTGGCTCTAGCCCTTATCCACAACCGGGCCCCCGCATAGACCCTTCCTCCACTGCTGCTGACACCCTTACCCTTGAATCCTTTCCAGCTCTGACGGCAATCGAAGTAGAATCGTTACTGAAAGTGGTCAAATCTGGATCCCCCTAGATCCTATACCTGCCAGGACCTCTGCCCTTTTATCCAAGATGCTTGCTGCTCCCATCTGCGCAATCCTCAATAGGGTCAGCCCCACTCCCCAAACATGTGGTGAAAAACGCAGGGGTAAAACTTGACCAGAAACTCACATTAGAAGTACATGTCAACCACACCGCAGGGACATGCTATCGGACACTGGGCTTGCTCCGTAGGGTCTTCCCCCTTCTACCAACATCTACACGTAAAACGCGGGTCCAGGCCCTAATCCTCAGTCGCCTAGACGACTGCAACGCCTTACTTATCTCCGCCAAGGAATCTTCCCTTGGCAAACTGCAAGTAGTCCAAAACCCCACGGCTCGATTGGTGAACAAAACCCCTCTCAGAACCTCAGCTGCTCTGCTACTTCAAGAACTCCACTGGCTTCCAGTGAAACAAAGAGTAACATTTAAAATATGCTGTATGGTACACAAATCCCTGAACAACCAGGCATCCAACTATCTGACCAAAAAACTGGTCAGATACATGCCATCCAGAACCTTGCGATCAAGCAACCAAGGATTCCTCCAAGTTCCACGCGTCAAACTGGCCTGTATGAGTGGTAAAGCCTTTTCTCACCTCGCTCCACGGTATTGGAATCAGCTTCCCCCCCACTTGCGTCAATGTTCCAACTTTGACGTTCAGAAAACTACTGAAAACAACATTGTTCTAAACTCTCCTTTGGTTGGCCACTAGCAGTCTCAAAGTGCTGAGATACCCCCACAGGGGTGATTCGGGCGCTATAGAAACCATAAATCAAATCAAATCATAAGTCGATGGCAAAATCTGGGTCGGCGTCGAAGAAATTCCCATTGACATCGAGGCACCTGTGGATATCCAGATCGCTGCCGCCGTCACTGCAAGCATGGCCGGTGTCGAATGTGGACGTCGAGGGTCCAACCGCAGTCACGCAGGCGGTCGACATAGAGGAGTGCGCTGCAGTCCCACCTGCAGCAGGCGTCTAGGATATCGCCGCCGTCACACAGGACACAGACGAGAGCGGCACAGTCAGTGTCTCCGGCTGCAATTCGACATTTAGAGAAGAAAACATTACAGAGGAGACTGGCATCACGTTGCCGGAGACCTCCCTCGTCTTCAATGGAAGTATTTAGGAAAGCCGAGATCCACTTTGAGGTCCATACGGTCAACGTCTAGGGAAGCACCTTCTTCACCAGTCATCAGTATAGTGCAAATCATGCAAGAGGGACTACTGGTTGTAGGAAAACAGACACATCCTGTTAAACCTTTGCCAAGTTGGCTACAGTGTGTCAGACATTTAAGGGTTCTACCCAGAAATCCTGGTTCGGACTACTCTCGTATTTTCTCCCTCCAGAGTCTCAGCTGTTGCTCTACCAGCTACATCCACAGGAATGTCTCCACACAGGCCACCAAGGAGAGCTAGGTCGCCTCCAGCTTACCATTCCTGTTCCAGAACACCCATTTGGCGGTCTAGATCTCTCCCTTCCTCCAAATCAAGAACAAGTAGGCGAAGGTCTCCGTCATGGTCTACATCCTCAAGGTCATCTGTGAGAAACTATTCACCAACTCTTTCTGCTACCCCCCCCAGCCAGAGTGCCTCCTATTGTTGACATGGTCACTTTTAATGAAGTCCTCTGCAGGACAAGTTGTATATTGACATGCCTGTGCCGACTGCTTCGGCATTGGTTATATTCGAGACTTTGCACCGTCGGTCCTCGGCAAGACCTTTACTCCTTTTGGTTCCTGGTCTGCTTTAACCAGCGCTGCTGACTTTTTTTTTTAACTCCAGCTGCAGTAGGTGCTGCCACTCTACGTATCTTCAAAAAGTACAAGGCACCTGACCAGGATCCACTGTTCCTACGATCAGATCCTCCACAGGATTCTGTGATGGTGGCAGTAGCCCTGAAAACACATCCTGGAGCAACATCCTGTGCAGTCCTTCCTGCTTAGGAGAGTAAACGCATAGACTCTCCTGGGAAAAGAATGTGCAGTACATCTGCATCCTTCATGAAAGTGGCTAGTGCCTCAGCACTTCTTGGCAGGTACGACAGATGTCTGTGGGACACTTTATCTAGATTCACAGAGAAGATGCTCAAAGTAGACCAGCAGGACTTTCATAATCTTGCAGGAAGGTGGTCCGGTTGCAAACCACATCATTAGTTCAGCTGCAGATACATTTGATTTGGCTGCACAAGATTACTCCCATGGTATTTGAGCCAGCCACTTGACCTAGTTGCATCTCACTGGCCTTGAACCAGAAGCTCAGAGAAGGATTATGAATCTTTTTAATAGCAATTTCTTGTTTGGCACTCATGCCGATGACGAGATGTCACAAATAAAAACCAAATTTGACACACTATAAGCGGTCGGCCTGGAGAAGGGTTAAGACTTTAGACGCAAGTATCGACCATACAACAGCTAGTTTTTCCAACTGAGGGTTAAAGCCCCTTACTGGTCTACGCAACAGCAACCATCCAGGTCGCGTTACCATCAGCTCAGACCGGGTCGAGGAAGGGGAGCTACAAGACAGACACCTTCCTCAGCGAAAGAACATGCTAAGCAATGAGCCCTGGCTTCCCCCAACTCATTACACACTCTAGTGTGGGGGGGGGGCAGTATTGTTTTTCACCTGGACGAGTTGAGAATAATCACAAAAGACAAGTGGGTACTCAATATTGTAGAGAACTGCTACTTGCTCAGATTCTAATCCCCACCTCCATCAGTACCACCTCAGGGAAAGTGTCGTCAATGTCACCGCTTGTATCTGAAAGAGACACGTTAGTATTAGATTCCTTACCTTAGAATATCCCCAGGCGTCAGACTGGATCCGGAAATTTTTGCGTAGCAGTACCCTTGCGCGTCGGTAGGCGTAGTCTGCGGCTCCGCCTCCGTCGTGGGCGCCGTGATGCGTCGTCGGAGTACTTAGACGCCGCCTTCGCGTGCTGACGTCAGTTCTTCTTTTTTCCGCGCCAGCAAGCGCAGATCTGGAAAAAGCAGTAACCCTAGTCAGTTTTTGACTAACTTTTTTGATCGTTTTTGATCATTTCTCGAAGTCTTTCGACTCCGATTGGTGCCGTAGGGATGCCTGGCTTCAAGCACTGCGAGGATTGCGACCGCCTGATGTCGGTCACGGATCCCCACCACCTGTGTTTAACTTGTCTAGGCGTCGATCACGACGACAAGGCCTGCTCTGACTGCCGGGGCCCTCTCTTCGAAAGCCAGACGGGAGCGGTCCCGCAGGCGACTCGAACTCCGGCAGTCGGTCCCGCGCCGCGAGAGGTCTCGGTCCCACGGGAGGTCGAGGGACAGGTCGCAGGCTCGGAGCCACCACAGCTCCGAGAGTAGGCCGCACTCCTCCGGGTCGAAGTCGTCGTCAGGTAAGAAGCACAAGAAGTCCAAGCGGCGTCATCGCTCTTCAGACTCCCCCCGACGCTCGCGCGATGCGGCCGGGGGTTCGGGTGACACCACCCACGCGGCTCCGTCAGAGTCGCGGGCGCCGCGTCTGGCTCCATACCCTACGGTCCCTGGGCTAGACGCGACGCCGGAGGAGATCGAGCACTTCCTAATGGCCATGAGGAAACTCTCTCCTCCGATGGACTCCGCGGCGCCTTCGGGCCCAGCGGACCCGTCTGGGGCCTCTAGCGGGTCGGGGGCTTCGGCCCCGACTCCGTCGGGTGCTTCGGCCCCGACGCCGCTGGGCCCTGCGCCTCAGGTTCCCGTTATCCCGACGCCGCCGGCGCCTTCAGGCCCGGCACCGCGGGACCCCGCTAGGCCTTCTTCGGGATCTGGATCGTCGCCGGTGGACCTTACGACCTCTCCGGCGTCGGACCATCAGGTGTCGCCTCCGGCGCCGTCCCCGATGCCTCCTTCATTTTGGTTCAGCCGTCGGGACGGCCCAGATGGGCGCCGCTCCAGACGTCATTTAGGGAGTTTCACTTCTATGAACAGGCCCCATTAGTTGAGAACCCTGAGTTTCAGGAGATGGGTGCTGAAGAGGATTGGGAGGGGTCTGAGGACCCTCTGACCAGAGAGTGTCAGTCTCATGAGGACTGGGCAGGAGACCTTGGGGAGGCCAGTGGCCTGGACACCTCTCCAGACACTGGTTTTGTCTCCCCCTCCTACCGTGGCTTCGGAGGAGGGGGCTACCTACAGTGTGGTATTGATGAGGGCTGCCAAGGCCTTGGGCCTTGAGCTCCCCGTCGCGGCCGTGTGGACTAATCTCCTCACTGAGGTCCTTAAACCGCAGTCAAGCTCGGCTGAGCCTCTGCTGCCTTTTAATGAGGCCTTGACCGTTCTTCTGGACACTTGGTCCAAGCCCGCTACGGGTTCGCCCATAGATAGGAACGTGGCCAGACGCCACCGCCCCGGGCGACCCATGTTTCCTGTCCACCCACCCTACCCCCGAGAGCCTGGTCATCCAGGCCTCCAATTCCCAGACCGCGTTCCCGTCGGCCCCGCCGGACAGGGAATCCAAGAGGTACGAGCAGTATGGTAAAAAGATCTTCTCGTCCCTTAGTCTAGGACTGCGGTCTTCCAACACTGCATGCCTCTTGGGCTGCTACACCCACTCTCTGTGGGATACGGTCGCGGAAGTGTTGCCAGAGTGTCCGTTGGAGGTACGGGCCAAACTCGGCCAAGCCCTGGTGGAAGGCCGGGATGCAGCCAAATATTCCATACGGTGTGGGCTGGATACCACCGACTCACTGGGTAGAGCGATGGCAACGACGGTGGCGGTCAGACGCCACACCTGGTTGCGGTCCGCCAACTTTTCGGCCAATGTCCAAAACACACTGATGGACATGCCGTTTGATGGCCGTCGCCTCTTTGGCGACAAAGCAGACCATGCGCTTGAGCGCTTTAAGGACTCCAGGGCTACGGCCAAGTCCTTGGGCCTCTCGGCCCCGCACCAGCAATCGGCTGCTTATCATTCCTTTCGTGGCCACGGAAGGGGTGTACCCACACGTGCTGCCAGCCACGCTCCGCAGGGTAATACCCAACGCGGTGGCGGCCGGGGACAACGGCGAGGTCAGTCCACACCTTCCCCGGCAGCATCCGCCTCAAAACCCTCCTAGTCCGTGCTTTCAGGCCCATGTGACGCCAGTGGGGGGCAGGGTTCGCCATCACCACCTTCACTGGCGCACCGTCACTTCGGACAGGTGGGTGCTGCAGATCGTCCAAAGGGGCTACTCCCTCCCCTTCGAGGCGACTCCTCCAGCCATGCCACCGCAGGACCACCGTGTATTGGGGGATCATTTGCGACTTCTGCAGGAGGAGGTTACGGCCCTCTTGGCCAAGGGGGCCATCGAGCGCGTTCCTGGGCCAGAAGGAGGGTGTGGTTGCTACTCCCACTACTTTCTGGTACCCAAGAAGGGCAAAGGGGGCCTGCGCCCTATCTTGGACCTAAGGAACGTCAATGGCTTCCTCCGGAAGGAGAAGTTCAAGATGCTGATACTGGCTCAGGTCCTAGCTGCCCTGGACCCAGGAGACTGGATGGTAGCGTTGGACTTGCAGGACGCTTATTTCCACATCCCCGTCCTGCCGGCCCACCGGCGCTACCTGCGGTTCATGGTAGGCCACGAGCACTTTCAGTATACCCTGCTCCCCTTCGGCCTTACCAGCGCCCCACGGGTGTTCACAAAGGTGATGGCGGTGGTCGCAGCTCACCTGCGCAGGTTTCAGTCTTCCCCTACCTCGACGACTGGTTGTTGAAGGCGGGCTCGCCCCAGACAGTCGTCAGCCACCTCCAGACTACGGCAGACCTCCTGCACCGGCTGGGGTTCTCCATCAATGTGCCGAAGTCACACCTGTGCCCCTCTCAGAAGCTCCTTTTCATCGGAGCGGTTCTCGACTCGGCGCGGTTTCGGGTTTATCCACCCGAACAGCGGGTCCGGGATATTCAGGCTCTGATTCCCATCTTTCAGCCGTTATCCCGGGTCTCGGTCAGGTTGACGCTGCGGCATCTGGGGCTGATGGCCTCCTGCATCCTACTGGTGCATCACGCCAGGTGGCGGATGCGGGCTCTGCAGTGGGACCTGAAGTTTCAGCCAGCCCAGCATCAGGGCAACCTATCCGACCACGTCCTGATCTCGGAAGGCACTGTGAGACAGCTGCAGTGGTGGCTCACGGACCGCGATTGTGTCAGCGGCAGATCCCTCTCCCTTCCCCAACCGGAGCACGTAGTTGTGACGGACGCGTCCCTCCAGGGATGGGGTGGCCACATGGGAGAGGCGGAGATCAGAGGCCTCTGGTCTCCGGCGGAGGTCCGGCTCCACATCAACCTGTTGGAGTTACGGGCGATTCGTCTAGCGCTGAAGGCATTCCTCCCCTCTGTCAGGGGGAGTGTAGTGCAGGTGTTCACGGACAACACCACCGCCATGTGGTACTGCAACAAACAGGGCGGGTGGAGTCGTGGACCCTTTGCCAGGAGGCTCTGCGCCTCTGGCAATGGCTGGAACGCCAGGGCGTGACCCTGGTGGCTCAACACCTGGCAGGTTCTCTGAACGCCAGGGCGGACGAGCTCAGCCGTCGGTGCATGATGGATCACGAATGGCGTCTGAACTCGGACGTGGCGCAAGGACTCTTTCTGCGATGGGGAGAGCCTTGGTTAGATCTATTCGCCACCGAAGAGAACGCGCAATGTCATCAGTTCTGCGCGTTGGAATTTCCAAGGCGGCACTCGCTTGGAGACGCTTTTCGTCGCGAGTTGAGTTGCGGTCTGTTGTACGCCTTTCCGCCTATACCACTTCTGCCCAGAGTGCTGAAGAAGATCAAGCGCGACCGGGCCCAAGTCATCCTTGTGGCTCCGGACTGGGCACGAAGGTACTGGTATCCAGAGCTACTCAGTATGTCAGTCGATCCCCCGGTTCGTCTGCCTCTTCAGGAGGACCTTCTGTCGCAGCAGCAGGGGACAGTCCTCCACCCGAACCTGTCCAGTCTCCACCTCCATGCTTGGAGATTGAGCGGCGACAGTTGAGGCCATTTGACTTGCCTCCTGAAGTCTGTAACGTCATTCTGGCAGCCAGGCATCCCTCCACACAGTCGGTATACGCCTGCAGGTGTAACAGATTTGTGGCATGGTGCACAGCTAAGGCTGTAGATCCTCTTGCTGCTCCTCTTTCTGAGGTTCTTCTCTTCCTTCTTTCTCTTGCCCAGCAGGGCTCTGCTCTGGGCACTATCAAGGGCTACCTTTCTGCCCTTTCAGCCTTTCTGAGGCTGCCTGATCAACCTTCTTTGTTCAAGTCCCCTATTGTGAATAGATTTCTAAAGGGCATCACACACACATTTCCTCCTGTTCCGTTTGTGATGCCTCAGTGGGACTTGAACCTGGTTCTTACGTTTCTGATGTGCGCTCCCTTTGAGCCACTTCACAACTGTCCTCTTCGCCTTCTTTCTTTGAAGACTGCTTTCCTGGTTGCCATCACCTCTGCCAGGAGAGTGAGAGAGCTCAAGGCCCTTTCTTGTACTCCACCTTTCCTTTCTGTCCATCCGGACAAAGTGGTGTTGCGTACTAAGCCATCTTTCCTGCCCAAGGTTGTCACGGCCTTCCACATCGGCCAGTCTATCACCTTGCCAACCTTCTTTCTGCCACCGCATCCCTCTAAAGAGGACGAGCGGCTCCACCGTCTGAACCCAAAACGTGTGCTCTCATTTTACTTGGACCGCACACGCCAGTTCCGGGTGGATGACCAACTCTTTGTTGGTTACGTGGGCGCGAAGAAGGGGAAAGCGGTGCACAAGAGGACCATCTCCCGGTGGATCATCTTGTGTATCCAGGCATGCGACTCCTTGGCTAGAAAGGAGCCCCCTGTTGGATTGCGGGCTCACTCCACCCGAGCCACGGCGACTACGACTGCCCTGGGCCGGGGAGTGCCCTTACAAGACGTTTGTCAGGCAGCTACGTGGGCATCGCTGCACACGTTTGCAAGACACTACTGCCTGGAAAGCCAAGTCCGGAGGGATGGCTTCTTTGGCCGTTCTGTCCTCCAGTACTTTCTGGTGTGATTATTGCTTCGCAGACCCACCACCGGGGTTGGTATTGCTGGGGTATCTATTCTAAGGTAAGGAATCTAATACTAACGTGTCTCTTTCAGATGCACAAGTTACTACTTGTGTAACGATATATCTGTAAGAGACATTAGTTAGTATTAGATTCCTTACCGACCCACCCATCCTCCCCGTTCTGCGAACCAATATCTAGGGTTAGGGTTGTCCCCTTTCAGGGCCCTAGTTTCAATGGCACCAGTGTTGGTTTTTAACATGGCTCTGCGTTTCTGGCACGGAAAAGCTGTGTCTAAGAACTGTCGTCAGCACGCGGAGGCGGCGTCTAAGTACTCTGACGATGTCATCACGGCGCCCACGACGCCGACGACGGACGCGGAGCCGCAGACGACGGCTACCGACGCGCAAGGGTACTGCTACGCAAAAATTTCCGGATCCAGTCTGACGCCTGGGGATATTCTAAGGTAAGGAATCTAATACTAACTAATGTCTCTTACAGATATATCGTTACACAAGTAGTAACTTGTGCTACAAGAGGAATTGTCAAGACTAGTAAAGAGACTCTATAGAAGTAGTTCCTTCTCCGCAGCAAGGACAGGGAAATTATTCCTTCTACTTTCTGGTATGCAAAAGAGGTCTGATCCAACACTACATACCAATACTCGACTAGAGGCTTTTGAACAAGTTCATACACAAAGAGAAATTTCGGATGTTTGCACTACACCAGATGTTTCCGCAGTTCCACCAAGGGGACTGGAAGTGCTCCATAGACCTGGAGGACGCTTATTTCCACGTGCTGATTTCCAGAAAACATTGGAAATTCGTGTTTTCAGGGAGTGTCTCGACATTTCCAGTTCAAAGTCCTCCCGTTAGGGCTCTATTCAACCCCCACTCGTTCTCAAAATGCATGCCAGTAGTAGCAGCTTTTCTTCGCAAGTAAAAGATCTTTATCTATCCTTACCTGAACGTCTGGTTGCTGAGAAGCTCCTCACCCGTTCTGCTTCAGAGGCTTCTCTCAGAGTGCTCAGCAATCTGGGCCTACAAGTCAATTACAAAAAGTTGATCTTTAAGCCAGCTCAAAAGATCCATTACCTGGCTGCATCCCTGGATACCGTAAGTACTAGCGTCAATACACGACAAGTGCTGCAATCTTCTCTGTTTTCGCCATTCCACGGACAGGCAAGTGTCCCCACTTCTGGCTCAGTCCAGCCCGAACTGCCAAGCCATTCAAAGTGAGCAAGGGACCCCAGTCTGGGCATTGTTTGCCCTAAATTGGCAGGTCCCAGGATGCTTGTTTTCGGTCCAGGGAAGACATGGCTTGGTCGTTCGGGCTGGACTGTTCCCATGAGGCACAGGGTCAGACTGATTTGCATATTGCCATATGTGAACTGGCGTGGCGGAGTGAGCTAGAGAATGATGATGAATTAAACCCAGATCAGTTGACGGGGGGTGAGTGCTTGCAAAGTTCAGCACTCCGTCCATCATCTCCTTTGGTTTTGATCCATCAAAGGGAAGCATGTGCTGGTCCTCGCCTACAGCACGACAGCCAGGTACACTGGTCAGAATGAATCCTGAATTCTGTTCCCATAGGTACAATGCTTCTAAATGTTCCTGGACCAGTAGAACATCTCCCCGGTCAACAACCACCTGAATACCAGAGTGTGATTGCGGATTGAGGGGGTGGATGTTCTCCTTGCTGCCAGATGTCCATCAACGATGGATACAGGATTGATTGGCTGTTGTAGTACCCAATTCTCTGGCCCCTTACAAGCTAAACCTTCTGATATTCTTTTTCTTGGTTCTATTCTTAGCCCAGCAAGGCCTTGCAGTGAGCACAATGTAAGATTATGCATCTGCCCTTCTGGTCTTCCATTGTTTACTGGTCAACCATCCTTGTTTAGGTCACCAGTTGTGATGCTTTTCATTAAAGTTTTGACATTTGAGGTGTCCCATTGAAACTGAAACCTGGTTTTGACATTCCTTATGTGCACTCCCTTCTAGCCTTTTCGTAGCTGCTCCTTATAGTTCTTGACACTGAAAACAGTGTTCCTTATCTCATCACGTCGGCATTCTGTGTAATGGAGCTGCAGGTGTGGTTGATTCAAGCACCCTACACTACATTCATCCTTGAAAGGTTACTGTTGAGGACCCGAGAAGATTACCTCTAAAATTGTGCCCACAGTCACCTTGTCAGAGTTCTTTGCTCTGCCTCATCCCTTGAGGGATTGCTTTGATGAAAAGAGGGGTGTTGAGCTTTTAGATCGATTGGATGAAAGATCATTTGGGTGGACTATCAGCTATTGTGGTGTGGTGTGGCTCACTGGTTAGAGGCGGCAGACCCGGAGGCAGAGGTCGGCCCGGGACCAGGGTTCGATTCCCGACGCGGCAGGGTCTTGGGCCATGGTCAGCGGACTCGATAATTCTCGCCTCGGTGCCTACTCTAACCATGGGTCCCACTCAGCAACTCTGGGCAATAGCTTGCTTAATCTCTACTAACGGCCCCATCAGCGCCGGGGATGCTTGTCTTCACCTTGGAGATGCCCAGGAGGGATCATCTCACAGGGAAAGCCAGGATGGGTTCCCCAGCGGTATACAGCGCCGGGACGCCCCTTTGCTGGGGCAGCTGTGCGCTTTACAAGTATACAACATTTAACATTTATTGCTCAGTTTCTCAGATGCAAAGCAGAGTATGACCCTGTCACTGGCGCAACAGCATCCCCCCTAGAGGGCTTGAATGCCCATTGATCCAGGCCAAAAATGCTACAATGTCATTGGCTTAAGGAGAGTCAGTACATAAATGCACAAAGTACTACTGTCTTGACAATCAGGCTTGACAGTCACTTTGCTTGGTCTGTCTGGCATGACTTTTTGGTCTGAGTCCACTCCACAAACCATCCCCCTCTGGGAGGGCCTGCTTTTCTTAAGGTGAGAAATCTGCAGTTAGAAGTATCCATCAGAAGAACAAGTTACTATCTTCAGTAACATTCTTTCTGGTGGATACTCTTATGTAACTGCAGAATCCTCCCTACTACTCTTTTTCTGGAGTGGCATCTTTAACATCTGTAAAGTTGGAGATCGTCACATGGTCTCCTGCAGCTGTTTGTGCCCAGACGTGCAGATCTGTACTGTTCCCTGGAATCCAATCTGACCCCTGGGGATATTGTAAAGGTGAAGAATCTGCGGTTAGGTTGATTATTAATCAGAAAGAGTGTTACGGAAAGTAAGTAACTTGTTCTTTGTGTCCTATATGCTGGACACTTCTGCTAAATAGTTTGATTTGCCGCAGAGTCCTGGATTTAATTGCTGAGAATGCCTGCCCTGCATTTGTATAAATTAACATGATATGGATCTACAGAGGAAACCTGCAGTGGAGGAAATTGTAGCGGTTAAAAGTCAACTTTCTAAAAAGAAATATAATGAAGGAATACATTTCTCATTCGGTTGTAGTTCAGTTTTGCAGAATGGTTGATGCTATAACTTGTGCCACATTGTTAACAGATTCACTTGAAAATAATAGATTCACAGCTAGGAATAATGTTTTTTTTTTTAGTTTCAACCAAGTTTAAAATGTTCATATTTTCTTTGTTGTAGTTCATCTCCTTTCAGACACAATTCAAGGAGTAACTGCAACTGCCACAGGTGTGCAATACCAGCAATCCTGGGTTTGTATCATGTAAGTAATGTGGTCTCTTACCAGTAACATAAAAACTATTTTAATCATTAGGAATGTAAACCTATTTAGTAGATTGTGTATAGCTAAACTAAATTAATTATTTGAATGTATGGTACCTATTGGTCATTGTGTATATAATCTCTGTTAGGCATTTTGTACCTTTGCAAAACAACAGCGTTCCATGATAAAGATGATATTTTGGATTTGTGAAGCACAGCTACTCGCCCCTGAGGGTCTAAAGGCGCTCGGGGGTGGGGAGGGGGGCGGGTCCGTTGGACGTTTGAGTCACCTGAAGAACCAAGTCTTGAGGTCCTTCCTGTACTGGAGCAGTGTAGGGCTTGGCCGGAGGTGGAGGTCGTTCCAGGTCTTGGCTGTTGACCTTCCCAGTCGATCCCCTCCCTCACTGAGGCCTGCCAGCTGCTGGGTACAGAGTAATCTGGTGGTGTTGACTCGTGGCCTGGCCTGTGTGATTGGAGACTCCAGTTGCTCAAAATGGCAGAGACGCACATCTCGAGGGCCACGCCCAGATCCGGAGAGCATCGCAAAAGAAAGACGTGCAGTGCTGGAGACCCTGACGGGTGACCCAAGCAATTCCGTTTCATTTTGAAAACTGTGAATTCATTGAGTTGACTTGCACACTGGCGGGGTGTGGTCCAGGGTGGAGGTCAGGATCTTGAGCCACTACAGGAATCCGACATTTAGTTTTTCACTGAGGCTTAGTCCTGAATGACTGTTCTTTCCTTATTGTTTTACCTTTGTTTAGGTTTCTTCATGGGCGTACCCGAATTACATAGTGATGCACGCACTACATCTTTCTCACACACACTGGATGGTTCTCTTAAGGTCTTCTCTGAGACTCTGGGAAGGGGACGAATGACCAATATTTGGGATTCCTGCACTTATTCGTACTCTTCTCGATAGCCACAATACTCTAAAGTTCATTACTCTTGATGTTAAAGGGCTTAACAACCCAGTAAAATGAAAAACCATCCTATCTTACTTGGAACAATTGGGGGTGGATATAGGTCTCCTCCAGGAGACCCACCTGGTCACCAATGATTGGCATAGGCTTTGCTCCTGTGCTTTCCCACACCAGTACTATTCTTCTGTCTCTACAAAGGTTGCAGGTGTGGCTAAATTAGTGTCTCTCTCTTTTTGCAGCACAGTGGGGATTTAGGTGATAGAAATTCGAGGCAGATTACTGGCACACGCGGTGAATGTAGGAGATCATACCATTACTTTGGTGATCGTATGCACCTCAAACGATGGACAGGAGCTCTTTTTATGCCATGCGGTGGCAGAGGTGTTATCGACCCAAGGCAGGATGGTGCTTTTAGGGGGCGACATCAACTTGATTTTTTCCAATGATTTAGATAGGTCTGCACAACAATGAGGCCACGCTGTAGCTCTAATACAAGAGGGAATACAATGGGTACAAAAGATCGGCTTGAGAGATGTTTGGTGTGAACAACATCCACACAATCAGGAAAATTTGTAGAACACACTACTCACCCGTGAGGGTCTCAAGGCGCTGGGGGGGTTGGGGGAGGGGCAGTGCTGCTACTACTCGAACAGCCAGGTCTTGAGTAGCCTCCAGAAGGTTAGTAGGTCTTGGGTCTGCCGTAGGAGGATGGGGAGGGTGTTCCAGGTCTTGGCGGCGAGTATGAGAACGATCTGCTGCCCGAGGTCGCGCTTCGGATGCGGGGGGACGGTAGCGAGGGCGTGGTCGGCGGAGCTGGTTGTTTGGGGTGTAGAAGGGGAGTCGTCTGAGGTATGCTGGTCCGGTGTCGTGGAGTGCTTTGAGTGCGTGGGTATGGAGCTTGAAGGTTATCCTCTTGTTGACGGGCAGCCAGTGCAGGTCTCTCAGGTGGGGTGTGATGTGACTGTGTCAGGGGATGTCGAGGATCAGGCGGGCAGAGGCGTTCTGTATGCATTGCAGTCGTTTTAGCAGTTTGGCCAGTACTCCCGTGTAGAGGGTGTTTCCGTAGTCCAGCCTGCTGCTGAGGGCCTGGGTGACCGTTTTTCTAGTCTCGGTGGGGAACCACCTGTAGATCTTGTAGAGCATGCGGAGGGTGTTGAAGCAGGAGGATGAGACAGCGTTGACCTGTTTGGTCATGGAGAGTGTTGAGTCGAGGACGAACCCCAGGTTGCGTGTGTGGTCGATGGGTGTTGGTGCTGCTCCCAGGGTGGTCAGCCACCAGGAGTCGTCCCAGGCTGAGGGGGTGGAGCCAAGGATGAGAACCCCGTCTTGTCTGAGTTCAGCTTCAGACGGCTGTTCTTCATCCATTCGGCGACAGCTTACAGCCCTTCGTGGAGGTTGGTTTTGGCGGTGAGGGGGTCCTTGGTGAGGGAGAGGATCAGCTGTGTGTCGTCAGCATAGGAGATGATGTGGAAGTTGTGCAGTCTGGGGACGTGGGCGAGCGGGGCCATGTAGATGTTGAACAGTGTCGGGCTGAGGGATGATCCTTGAGGTAAGCCGCAGATAATCTTGGAGGTTTTGGAGCGGAAAGGAGAGGCAGACGCTCTGGGTTCTGCCGGAGAGGAGGGAGGTGGTCCATTCCAGAGCCTTGTCTCGGATGGTGCGGTCTTGTAGGAGATGTTGACGGCCTTGCGGAGATGGGGGGTGCAATGGTGGTGGTGGCTTTGCTGAAGAAGTGGTGTGGGCACGGGTGTGACGGGGACCCGGAGTGGATGGTGGTCATGATTTTGATGGTGTCATCGTTGATGTTCGTCCAGGTGAGCAGGGGGTCGTTGTGGGTGGTGCTCGTGGGGTCTGAGGTGTTGTTGGCTGTCATGGTGGTCTGGTTGTCAAAGCTGTCGTGAATGTCTGTGATCTTGCGATGGAAAAAGGTGACCAGGGAGTTGCACAGGACTTGCAATGGTGGGATGTCATTGTTGTTGGAGCTGGGGTTGGAGAGTTCCTTCACGATGTTGAAGAGCTCTTTGCTGTTGTGTGCGTTGTTATCGAGGCGGTCCTTGAAGGATGTCCTTTTGGCGGATCTGATGAGGTGATGGTGTTGGCACATGGCGTTCTTGTGGGCTGCGTGGTTCTCCGGTGTGCTAAAGTGGATGCAGTGATGTTTGGTCCAGTGGAGTTTGGTGGTGTGGCTGAAGGAGACGTGGGGGCTTGCGGAGAAGATGGGATCAAGCGTGTGGCCGGCGGAGTGGGTGGGCGTTGGGACGGGCTGTCGGAGTCTGAGGGTGACGAGGTTGTCGTTCAGGGTGGTGGAGTTGGTGTTGTTCTCGAGGTGGAAGTTCAGATATCTGAGAAGGATGTTGTCCGTGGAGGCGAAGGCGTGCCTGCTGACAAAGTCGGCGATGGAGTCGCTGAACTGAGGCCGGGGTACGGGGGTTCTGTAGACTAGAGTTCCTCTGAGGGTGGTGTTGGGATCAGTGTGGATCTGGAAGTGCAGGTGTTCGGTGGTGCTGAGGGTGGCGTCGGAGTTGGTCGAGACCGTAAGGGTGGATTTGTGGATGATGGCGTAGCCTCCTCCTACTCCGTTGGTGCGGTCTCTGCGGGTGATCTTGTAGCCGTCTTGGATGGCTATGGTGATGTCCGGAGCCGAGGAGTCGTTCATCCAGGTCTCGGTCAGGAAGGCGACGTCCGGGCAGGATGTGTCGAGCAGGTCTCAGAGTTCGATGGCGTGTTTGCTTGTGGAGCGGGTCTTCAGTAGTATGCATCGGAGGTGGTTGCGTCCTGTCCTGATGGGCAGGTTGGCAGCTCGGAGGCTGGTGAAGCTGCAGTTCCGGCAGGAGAAGGGTCCTTTGGTGTGCTTCGGGGCAGCCAGGACGCAGGAGTTTGTTCGTCTGGTGTTGAGTGCGTGAAGAGTGTTGGCATCGTAGCGGCGTCTGGTGTTAGAGGGGGCCAGGGGTTCTGGTGCTGGGCGCGGTCCAGGCGCGACGGGCGAAGACGGGCTAGCCGTAGGCGCGACTTCGGCATGGCAGCAGCCGCCATATAAGGGAAGGTGGGAGGGAGGAGCAGTTGGGAGGCGGGAACCGCGTGGCGAATGGACGAAAAGGAGGCAGCCCTCAGGGGTTGCAGTGGCGGGAAGAAACGAAGGGGAGAGCGGGCGGGGGATCCGGTAGGAAAAAAAAGGGGCACAATCAGGGAAATAAGAGTGAAAAATAAAACAATAGTAACAGGGACAAGCAATAAGCAATACAAAAGAAATGCGGGCAGAAACACAGACGCTGCAAGAGGGGGCAGAGCGAGCGCAAGGCTCGAACCTACACAGCGGCAGCAGCGGGCTTAAGGCAGCGACAGAGGTGGTGATGTGTGGCGCGGGGGGCGACCTGCCTGATAACAGGTCAAGGCTACATGTTCTATTTGCATGCCCATTAAATGTACTCCCGCCTTGATCACTTACTGGGATATCAATGATTCAGCTGACACATCTATCACCACGCTGTGGGAGACCCTAAAGGTGGTTATAGGAGGGGAACTTATTGCAGACTCTGCAGTGGATAGTAAACTGCACCGTGATAAGAAGGAAAGCTTACAACAAAAGGTTCAGAAACTCGAGCACTTTCAGAAACGCACAACTGGCCCATGGGTGTGGCGACAACTGGAGACGACCCATGCGCACATGGCAGGGCTTGACTTGGATAAAGCTGAATATGCCGCCCTGCGGCTATGACATTACTTTGGCGGGGGTGGGGGAGGCAGATGTGGCTGTTTATTGGCTACTAGGTTGAGAGCACAGCATCAGTCCGCTGGGGTACCCTCCATGTGGGTCGCCGAAAGCTCGTTCTATTCTCATGTTCACCACATGCATTCTCAGGTAGATTATATGCTGCTAAGCAACACCCTGCAGGCTGGGATCTGCACGGTTAATATTGGTGCCATAAACATTACTTTGGCGGGGGTGGGGGGAGGCAGATGTGGCTGTTTATTGGCTACTAGGTTGAGAGCACAGCATCAGTCCGCTGGGGTACCCTCCATGTGGGTCGCCGAAAGCTCGTTCTATTCTCATGTTCACCACACGCATTTTTAGGTAGATTATATGCTGCTAAGCAACACCCTGCAGGCTGGGATCTGCACGGTTAATATTGGTGCCATAATGGTCTCTGATCATGCTCCTGTAGTGGCTCGGCTAAATCTGGGCACCTTGAAACACTCCCATGGCTGGTATCTTTACCCAACATTACTGTGTGACCTGGTCTAATGATAAAGTTAGCCAATGAATAGATACATATTTTGACATCAGTGGAGGCAAGAAGGTGCCACTGGGTGGTATGTGAAATGCCTTTGGCAGTGATTAGGGGCCACTTTATAACTGCCACCGCTCAAAAGTCCTGCCTCTGTAGTTAAGAGGTGAAAGACCTAGATGTTTGAGACCTAGTATACAAAGGGCGACAGAAAACCTTCAGCCAAAACACCGGCAGCCTTATTGCTGCTAGGGGACACTTCTGCATGCATTATACCAATAGGCTGAACTTACCCTCTTTCCCCTTGAAGCGCTCCTACTCAGGGGTCACAATCTGGGTGCTCGTATTGGAAAATGTTTGAGGCAAGAGGGAAAAGAGTACTATCTTTGTATGCAGAAAAGGCTTTGCACCTGGTGAACCATTCCATTCTGCGTCTCACTTTGCAGAAAATGGGTATAGACGTGAAATTCTTAAATGATTTTCGCCAACTACTCCAGGCTGACCGATAGTGTCACACTCAATAGTCATACCTCCAGGTAGGTCTCAATCTACAGAGGCACCAGGCAGGGATGTTCTTTTCCTGCTCTTGTTTGCACTCTATTGAACCCCTGGCCTGCCTGATTCACCAAACCGAGTCGATCACAGGAGTAATGTACAAGGCCAGGGATCTTATTTCACTTCACACGAATGTTGGCCTCTTGTCTCTGGGATCCCCATGCTCATCACTTCTGGCTGTGTTGCACCTTCGAGCAGGTCTCCTGGTTATAAAATCAACTGTGATAAATCCGAAGCGTTACATTTGACACTGAAGGATGAGGAAGTGGCTTTGCTGAAAACGTCACTCTATCAGATTGAGTAAGTCCTCTATTAAATACCTAGGCTTTAAAATACCTAGACTCAAGAAGAACTCTTCTCCATCACCTACCCCCAAACCGGACCTAAGGAAGGACTTAGTCATGGGCAAATGTGATTCTCTCCTGAACTGTAGAATAAACGCAGTAACATCTCCCTCCTTATGCGCCACCGTAGTGTGTCAAGTACTGCTGATGTGGCTCGACTGGGCATACTTAATTTGGATGAAGCTGCAACAAATTTATTTGTAGTGGTAGAGCTCCAAGAATTCTTTAGACTGACTTGATCCACCATAGAGGAGGAGGAGGCGTGGGCGGGTGGTAGCACCTAGCTTTGCCCACTATCATGCAGCCACCCCTCTACAGACTTTTGTTGAACCAGTTAGAATCCTATCTATGGACTGTTTTTGAATCACTTTGGAATCAAAGAAAACCTGCCTTTGGATGGGTCATGCCATAGTTGGCCACCCTCTTTGGCATCTTGCTAGGTAAGCAGTTTCGGCACCTGAATACCTTTATTAGTATTCCTGTGAGTATGACATTGAAAGTATAGGACTCTTGTGTAACCTCGAGGGGTTTGGTGACCGACCCATCACCATACAAACCAATCCACTACCATACCTATTTTAGTCTTGCCCTAGAAGGTCAAGCTTTTAGACTCTGAAGTGAGGGTGGTTGCAAGATGATTTCTGATATGTTTTCAGCAGCAACTTCAAAGACCTTTTTGCAATGTAAAGCAAATTTTTACCTTCGCGAAACCAAACACCTACATTAAGTTTAGATTCGTCAGTCACTTTAATCCCACCCCCTCCCAAATCATGCTGTGTCCACCGAAGATAAAATCACATTTGGAACACTATTCCCTGAGGTGGTGGGTAGTAGAGGCACCATGACAAATCTCTAGCAAATGGCATTATCCTTGAATGTGCCTACGTCACGGGAACATAAGGGAGCAAGGTAACGAGTTTTGGGGAAACAGATTACATTGCAGCAGTGCAAACGACTTGGGAGGGCTACCCATTTATTGTCCGCATCAATCCTCGGCAGGGAAATTAATTGCAAAGTATGGTACGGGTGGGATTATACTCTATCTAGATTGCATTGCATGTACCATAATGCATCACCTTGATGCTGGCAGGGTATGTTAGGCCCTGGAAGAAGCACTGCATATCTGGTCGGTGTGCTCAAAGGTTCCCCCTTTTGGGAGAAGGTGCACAAGCACTTCAAATTATATTGTTGTGATTCCCGGGCCCTGCATCCCCAGAGGTGATGCTTCTGGGTATACAGCCCGCTAGACTTAAAGCAATGAAGCAGCAAAATGGCATTGTGGTGCTGCAGTGTTTGGGACCACCAAACTGATAATTTCTTGCAATTTGGACCCGAAGGATTACTGCCCCCTCACACAGTGGAATCACCGGCTGTGGTCCATTTTCATGATGGAAAGGCTAAGCAAATATGAACGGTCACTGGCGGACAGCCACATATGACATTGTAGCCTATTTGTAAAGCCCTGGGTATTTTTGAGTATGGAGGGCAAGTCTTGACCTCCAGTGCACTGGGTTTTTATTTCAGTGACGTGAGCTATGCTGTTGGGTGGCCTTTGTCCCCATGGGACCTGCGGTAGGTTGATACTGGTTTGCAGGGAGGATGAGATGGGTTTATTTGGGGAGAGGGGGGGAGCATTTGCCCTCACCATGAATACTGTAATATATTATTCAGCAGGGTATTTCTTAATGTTTGGATTTGTGTGTATACCTTTGGATGGGCCACAAGGTTGTGGCATTAGGTTTGAAAAACTCAAGAAAAATATTTAATGCAAAACAAAATGCTTAAACAGTTTAAAATTGGAAGAGAGCCAGGCCTGCTTGATGAGTAACAGTGCATGACTCTTGCCAGCAGATGTCTTACATACTGTCCAACTGCATGCTCACAACCTCGCCACCAAATGCTGCTTTTAATGAATGACAGGCAATTGGGACTAATCTGGAGTGATCATTAACAAAACCACCCACCGGAGCAGCAGTTCATCTCTAGTCATGAGAGATCAATTGAATGCCTAGCATGAGCCTATAATACTGAATTCTTCTGTAAGATCCAAGGTGGACCTAATTCAGCAAAATCTTATCTTTAAACAAGCATTTACAATGCAACGCTCTCGCCTTTGCAAAAGTTAGAGCTATTGGCATTGTAAATGACAAATTGTTTTTTATGTGTTGGTTTTGAAAACAGATAAATTAATGGCATTGTCATTTACAATGCCAATAGCTTAATCTCTCCCTAATGCTAGACCTATTGCATTTGCAGTCCCCCCCCTTCCCCCCCCCCCCACTCTGACTCCCTGCCTTTGGGTGGCTCGTGGCACTACTCATCCCAACGCAGGGCGTCAGCGCTTTACATCGCACCTACACATTCTACATTGACAATAAATCGGGTGTGTGTACATCAAATTAAAAAGGTGTCACATACGACCGTGGGGGTTACAAGGTGTAGGACCTCCAGGTGATATCACACGCCTTCTACCCCCCTTGGTGAGCCCCCACCTTTTTTAGGATGTGCGCTCTGGGGTTAAGAGAGGATAAGTTGCACCTTTTCCCCACTCCTACTTCACTTAAGAAACCAGTGCATTCTGGGACATGAGTCTCAATGCTCCTGATACGTTAAGCGAGGGTTTGTAAGTGGAAAGCTCTGGCATTTACTATGGAGGGGCAGAATTCCATGTAGAGTGTACGGACTAGTCTGTGATCCTGGCCAAGCCCGAGGATCTGTGCGGTTTAAAGACTCGCCAGGCAGAGCCCTGCTGCCCGCAGCCTCCCGGGTCTGTCTAATCTGAGACGGCTGCAGTCAGACCCCCCAGCTGTCTCAGGCCTGGGCTAGAATGCCCCCAGTTTGCTCGCCCCCGCAGCATCACTGCTGCTGCCTTGAGCTTGCTTTGTGCCACTCCTGGTTTCAGTCTAAAGTGGGAAGGATGCTGGAACTTGTAATTCTAAACCTTCTCCCCATTATAGAGTGTGCATGGGCTGGGCACAGACAGCAAGGGTATCATGCGTCGGGGGCGCGCCTCGAAAGAAACAAGCGCCTTGAGGGGGCCCGGCATGAAGGAGTACACGTGTGAACGGGCCACGCCCCGTACCCTGGTATTGGGCGGGGGAGTTCCTGTGTTTACGGGATGTAGAGCCTGGTATGGAAGGGTCCTGAATACTCTGCGAGGAGCTGTGAAGGGGAGGATAGCTCTGACATGAGGTGTCTGTGGGGTGGTGGAGGGAATGCAGAGGTCCCAGGGCGAAGGCGAGGCTGGCCTTTACACCCAGCACCCAGAGCGGGCTGAGAGGCCTCTAGGAGCCGAGTCTGTGACACCCCTGTATCCCCACCCCCTGGCCCCAGCGCTGCGGCACAAGGCGCTTACTCACCTGAAGTCACTTCCGCACGATAGGAGAATCTGGCACCGCCCACGCCTTGAAAACCCGGCCCGCCTCCCGGAGGTGCTTTTATACCTCCGGGCCAGGCCGAGCCGTAGGGCTCAAGGGGGCATGAGCTC
Source organism: Lissotriton helveticus (assembly GCF_964261635.1). Lineage (NCBI taxonomy): Eukaryota > Metazoa > Chordata > Amphibia > Caudata > Salamandridae > Lissotriton > Lissotriton helveticus. Next base: position 468,625,040 of record NC_136060.1, on the reverse strand, counting down.
AGGGCTGCAACGCCTGAGGCCTGGGGGGGGGGGGCAGGGCAGAGTCAGTGCATGGGGCAGGAGTGTCTGCCCCAACATTACAGGCGCGGGAGGGCTGGGCAGTGTCCGTGCGGGGGCTGGGCTGTCAGCCCCTACATTACAGACATGGGAGGGCTGGGTAAGAGTCAGTACGGGGGGCAGGACTGTCTGCCCCAACATTACAGACACAGGAGGGCCGGGGCAGAGTCAGTGCTGGGGCAGAGTCAGTGGGGGGGGGGAAAGAAAGGAGGCGGGGTCCGAGGAGGAAAGGCAGCAGGGAAGGGGGTTCAGGGCAGCGATGAAGAGAGGAAGGAAGAAAGAATGACAGAGAGCAAAGGAGCAAACGAGAAGTAAGCCACGCTTGAGACTGATGCAGGAGAGGAGAGAATGGGAAGCCAAGTGCGGGTAAAGGTGAGTTGAGCAGCCGGAGGGGGCAGAAGTAGAGCTGAGTAAAGACTCCGAGGGCTGGAAGAGCGGACGGAAAGGGAGTGTAACGGGGCAAATACGGCCGCTCTGTGAGGAAGCGATGAGAGAAATGGGCATTACGTCAATTAAATTAGGATCTATGCAGTTCTTGAAGCCACCGTTGTGTCCCCGCCCGCCACCAAAGGATAGAAAACCAGAGGCAGAGTGTTTTAACAGCTACGGCTGAGGGAAAGGACATAACAGGAAGCGTAAGCGCTCGCACACATTCACAGCAAACAGCCAGCAGTAAAAGCGCGCTCACAAGGACAAATCTGATCCTGAAAAAGCGCGCGTCCGACTCGTGTCCACATTCAAGTAAGCTAGAGGTATACTAAAGTATACAAGAGGTCTCGAATGCTCGACCTAAAAAGGGGGATGGGGCGAGAAAGCTTACTTTCTGACAAGGAACAAGTGGCGAAAACAATTCTGCCAAATTAAAGCCTGTAACACAGCCAATATAAAAAATTCCAAAGTAGATGATGTATTTTCAAATTTCAACTGACTCCAGAGTAGACAGCACTCTGACATCCCCTATTCACCAAAAGGCAGAATGAGCTTGATCAAAATACCAGGGACCCTTAAACACAATTTGAGAGGCTTTAATAAATGATGGCCCTGGGTGCTTCACTATATTTATCAGCTCTACTCATACAAGTAGATGATCAAACTTACTAAGAAGCATAATCAAAAGGGGGTGAATATAGCACCAATTTGCAGCCTGTCCAGAAAACGAGGAATTCTGGTCAATTTGTAACAACCATTTGTCAGGCTAATGGATTAACTTAAGAGACTAGAGAAGACTTGGTCATTAACATCCGGCAAGCAATTCACAAATTAAAATTGGCATGGAAAAATTCAGTCAGAATCATGAAATGGATTTGTTGAGGTCAGAACATTGATATATATTGTCAATAGAGTATTTAGCTAACCTGGGATATTCGATATAGAAGATACAGACAAAAATCATGAATAAGATAAATGAAAGATTGAAAAAAGTTTATGGAAATTAGTGTAGCAGGAAGGTAGGAAAATAGATTACACTGTTAATAACCCTGCTTTGCAGGGATTGCATGGCAAGAAATTAGGTTGGTTTCTGAAGGGGTGTTCCTTGAACCGTTAATTCAGAAGTACATTTTACCAAACTTTAAAGGTGTATTTGACAGTAATGCATTATCAGAGTCCCAACGGGCCAAGGCAGAAATTCCAAGTTTCCCTGCATGATCCTAGCAAATTTTTGTACGTTTTCATTTCAAGTTTCAAAACTGAAAAACAAATGTTTTTTTTCAAGTATTCTGATATTTTTTGGAGTAAGGCAGATGAAAAATGGAGCTTAATCTCATTATACCAGAATTTATTAGAGCAGGAGTGTGATCCGGCCCCACGGGACACCCGACCCCGAGACACCCCCTCACCTCTGTTGCCCTATCGCCCCACAGCATGTCCGGGTAGACGCGAGGCATCCCCAACAACAGCGTCCATGACGACCGGAATCCCGCCCCTCTCTCCTTTGCAGGGTCCAATCGGGTGTAACGAAGGACCGGAAGGGCTACCCCGCGACCCCGGAAGTCCCGCCTCCCTACGGACGGCCGGATACAGAAAAGACCGAAGAGAAGAGACACTCGGAGTCGAAGGATCGTGGCAGGAGCTTTCGGCTGGAGCGGTGACGGACGGAGAGGTCGGGAACGGAGACAGCGAGGAGTGGTCCGAAGAGTGGTGGAGTCCCACGGAGGTGGCTGAAGAGCGGCCGTAACTCGGAGGAGAGTTACGGCGGAGCGTGTGAGTACCAGTTCCCTTCTTGCGCACATTAGGTGCACTGTGTACATAGCAGTAAAACCCCTCCCCTTGTATAATTGTTCCCGCTATCCTAGGCACGTCACCTGTAGGCACTAGGCATCTTGTAAATACACACTGGACACTGTATAAAGAGCACCCCTCTCCCCACCACCCTGTGCACGTCTTCTTTACTTCCCCTTCCTCGACTCTTACCCATACCCTCCTCTGCCCGTACCTGACCCCAGCACTCCCCTTTCCTTTCCTCACACTACCGGGTAACGGTGACGGGATCGGATCTTTAGTCCAAGTGCGACTAACGGCTCCCTCTCTCTCTTATTGCCCTCCGAGGTGTTCTCCGACCCTACCGAGGCAGCTACACCCAAGACCCGGACACCCGTCGGACCTTCGTCAGAACAGGACGACTAAAGAAGAAGAACACCTTTCCCTGAGTGTTGAACCTGAACTCTCCTCTTGTCCCCGTAACCCGCTGTATAATACCTCAATAAAACACTATCGCCCACTATATCCGGCCTCCTCGCCTGACTTACCAGTCCGCCGACCGCCCACGGTCACATCTGGTGTCAGAAGTGGGATTAACTGGAGGAATGGAGGCCGTGATGAAGAGGATGGCAGACTCCCAGGAGCAGCTGGGAAAGTTAATGGAGCAGTTCCTAAAAACAGCAGAAGATGACCGGGGACAGCTCCATGATGTGTTAAAAGGACAGGGTACCTCCCATGAACAGGCCATGGGGAAACTGACCGATGTCCTGGGACATCCGAGACCGATGTCCTCCCTCCCTTCAGTGGTTCTTCAGAAATATGTGCCGGGAGAGGACCCTGACTTCTTTTTTACTAATTTTGAGCGGCTAGCCCAGGCGGCCACCTGGCCTGTGGACCGGTGGGCTCATTATCTAGGCCCCCTGCTAACGGGCGACCTGCAGGCTGCCTACCAGCAAGCGAACGTTCGGGGAGACACCCCATATGCAGACGTAAAAAGATGCATCCTTGAAAGGCTGGGTATCGATGAGGAGACCTACCGAGTACGACTACGTCAGGTAAAGGAAGGACCCCAGGAGACCCCCAGGGCCCTCTCCTACCAGATCAAAGACCTGGCCAACCGTTGGCTGAAACCCGAAGCCTCTACTAAAGATAATATCCTAGAAAAGATCTACTTGGAACAATTCCTATCCTCCTTGCTCCCAGGCACGCAAAGATGGGTGCGCCAGCATGCCCACCTGACCCTGGACACGGCAATTGAAATAGCGAGTGCCTATAGCAGGGCCCAGGAGGCCCAGAGAGGTAAAGAAGATCACCCCCACAAACCTCAACCCCCTGCCGGCCTACGTACTCGTCCCCCTGCTCCACGAAGACCTGACCCTCCTCTTTTGTTCCCCACCCCGGTGATACAACGTCCTGTTAACCCCGGACCACAATGCTATAGCTGTGGCGGATTCGGCCACATCGCCAGGATATGCCCGCACAAAGACGAGCCGATGGAAGTGGGGCTGGCACGTAACTATGTGTGTTCCGTCCCCGGGGCCCCACCACCTCCCTTTCGATGTCCTGTGACTTTTGATGGACAAACCCTCATGGCCCTAACGGACACCGGGTGTCGACAGAGCGTCCTCAGACCTCAGGACTTGTCGCATCCGGTGAAGCCCTCCTCCAACACAGTGGCCATTCAGTGTGTTCATGGGGATACAAAAAGGTATCCCACCACCCAGGTAAAGGTCCAACATGCCAAGGATTCCGGAACCGCTCTCACTGTGGGACTGATACCCCGCCTTCCGGAACAGGCGATACTAGGGAGCGACTACCCCGGATTACCAGGATTGTTACGGGATACCACTGAATCCCTGACCCACTGGTGGGAAGACGCGCCTTTCCCAAACGGATTGTCCTCTCCCATGCCGGCACGCAAACCACCCAAATCCAAAGCCCAGAAGAAGAAGGAGAAAAGAGAATACACAGGCGCATATCCAGTGATCCCGGATGAACACCCCTGGGAAACAGACCGGGAATTCCGGGCAGCACAACAGGAAGACCCTCTATTACAGGAAGCCTGGGGAAGGGCAGTGGACCAAGAGGATCCCCTTACCGTAGGTCCATACTTCCTCAAGAAAAACGGGCTATTGTATCGCATGGGTGGGAACCAACAGAAGCCCCAACTCCTGATCCCCGGTCCCTTTCAGGAGAAAGTACTCTTCCTAGCCCATAGTCACCTTCTGGGAGGCCATTTTGGGGAAGAAAAGACCAGCCAAACAGTATTGGACAAATTCTATTGGCCTGGGATCTACCAGCACATCAAGAAATATTGTAAAGAGTGTTCGGTATGCCAAATGCACAGCAGATACCGACCCCCTAGGGCTCCGCTGCAACCCCTTCCCATCATCGACGTCCCTTTTAGCCGAGTGGGGATGGATATAATAGGACCCCTGTTACCTTCCCGCAGCGGGTGTCGCTACGCCCTGGTGATTGTTGACTATGCCACCCGCTTCCCTGAAGCCCTTCCTTTACGACAGCCCACCACCCAGAACATTGCTAAGGCCCTCATTTCAGTTTTCACTCGGGTGGGGTTTCCCCGGGAAATCTTGACCGATCAGGGCACTCCGTTTGTCTCCGCACTGATGAAACAGGTATGCTCCCACCTAGGAATCAAACAAATCCGGACCTCAGCGTACCACCCCCAGACCGACGGGCTCGTCGAGAGGTACAATGCCACCCTGAAACAGACCCTTAAGAAACTGCTGGGTTTGGAAGCCAAACGGTGGGAGGATATGCTACCCCTTGCCCTGTTTGCCATCCGCTGCGCCAGCCAGAGCAGCACCGGGTACTCACCCTATGAGTTGTTATACGGGCGACCCCCCCGCACCCTGCTGGACATGGCCCAAGAAGCATGGGAAGCAGACCCAGACCGTACTCGGCCCCTTCCCGAATACATAGAGAACCTGAAAACCCACCTGGCAAGCATAAGAGACGTAGTGCGCCAGAACCTTGAGAATGCCCAAAACAAGCAAAAGGGACAGTATGATAAAGGCACCAAACCCAGAACCTTCCTGGCAGGCGATCTAGTGTTACTGATGTTACCCTCCTCCGATCAAAAACTCCTGGGTCAGTGGCAGGGCCCTTTTTCCATCCTGCGTCAGGTGACCCCAGTCACGTACGAGTTGGACATGGATCCCACCCGTGGTGTAACCCAAATATATCATGTCAATCATCTAAAAAAATGGGAAGGCCCTCGTCCGGTTTTAACCGGATCGCTTAACTCGGGTCCCCTCTCCTTCACCCCCTGTATTGATCACGATATCACTCCCCAACAGCGACAGGAACTCGAGACCGTCCTTTTTCCGTTGCGACGGGTTTTTTCCTCTTCCCCGGGACACACCACCATCACTGAGCACACAATACAAACAGTTCCTGGGAAGGTAATCCGACAAAGGCCCTATAGAGTCCCCGAGGCCCGCAGGGAGATAATACGGAACGAGACAGAGCAGATGCTAAAGATGGGTATCATCGAACCATCGGTAAGCGAATGGAACTCCCCGATAGTCCTTGTGCCCAAACCGGACGGGTCTGTCCGGTTTTGTATTGATTTCCGGGAGGTCAACAAAATATCCTCCTTCGACACATATCCGTTACCCCGCGTCGACGAAATGGTCGAACGCATAGGGAAGGCCCAATACATCTCAACGCTAGACCTCTGTAAGGGGTATTGGCAAATCCCCCTCAGAGAAGAAGACAGAAAAAAGACAGCCTTCTCCACCCCTGATGGGTTGTATCAATTTCTAGTCCTCCCTTTCGGTCTTCATGGCGCCCCAGCCACATTCCAGCGGGCCATGTATAAAATACTACGGCCTCACTCACTATATGCAGGCGCGTATCTTGACGATATCGTTATTTATAGTGACAACTGGACACAGCACCTAGAACACCTACACAAGGTAATCACCTCCCTGGGGACTTATGGATTTACCATAAATCCCGCCAAAACCACCCTAGCAGCACAGACGGTAAAATATCTAGGCTACCTCCTGGGTGAGGGGTTGATAAGACCACAGGAAAGCAAAATCGAAGCCATCCAGGCCCTCCCTTTCCCGCAGACCAAAAGAGACCTTTGTGCTTTCCTGGGACTCCTGGGGTACTACCGACGCTTCGTACCGAACTTCTCCCAAAGAGCAGCCCCCCTTACAGACCTCTTGAAGAAATCCATGAAAACGGACACCCTCCTTAGGACCCCCACGGCCGAGTTGTTACAGGCTTTTTCCAATCTGAAGACCGCTCTGACCTCCCATCCTGTGTTAGTAAGCCCTAATTACTCCCAGCCCTTCGTATTACAGACAGACGCCTCGGAACAGGGACTCGGGGCTGTCCTATCCCAAATAACCCCCCAGGGAGACGAGAAACCTATTCTCTTCCTCAGCAGGAAATTGTTCCCACGTGAAAAAAGCTATGCCGTGGTGGAAAAGGAAGCCCTGGCCATCAAGTGGGCGGTGGAAAGCCTCCGTTATTACCTAGAGGGGAGACAATTCACCATCTACACCGATCATGCCCCCTTAGAGTGGATGGCTCGGAACAAAGGACACAACGATCGAGTCCTCCGCTGGTTCTTGGCCCTCCAGCCCTACCACTTCACAACCATCCACAGGAAAGGCTTGGAACAAGGGAATGCCGATTATCTGTCTCGATACCCTGTGTCCCCACCGGGTACAAGAAAGACAGCTAGGGGAAGGGAATGTGATCCGGCCCCACGGGACACCCGACCCCGAGACACCCCCTCACCTCTGTTGCCCTATCGCCCCACAGCATGTCCGGGTAGACGCGAGGCATCCCCAACAACAGCGTCCATGACGACCGGAATCCCGCCCCTCTCTCCTTTGCAGGGTCCAATCGGGTGTAACGAAGGACCGGAAGGGCTACCCCGCGACCCCGGAAGTCCCGCCTCCCTACGGACGGCCGGATACAGAAAAGACCGAAGAGAAGAGACACTCGGAGTCGAAGGATCGTGGCAGGAGCTTTCGGCTGGAGCGGTGACGGACGGAGAGGTCGGGAACCGAGACAGCGAGGAGTGGTCCGAAGAGTGGTGGAGTCCCACGGAGGTGGCTGAAGAGCGGCCGTAACTCGGAGGAGAGTTACGGCGGAGCGTGTGAGTACCAGTTCCCTTCTTGCGCACATTAGGTGCACTGTGTACATAGCAGTAAAACCCCTCCCCTTGTATAATTGTTCCCGCTATCCTAGGCACGTCACCTGTAGGCACTAGGCATCTTGTAAATACACACTGGACACTGTATAAAGAGCACCCCTCTCCCCACCACCCTGTGCACGTCTTCTTTACTTCCCCTTCCTCGACTCTTACCCATACCCTCCTCTGCCCGTACCTGACCCCAGCACTCCCCTTTCCTTTCCTCACACTACCGGGTAACGGTGACGGGATCGGATCTTTAGTCCAAGTGCGACTAACGGCTCCCTCTCTCTCTTATTGCCCTCCGAGGTGTTCTCCGACCCTACCGAGGCAGCTACACCCAAGACCCGGACACCCGTCGGACCTTCGTCAGAACAGGACGACTAAAGAAGAAGAACACCTTTCCCTGAGTGTTGAACCTGAACTCTCCTCTTGTCCCCGTAACCCGCTGTATAATACCTCAATAAAACACTATCGCCCACTATATCCGGCCTCCTCGCCTGACTTACCAGTCCGCCGACCGCCCACGGTCACATCGAGCATGAGTGCAAATCTATCTGCAATCAAAGCTAAATGTCTTCCTTGGCCAGAAACTGATCTTTGTGGCTGTAACGGAGTTAAAGTACTTTTTAAGGCAGTTAAAATAAGATTAGTAGTATTTCTGTAGTTCACACAAGATTTGGTAGATAAGATAGAATAGTGATTGTGCGTGTCAAGGTGGGTTCTAACCAGTAAGTGTACAACATGACGCTATATAAGAAATCCTCAGACAGTTTGCACCTAGATGTGACTGCTCCCATGTGTCGTCGTAAGGGATGGAATGCTATATGAGAAGAGGAAGGCTTGGTGGAAGGGGGGTATAAAGCATCTGAAATCAGGAGTGTAAAGCCAGAAGAGAAACTTCTTATTATATATATACTAGCTTACTTTTTCATGCTAGCACGGTTCATGCAACTTCATAGGAACATGCTAGCACTTTATCCAAGCATTCTACATGCACATTGTACAAACCGCAAATGCATTTTATATGTGACGTTATTGGAAGGTAATGTCAGAGGAGACTCTACTCCCTATATTAATCTACCTCCTCATGCAAACATTCTCCATGGCACTTTTCAGATACACACCAGCACTTTATTCAAATGCACCACATGCACTTACATACACTCTACAGGTACTGCGTAGGCACATTGTATGTCACATTACAGCAGCATATTAGAACTTCATTTCTAAAGATGCAGGTAAACCGATTACATGACACATATATGAAGGAATTTATCTTTCAGGTGATTAGGAGCTTTGTGTAAAAAAAAAAAATTGTATATGGAAGTCGCAAAATTAAAAAAAAATTCTCTTAATGCAAACGGAAGGCAACAGAATCACGGATTATTACACACAAGCAGGATGTGCTTTTATTACAAGAGATGTATATTCCTGTATCCCATGTTACGTGTTCACTATGTTTAAATCTTGAGTGAAATATAGATTTTATGGTTCTGTTACTGCATTGCCCAGGAGATTGCAATATTCTCCAAAAACATAGATCGAAAAATACATAATCAGGAGGTAGATCCTGAAGAATGATGGATCTGGATACGTTATTCAGTCAATTTAGTCACTTGATAATTATAAATGTCAATGCCCCTATAGAGAGTGATCCCACCTTCTGAGAATTCGCTTTTATTGTTGGTACTCCTGAAATACACTAATTGTTGGAGATGATTTAATCTTCATCCTGAATGCATTGATTGATTCCTCCAGAGTGAAAGGTATTCTCTAGATTTCGAAGAGATTTAAATCTTTGATCCATGGAGGAAAGAATATCAAAGGAAAAGAGTACACATGTCGGTCTCTAAGACCCAGAACGGCTGCCTGGTTAGATTTTGCCGTGTTTCTGTAACCTTATAGCATAACAATCAAGCAATAATGCCCAATGGTTTTCAAGAACATGTCGCAAATTAAATCAATATTATAATACCACTCAGCCCAATTAAAGTAAGATATTTTATTAAGCTACTGCTGTAAAAAAAAAGTTGGATAAAAGCCACTACCGTTTCCATTTTTTATACAGGAATACAGTTAAATGGGACGGTTTTAAAATATCATTACGTTCCCAGATTATTGCCTAGGAAGCAGCAAATATACTCCCACAACCAAATTCTTACATTTTGAATCGAAAACCCTATTTTCCTCCATTGGATAACATTGACTGTGTGGAGTTAGAAAATCTATGAAACCCTTTAAAATTTCTCTGTTTACAGGAAATGTCCCTGTGCAGTATCCAGGTATACTGCCCTGTGTAAGAAAAGTAATCTATAAAGTCATCTACTTGACATTCTACTAAAAAGTCAATACAAAGTATATGTACAGTATTTCAAAGCCTTGCATTACTAGTAGCACTACTGTAGTTAATTCACAATGTATAAATAATTGCAATTCAAAATGTTTACAAACTGTATTTTTACTGGAAAGTACTTATCACTTACCTGTGCCAGGCTTGCTTGGTTTTAGGAAATAAAATAACTAAAAGAATATTTTATACACAACCAATTGGTCTGAAGTTTAGTCTGTGATAGCTACTATACCTCTGCCTACCTTTGGGTTCCACTGGATTCTGTGCACACTATACCTCACTTTGGTATAGTATATTCATCGGAAAAAGAGATTTATTCATTGACAAAACACAGGATTCAATCAAACCCTGATATTCTAACTGAGTTGGTATTTCACCAACGGACGCTTTAGCAACCAGTTTAATTGGGTATTGTGGTTGGGGCTGTGGTATAGAACGCACAGGAATTGCATGCTCTGGCCAGTCCCAGCCCCCAGATTGCGATATAATGCTGGAGCCAGTGCTAGTGCCCACTCTGATGCATAAGCAAGTCAAGACTCTTCAGGCACATATTGTGAACAACTTGGGAGAATAGCATCCTCCCCTCTAGAGGAAACCAGGACAAAAGAGGGAGGTCAATCAACCTTCTGCAACACAAGATCATAAGATGATGTGAGATTATCCCAAAAGATTGCCTTAGTAGTGCTTTTAATATCGCCTTCAATTTGGAGCTCTATTTCATTAAGCCTATCAGGAGGGGCAACACGAGTGTCCGCTATTTCCTCTGTAATAAAAGAGTCCGTTACTTTTGCCTCCAGACGATGGTGGAGTGTCTGCTGCACTATGATAACCTCTGCCGCCCTGTTAAGTAGGGTTACCGCCCAACTCCTGTCGAGGAGCAGGGTTCTTACCGTCTGAGGCATACTTTGCTGTCAATCGACAACTTTTTTCTTTTGCAATTGGACTTGGTATTGAGATGGTTCCTCCTGTTTGACTTAAACGTCAAACTGGCGCTGCAGGTCATGTCTCGTCTGCATAGACTCGCCTTGTCTGCGAACCTGTCGCCCTTCTCTGCCGAATTGTTGATCCAACGATTCCTGAAAGGAACGAGGAAAACGAGGATCAGGAACCTGACACCTCACAGGAGTCTTAATTTTAGAGCTGTCACGTAATTCATATCTACGTTCAGAAGCGTCAGGTGGCGGTTAACCAGCACGAGAACCAGGCTTCTATTGCTGCTGAGCATTTTTATTCCACGCCTTTTTAGGAAAGCCTGGATAACCCTCCTTTTCAGGGGTTTATTATGTTCCAGCGTATGCTGATGAATTTCCAAACTATTGCGACCCAATGATGTATACACATCCGCAATAATCGGTAGCCGTCGCTCACAATCCACATCCGCCGCCAAGCGTTGGTGTACTTGTAAGCAAACTGCCTCCCCTTTAATGTTGGCCAGAATCATTTAAGAGACAATAGGGAACATGTCCACTAATTTCATCCTCAAATCCAGGGCCAGACCAGCCCTATGTTCATCCTGTGCCTTCATCAGAATGCTCAGTAGAAAACAGTGTATAAACTGAGGTAAAATCCGTCCCCCAGGTAGTGCAGTCCGCTAAAGGCAAACTTATTGTAAGGATCCAGTGTTTCTCCACAGGAGTCATATGTGGAAACCAAGCTTCAAGCTGCTTAATTTTCTGTGATATCCAAAACTGTAAGTCATCCCAATTGAGGACTTTAACCCATCACGGAATTAATCATGACAGGACTAATCACAAGTCCACCGGCCTGAGCAGGCGGCGGGGCTGCTGCTCCTGCCAGAAGTGCACGAGACACAAACTGTATGACTCGTCTATGAAGATATACCAATTGTGTATATAGTATCCATAGCTCTGTGAAAGTAACATCGAGATAATTAGGAAGTGGAGTAAAACCTTCCAAAACAGGCCAAGTTGCCCCATCGATAAACAAGGCACCCATTTGAACAAAAGAAACAGGGTGAGGAAGGGCACCATGAAACCAAATGGTATGCTCCCAGGATGTCAGCGGAACTTCAGTTAATGCATAGGGCCGATACGCTGCAGGTGGAGCAGCGGCCGTGTATGCATGAAACAGATTATCATTTGCATCTACAGCGAGAAAGCCCCTGCATTGGGACCCCCTGATGAGTTAAGTACACTGTAACCGCCGCATGGTTATATGCCGCAATAGGAAACTGTTTTGTCATATTGGAAAAAAAAAAGAAACTATAGCGCCAAATTGGGTCAAAAAACCAATTTAAACTTCAAGCTCGAAAAACCAATAATTCAATTCAATAAATACTTTATTTCGGTTATTTTGCAAACCATAAAAGTACATATACAATATAAAAATCTTATCACACAAAAGGATGTAAACACATATCGTGTAAGGTGCCAAAAGTGAAAAAATTTACTTTCTTCCACAGAATAAAGTCAGAACAGAGAATGAAAATATAAATAATACACAATCACAGTGGGTCATTACTGGTCCAGACAAATTCTCAGTTTAACAGTTAGTTTTAAAATGTCCTTGATTTGGAGGATACTGTCACTATGCAAAAGCTGTAAATACATTAGTGCCGTTCTGATTTGTGTAAAATTAAGTTTTTAAGTGTTACCAGGTAGCGCTTGCGTGGGAATTCATAAAACTTACATAAAAATATAAAATGCTGCATATCCTGCGGAGACTTTCGTCGCAGCCGCAGGGTGCTGCCAATTTATTAAGTGTCTATTTTTGGTCTGATCAGCAGGTGATGGAAGAGGTTTAACCTGAACCTCGTTAGGAGAAATTTTTCATGGTAGGTCAATAAGCCCGCCAGGTACGGTTCTATGGTTCCACAGGTTTTCAGCATGACCAATTTCCTCACGCTTTGTTTCTGAAGCTCCTCATCCTCCCTCTGGATCCTCCTATCCAGCAGGAAGGCCCGTTTAATGAACTCCAGATCCCCTTTCACAATTTGGCTTGGGTATTCAAACAGTTCTAACCGACCAAGCCTAGCAAAGTTGGATTTCAGATATTTTAACAAAGGGGTACACATAGCCTTATCCTGACTCAAAAAGTCCCTAACAATCAGATGCGTTAGTGGTATATCCTGGTTCAACCACAGTTTTAGCCAACAAGTCAAGGGACATAGGGAAAACAAGTCACTTAAATATTGCGTCCCTAACTCTTCATGTACAGCAAGATTGGGGTGCCTACTGGGACACACAGGAGACGCTTCAGAAAGACGTTTTCAGCAATCTGCAGGTGCTCACCACCAACATACCCCCAAATTTCACTCCCATAAATGGCATTAGCCACTGACTTTGCATTATACAATTTCAGCATAGCACAAATAGTTGTTTTCCCCAATTTGGCAGCAAAATTAAAGATGGAAGCATTAACCCTCGTAAGTTCTCCTTTCTTTTTTGCAAGGTGAGGGGCCCAATTAAGTTTGGTATCAAAAAGAACCCCAAGGTAAGAGAACGTTTTAGTTAAGGGGATTACAGTTTCATCAATTTTAAAAGTGAAAGTCCTTCTTGATTGCTGGCCAACTTGCATGACAAATGATTTTGAGTTGTTAACCAAAAGATCTCTATCTGTCATGAACAATTTAAAAGCATTAAGAAGAGATGGGAGTCCCTTCTCAGTTCTTGAAATTAAAACCGCATCATCTGCGTACAGGAGTATAGGAATTCCCCGCCTACCGACTCTCGGGCAGTCTGCCTGGACATTCTGAAGCACGTTATCTAACTCGTTAATATAAAAATGAAAAAGGAAGGGGGCCAAGATACATCCTTAGCGAACACCCTTTCCAATGTTAAAATTATTCGTTACACTCAGATCTTGGGAGTATCTCACGTTAGCTCTGGTGTTATTATGCAAATCAGCCAAGAAACCAACCAAACCACTATCTATCCCCTTCACCCTCATGGACTGCCACAGCTTTCCCCTATTGACACAGTCGAAGGCTGAAGACAAATCCATGAAGGCGAGATGGATGGTGCCCCTTTGCACTACAGTGTACTTACTTAAAATTAAAAAGAGTTTCAGGCACTGTGTTGTTGTAGAGCGACCACTACAGAAGCCATACTGGGAAATGAACATAATGTTTTTTTCCTCTGCCCATTCAGATAGTCTCTGCAATACCATTCTTCCTACAATTTTAACCATAGTCTATTAATGAAATGGGTCTGTAACAATGTGGACTACCTTTGTCCCCCTTCTTGAAAACCGGGACAATTGTAGAAACACCCCATGATTGCGGGCAACCATCTTTCACAGCAGCATTAAAAACAGACTCTAATATAGGTGCCCAGAAGTTGGGCTCGGACTTAAATAAGTCCGGCGGGATCCCATAAGGCCCTGGGCCTTTCCCAGCTGTTAGTCCCACAATGCCCTTTATAACCTCGCCTCTATTGAAACTAATCATTTCACCACCACTGACAGAAGGGGCAGCATTATAAGACTCATCCAACGAGCAACAATACAATTCCTTAAAATGTTCTTCACAGACCTCCTTAGATATGTGGTATTCTAGTCCGTCACCCTGCTCCTGGGCCAAAAAAGGTTTCCTCATCACTGCCCAGAATCTAGTGCTACACTGCAGAGTGGTGGGATCAAGATTCTCACTCCATGCCTCTTCCCGAAGGGATTCCTTGTGTCTGGCAATAATAGTTTTATAATTTTTCCGGCATAGCTGAACTTCTGCCTTTATTCTTGGTTTGGTAGCCAATGCTAATCTTAAATTTCTGGCTGCTTTTGAGCATTCATGATTAAACCATCTAGGTCCCTTGATCTCCAACTTCTTTACAGGGGCTGACAACCGCTTTGAAACCTTAACCGATAGATTTTGAAAAGCACTAAGAACATTGTTTGGCTGGGCGCCTTCTTGCGTACAGACCATAATCTCATCTGCACAAGCGACTTTAATCTCTTTGTACAGCAGGTCTGGGGTGATCTTGGACCATCTTAATCGCCGTCTCCCATCTGTCGTACTCATCCTACCTGTAACGTGTTTCAATCCTTCTTTGACTAACCTTGGGCCTCTCATGTGTACAGTGAGTGGGTTGTGATCACTAAATTCACTGTCATCAATAATGAAGGAATCCACAAAGGACTGCATTGATGATGTTAAAAATACATAATCAATGAAGGTTCCCCTCCCGTGACCCTTAAAGGTCGGTGTCTCGAAAAGCATAACAGGATCCATCAATGCCATTGTCGCCGTTAAGTCCAGATCATTAAGCATATCATTTAAATGTTCCCCCTCAATTGTGTGTTCTAGGTGAAAACCCTCGACCGCGCACAGTGCAGGTCCCTGATACATTTAAAGAGGGGATCCCCGCAGGGATGAACATTAAAATCACCCATGATCAAAAGATTATGCGAACAATCCTTCATTGCACTACTAATGAAAGCATTCAATGCTACTATCTGGCTATGGGCTGGACAAAAATTAATAGCATTATAAAAATTAACCACGCCAGCCATACAGTTTTCCCCCGATAAAACTAGACCGATAATTCCAGGATTGCATGTTGAGACTCTACGTACATTGCAGGATAATGCAACAGAAATGAACGTAACCATTCCCCCCTTGGGTCTGACCCTAATAGTTGCTGTATCTGAAAGAGACACGTTAGTATTAGATTCCTTACCTTAGAATATCCCCAGGCGTCAGACTGGATCCGTAAACTTTTGCGTAGCAGTACCCTTGCGCGTCGGCAGGTGTCGTCTGCGGGTCCGTCGTCGGCGCCATGATGACGTCGTCGGAGTACTTAGACGCCGCCTCCGCGTGCTGACGTCAGTTCTTCTTTTTTCCGCGCCAGCAAGCGCAGATCTGGAAAAAGCAGTAACCCTAGTAATTTTTTGACTAACTTTTTTGATCATTTTTGATTGCTTTTCGAAGTCTCTCGACTCCGAACGGTGCCGTAGGGATGCCCGGCTTCAAGCCCTGTGACGATTGCGACCGTCTGATGTCGGTCACGGATCCTCACCGCGTATGTTTGTCCTGTTTGGGCGTCGACCATGACGACAAGGCCTGCTCCGACTGCCGGGCCCTCTCCTCGAAAGCCAGGCAGGAGCGGTCCCGTAGGCGACTCGAACTCCGGCAGTCGGTCCCGCGCCGTGAGAGGTCCCGATCCCATGGGAGGTCGAGGGACAGGTCGCGGGCTCGGAGCCACCACAGCTCCGAGAGTAGGCCGCACTCCTCCGGGTCGAAGTCAAAAAGCACAAGAAGTCCAAGCGGCGTCATCGCTCCTCGGACTCCCCCCGACGCTCGCGCGATGCGGCCGGGGGTTCGGGTGACACCGCCCACGCGGCTCCGTCGGAGTCGCGGGCGAAGCGTGCAGATCCACACCCTCCGGTCCCTGGGCTGAACGCGACGCTGGAGGAGATCGAGCGCTTCCTCATGGCCATGAGGAAACTCTCTCCTCCGACTGGCTCCGCGGCGCCTCAGGGCCCAGCGGACCCGTCTGGGGCCCCTTAGCGGGTCGGCGGCCCCGGCGCCGTCGGGTGCTTCGGCCCCGACGCCGCCGATGCCTTCGGGCCCGGCGCCGCAGGTCCCCGCTATCCCGATGCCGCCGGCGCCGAGGGGTCCAGTTGTTCCGACGCCGCCGGCGCCTTCGGGCCCGGTGCCGCAGGACGCCGCTGGTCCTCCTTCGGGATCTGGTTCGTCGCCGGTGGATCTCACGACCTCCCCGGCGTCGGACCCTCAGGTGTCGCCTCCGGCGCCGTCCTCGGGCGGCGCCGGCCCCGGTCCTATTTCCATTCCTGTTCAGCCGTCGGGACGGCCCCGCTGGGCGCTGCTCCAGACGTCGTTTGGTGAATTTCACTTTTATGAACAGGCCCCATTGGTTGAGAACCCTGAATTTCAGGAGATGGGTGATGAAGAGGACTGGGAGGGGTCTGAGCACCCTCTGACCAGGGAGTGTCAGTCTCATGAGGACTGGACAGGAGACCTTGGGGAGGCCAGTGGCCTGGACACCTCTCCAGACACTGGGTTTGTCTCCCCTCCTACCGTGGCTTCGGAGGAGGGGGCAACATATAGTGTGGTGCTGATGAGGGCTGCCAAGGCCTTGGGCCTTGAGCTCCCCGTCGCGGCCGTGAGGACTAACCTCCTCAATGAGGTCCTTAAACCGCAGTCAAGCTCGGCCGAGCCTCTGCTGCCCTTTAATGAGGCCTTGACCGACATTCTTCTGGGCACTTGGTCCAAGCCCGCTACGGGTTCGCCCGTAGATAGGAACGTGGCCAGACGCCACCGCCCAACCCCGGGCGACCCATGTTTCCTGTCCTCCCACCCTACCCCCGAGAGCCTGGTCATCCAGACCTCCAATTCCCAGACCGCATTCCCGTCCGCCCCCCCCGGACCGGGAATCCAAGAGGTATGACCAGTATGGGAAGATCTTCTCATCCCGTAGTCTAGGCCTGCGGTCTTCCAACACCGCCTGCCTCTTGGGACGTTACACCCACTCTGTGTGGGATAAGGTCGCGGAAGTGCTGCCAGAGTGTCCGTTGGAGGTACTGGCCAAACTCGGCCAAGCCCTTGTGGAGGGCCGGGATGCAGCCAAGTATTCCATCAGGTGTGGGCTGGATACCACTGACTCGCTGGGTAGAGCGATGGCAACGACGGTGGCGGTCAGACGCCACGCCTGGCTGAGGTCCGCCAACTTTCTCGGCAGATGTCCAGAGCACGCTCATGACATGCCGTTCGATGGCCGTCGCCTCTTTGGCGACAAGGCAGACCATGCGCTTGAGCGCTTTAAGGACTCCAGGGCTACGGCCAAGTCCTTAGGCCTCTCGGGCCAGCGCCAGCAATTGGCTGCCTTTCACTCCTTTCGTGGCCACGGAAGGGGTGCGCCCACACGCGCCGCCAGCCACGCACCGCAGGGCAATACCCAACGCGGTGGCGGCCATGGGAACCGCCGTCGGGGGCAGCGGCGAGGTCAGTCCACACCTTACCCCGCAGCATCCGCCTCAAAACCTTCCTAGTCCGTGCTTCCAGGCCCATGTGACGCCAGTGGGGGGCAGGGTTCGCCATCACCACCTCCACTGGCGCACTATCACATCGGACAGGTGGGTGCTGCAAATCGTCCGAAGGGGCTACTCCCTCCCCTTCGAGGCGACTCCTCCAGCCATGCCACCGCAGAACCACCGTGTTTCGGGGGATCATTTGCGACTTCTGCAGGAGGAAGTTACGGCCCTCTTGGCCAAGGGGGCCATCGAGCGCGTTCCTGGGCCAGAAGTAGGGTGTGGTTGCTACTCCCTCTACTTTCTGGTACCCAAGAAGGGCAACGGGGGCCTACGCCTTATCTTGGACCTGAGGGACGTCAACGGCTTCCTCCGGAAGGAGAAGTTCAAGATGCTGACACTGGTTCAGGTTCTGGCTGCCCTGGACCCAGGAGACTGGATGGTAGCGTTGGACTTGCAGGACGCTTACTTTCATATCCCCGTCCTGCCTGCCCACCGGCGCAACCTGCGGTTCATGGTGGGGCCACGAGCATTTTCAATTTACCGTGCTCCCCTTCGGCCTTACCAGCCCCCCACGGGTGTTCACGAAGGTGATGGCGGTGGTCGCAGATCATCTGCGCAGGTTAGGGGTTTCAGTCTTCCCCTACCTCGACGACTGGTTGTTGAAGGCGGGCTCGCCCCAGACAGTCGTCGGCCACCTCCAGACGACGGCAGACCTCCTGCACCTGCTGGGGTTCTCCATCAATGTGCCGAAGTCACACCTGTGCCCCTCTCAGAAGCTCCTCTTCATCGGAGCGGTACTGGACTCGGCGCGGTTTCGGGTTTATCCGCCCGAACAGCGGGTCCGGGATATTCAGGCTCTGATTCCCATCTTTCAGCCGTTATCCTGGGTTTCGGTCAGGTTGGCGCTGCGGCTTCTGGGGCTGATGGCCTCCTGCATCCTACTGGTGCATCACGCCAGGTGGCGGATGCGGGCTCTGCAGTGGGACCTGAAGTTTCAGTGGGCCCAGCATCAGGGCAACCTATCCGACCACGTCCTGATCTCGGAGGGCACTGCGAGACAGCTGCAGTGGTGGCTTACGGACCGCGATTGGGTCAGCGGCAGATCCCTCTCCCTTCCCCAACCGGAGCACGTGGTTGTGACGGACGCGTCCCTCCAGGGCTGGGGAGGCCACATGGGAGAGGCGGAGATCAGAGGCCTCTGGTCTCCGGCGGAGACCTGGCTCCACATCAACCTGTTGGAGTTCCGGGCGATTCGTCTGGCACTGAAGGCATTCCTCCCCTCTGTCCGGGGGAGTGTAGTGCAGGTATTCACGGACAACAACCCCGCCATGTGGTACTGCAACAAACAAGGCGGGGTGGGGTCGTGGATCCTTTGTCAAGAGGCTCTTCGCCTTTGGCAATGGCTGGAACGCCAGGGCGTGACCCTGGTGGCTCAACACCTGGCAGGTTCTCTGAACGCCAGGGCGGACGAGCTCAGCCGTCGGTGCATGATGGATCACGAATGGCGTCTGAACTCGGACGTGGCGCAAGGCCTCTTTCAGCGATGGGGAGAGCCTTGGTTAGATCTATTCGCCACCGAAGAGAACGCGCAATGTCATCTGTTTTGCGCGTTGGAATTTCCAAGGCGGCTCTCGCTCGGAGACGCTTTTCGTCGCGAGTGGAGTTGCGGTCTGTTGTTCGCCTATCCGCCTATACCACTTCTGCCCAGAGTGCTGAAGAAGATCAAGCGCGACCGGGCCCAAGTCATCCTTGTGGCTCCGGACTGGGCGAGAAGATACTGGTATCCAGAGCTACTCAGTCTGTCAGTCGATCCCCCGGTTCGTCTGCCTCTTCAGGAGGACCTTCTGTCGCAGCAGCATGGGACGGTCCTCCACCAGAACCTGTCCAGTCTCCACCTCCATGCTTGGAGATTGAGCGGCGACAGTTGAGGCCATTTGACTTGCCTCCTGAAGTTTGTAACATCATTCTGGCAGCCAGGCATCCCTCCACAAAGTCGGTATAAGCCTGCAGGTGGAACAGATTTGTGGCACGGTGCACAGCAAAGGCTGTAGATCCTCTTGCTGCCCCTCTTTCTGAGGTTCTTCTCTTCCTTCTTTCTCTTGCCCAGCAGAGCTCTGCTCTGGACACTATCAAGGGCTACCTTTCTGCCCTTTCAGCCTTTCTCAGGCTGCCTGATCAACCTTCTTTGTAAATAGATTTCTTAAGGGCATCACACACACGTTTCCTCCTGTACCGTTTGTGATGCCTCAGTGGGAATTGAACCTGGTTCTTACCTTTCTGATGTGCGCTCCCTTTGAGCCACTTCACAACTGTCCTCTTCGCCTTCTGACCTTGAAGACTGCTTTCCTGGTTGCCATTACCTCTGCCAGGCGAGTGAGTGAGCTCCAGGCCCTTTCTTGTACTCCACCTTTCCTTTCTGTCCATCCGGACAAAGTGGTGCTGCGTACCAAACCTTCTTTCCTGCCCAAGGTTGTCACGGCCTTCCACATCGGGCAGTCTATCACCTTGCCAACCTTCTTCCCGCCACCGCATCCCTCTAAAGAGGAAGAGCGGCTCCACCGTCTGGACCCAAAACGTGCGCTCTCATTCTACTTAGATAGCACACGCCAGTTCCGGGTGGATGACCAACTCTTTGTTGGTTACGTGGGCGCTAAGAAGGGGAAAGCGGTGCACAAGAGGACCATCTCCCGGTGGATCATCCTGTGTATCCAGGCATGCTACTCCTTGGCTAGGAAGGAGCCCCCGGTTGGACTGCGGGCTCATTCTACCCGAGCGACGGCGGCTACCACTGCCCTGGGCAGGGGTGTGCCCTTACAAGACATCTGTCAGGCAGCTACGTGGGCATCGCTGCACACGTTTGCAAGACACTACTGCCTGGACAGCCAAGTCCGGGGGGATGGCTTCTTTGGCCGTTCCGTCCTCCAGGACTTTCTGGTGTGATTATTGGTTCGCAGACCCACCACCGGGGTTGGTATTGCTGGGGTATCTATTCTAAGGTAAGGAATCTAATACTAACGTCTCTTTCAGATGCACAAGTTACTACTTGTGTAACGATATATCTGTAAGAGACATTAGTTAGTATTAGATTCCTTACCGACCCACCCATCCTCCCCGTTCTGCGAACCAATATCTAGGGTTAGGGTTGTCCCCTTTTAGGGCCCTAGTTTCAATGGCACCAGTGTTGGTTTTTAACATGGCTCTGCGTTTCTGGCGCGGAAAAGCTGTGTCTAAGAACTGACGTCAGCACGCGGAGGCGGCGTCTAAGTACTCCGACGACGTCATCACGGCGCCCACGACGCAGACGACGGACGCGGAGCCGCAGACGCCTACCGACGCGCAAGGGTACTGCTACGCAAAAGTTTCCGGATCCAGTCTGACGCCTGGGGATATTCTAAGGTAAGGAATCTAATACTAACTAATGTCTCTTACAGATATATCGTTACACAAGTAGTAACTTGTGCTGCAGGCACATAAAAAGCCTTGTACCCTTCGAGAAAGTGGTTGCATTCAATAGACCAGGTCTCCTGCAGGCAGATGATTTAATACTGCTTAATGTACCTGATCCAGTTACAATCCTCCATCTTAGTGCCCATGCCCGCAATGTTCCATGAGATTACATTGTTCTGCCTCGTTTTTACATGAATTGTCTCTGTGCATCCCACTTCCTCCAATTTGTCATTTCCCTGACCCACAGGTTCCTCACGTCAATCACATGACTCAAGACCTGAAAGTGTGTCAAATCTATTCTGTGTAGCAATATTAAACCCATCCCCACACTGGTTACCAACATTGTACAAATATGCTCCATTGGGGGTCGGTGGCTGAATAGGAGTAAATGGTCTGAATGACCCAGGATTCAGTGGGGCTTTGATCAAGTGGGTATAGAAGTATCCAAGTGGGCGTACACATTTACTATTCATAGTATAAACTATAGAAGCCGCTCTTAGTAGGACTGTGGCAACATGTTGTGGATGTTTGAAGTTGACAATTATGCAATCTCCATTTGTTGTCTTTCTGGATGTTCCAATCCATTTAACCCTCCTTGTTGACAAAACTTGGTCAACAAATGTAACTGGAAACCCACAGTTTTTGTTCAACCATGATACTGTTCTATTTTTTAATGAATCATGGGATTCCTCCTAGGACTGAAAAAGTTAAAACTCAGTGGGGGGAACATTTGTGAGAACAACCACATATGGTGCGCAATCAGGAGGAAGGTTAGCATGACGGCTCTTCTTTGCATACATAGGAGCCGGCGTACCCTCCGGGTCTACTGTGGCCTTTTTATTTTGAGTGATTGGAGGGGTAAACTCAAGTGCGGCTGGCTCAGCTACGGATATTAACTGGCTGGTTCGCTGTAAATTCACTCTACCAGCTCCCTGCCCCTCAACAACTGGTCTCTTATCCACCGCTATTGGTCTTCCTGCAGATCGACAAGTTACTCACCTTTTGGTTACGCCTTACCGGATAGAGACATGATCTAGCCTCCGATTCCTTACCGACCCACCCCTCTTCCCCGCATTGCAGACACGTTTCTAGAGTCAAGGTAGTTCCCTATCTGGGCTCTATGTTTTTTAAACATACCAATGTCCATACACTTCATGGCTCTACGTTTCTAGCTTGAAAAATAACTGACATCAGCGCACCAAT
Organism: Lissotriton helveticus; assembly: GCF_964261635.1. Classification (NCBI taxonomy): domain Eukaryota; kingdom Metazoa; phylum Chordata; class Amphibia; order Caudata; family Salamandridae; genus Lissotriton; species Lissotriton helveticus. The sequence continues at coordinate 468,602,652 of NC_136060.1, read as the reverse complement.
TTGGCGCCTGTATAGGTGATGCAGACTTCACTAACAATGCCGAGGATGTCATTCGGAGCTGACCGCCACCAACTAGCGCCCAAGGGTATTGCTCGAAGAAAAATCTTCCTGATCCAGTCTGACGCCTGGGAAATTTAATGGTAAGGAATCCGCGGTTAGATCATGTCACTACCAGATTAAGCATTACCGAAGGTAAGTAACTTGTCTGTCAGGGGGCTTGTGCTGGTAAGGAATTGACACTTACCAAGCCCAAGGCTCTTGCCCAGTTGTGCCCGAATGGACTTTTAGTGATTAGCTGAGGCACCTGCACAATGTCTCCCATCAGACTACGCTGCTGTAATTGAAGCTGCTGCCTCCAAGCACTTGTCCTCTGTGTGTTGGAGGTGAGTTTGTTTTTCCAGTCAGTGAACATCTGTCTGTCTATCAATCTGTCTATCTCTATCCATCCATCTCTATCTCTCTCACGATCACCCTATCCGTATGTATATACATATAATATATATATACACACACACACTTTGCAACACTCTGCCCCCTGTGTGGGGGAAACCGCTTTTACCACACACTGTGCCTTTACCACGCAGATGCCATTGCCACGCATGGTAAGTCATTTAAAGTAAGTATGTATATATATTACAAATATTGGTAGAACTAAATTTAGTTTTTTAGACGTGGATAGTGGTAAAGGGTGGTATGGGTAAAAAGAAAAAAAGGTGGCTGGAGGGCCCCCCCTCAAAAGAGAAATGCATCAATATTACATTAAAAAATATATATGTATTTATTACTCAGTGGCAGACACCACTGGGTACTTGGGACCTTAAAGGTTTTGAGATGATCCATCAAGCGGGGACCAGGAATAAGATGTAGAGGGATGGGGAGAGGGGGGAATTCTCAAAACTTGTTTTTCCCTTTCATTTTTCCATAGACAAAACTTAAAACTAACACAGCCACAAAACGTTTGAACTATGCACTAACTTTTAAAGCTAGACTTGGTCCAAAAAGCATGCTTTTTGTTATGTTGTATATTCGTTCAGTAGTGGAGAAATTCTAGTTTGAAAATAGTATATATCACGCCGTGGACGATCCGCAAATCAAAAAGTTACAAAGATTTGGTCTGATTGTCTGCCATCACATCAACAAAGATGTGACTGCAGCCATTTTAGGACTTAGCGACCGAGTCCTCTGCTCTGAGAAAAAGGAAATCTTAGGGGATAAGATTCAACCCTATATCATTCTAAATGATTGGTCACCAAGTTTGATTAGTAATAGCTGTCAGGTTGGTAACATGGGTCGCAGATGCTTTCTAATGTTACTTGTGAGAATCATTGTTCAACTTACTACTGCATTTACTAGGTGTTGATTTACTGAATGGGCATCTCCAATACTGGAGACCTTGCATGCATGAGCCTGATAGTTTATTTGGCTACTTGAAGAGTTTGTTGTCTTGAGTCTTAGTTTCTAGTGGCAATGAGCATGATTTTCTGTTAATTGCTTTTGGCTATTAATTGTGGCCCCACAATGGAAAATGCTGTTATTTACTTTTAATCCTAATTTTCCATCACATACAGTTTCATTAAGTTCATAGAAACCCTCTCTCCTTGCCAGTAAGCAACGAGTAGAGTAAAATGGGAATTGATGCTTAGTAATATAATTTAACTTGTTCCTCACAGTTGAGACCATCTTTCACCTCACTGCAGTCTGGCAATCTGCAGTGACCTGCTTCCCACAGTGACCGTGTTTTCCTCTTTCATTGAATGTTTTCTATCCAACACCAGTTTCAAAGTTTTTCTGTTTAGAAAAACGTGATTTGGGGGACTTGCACACGAGTGAAGAGACATATTTGTATGTATTTTATGAAGATGCTATACTGCATAATCATTATTACTGTTAAGTGAACTTTTCAGGCTATCCACATTATGATGATTACACAGGTAGGCAACTAAATGATTCTCTTCTAGTTTCATATGTAAAATCTTGTCATTACACTTACCTCAAAAAAACATTTGCTTTCTTCTTGTTCTTGTTACACAGAAGCTGTGGTCCTGAATGCTGTCCTCTGAAAGTATACCACAAAATAAATATTTATGCAATTAGTAAGCTGTTTTTTGTTTTTCATTTTACAGTTGCACTATAAAAGCACTTCAGCGACGTCATGTTTGCATCAGTCGATTAGAAAGGCCTCAGAACTGGGGTGAAAACTCCTGCGAAGTGAGATTTGTCATATTAGTCTTGGCTCCCCCTAAAATGGTAAATTTTGTATTCTATATGCCTGCATATATTTTAGTTTTTTCTACTTTCTTGTGACAAATTGCATCTTCAAGGGCCTTTAGGGTTTGTTATAATGCAGTATATCTGCAAGGATTACTATGGTGAAAGGAATTGTTTTCTATTACAGTATAAACCAAAGGATATATGTAGCGCAGTTACACAATGCTATAACTGTGACAAATATATTGGCAATATTTGATTAACACCTTGAATGCTATAGCAATTCTCCCCCGGTGCTGCAGGCCCTTAAATCCCATTGTTCATGACGAGCTCAGCTCATCATGAGCACCCCAGCAGTGTACTGCATGACGAGCTGAGCTCGTCATGAGCATGGAAGGGGTTAAAGTCGTTTTTTAAGAATTTGTCTTCACACTTACCTTACGCTTGATGACATGAACCCTAATCAACAGAAACCAGCCCCTTAACTAAGAGTAATAGTAAAACAAGAGCAAATGCAACCACAATAACAACAAGCATTGGCATAGCCAATAGGTCTCGCCTTTGGGACCTTATAAGTGTTTAGTTATCCAGCACAATATCCTTGGTGCAACAACATCAAGTGTTGCATGGCTAAACACTTATAAGGTCCCAAAGGCGAGACCTATTTGGTATGCCAATGTGTGTTTTCTCTGAATCCGTCTACTTCAATACAGACATTAGAAAGGCGAGACCTATTTGGTATGCCAATGTGTGTTTTCTCTGAATCCGTCTACTTCAATACAGACATTACTTATTCAGGCAAGAACTTAAGTATTTGAAAGGGGAGATCTGTTTCTGTGCTACAACAGACACAGATGAGGGTGTAGTTCTTAGGCCTCTGAGCTATACATTTTACAGGTTAGCCTGAATGACCCAACTTAACTTTAGTGTTGCAGAGTCCGCAGAGAGGGAAGACAGACTATACATGAAAAAAGAACATCAAGTCTGTCAGTGGTTCTGTGTAGTTTTCTGCATTTCAGTAAGTTTTCAATAGTTTCAGAGCAAGTATATGAAATTGTGCCGCTCAATATGCAATAACATGTCCACTGGAGGGAATAGGTAGTGAGAAGTGTCCTCTGGTAACTTCCTGGAGCAGTCCGGCGTATTCAGTTGAATGGGGCCTGAGAGGTCTGGCTCCTGAAGTGTCTTCAAGTCATGGGCACAACAGCTCCTGTGGCTAAAGCTTTCGATAACAAGTGGAATTCCTGGCATTGGAGCCGCTCAGCACAGTGGTTGCTGGAGGTGGTGCTGAGCAGTGAGATGTAGCGTTCAAAAGCAAAGCGATAACATATCTGCCTTGGTGCTAATGGGACCTGGCGCTAGTTTCTGGCTTCAAGGGTGCCATTAAACGGGAGAAGGATTGCACAGCATGGTGGTTGCCCCGGGCTCTTGTTAAGTAGCAGCCTAAAATGCAGTTGGTGGACATGGATGGGACATTTACATCTGCCAGCAGAACTTGGCACATAGCGACGCTGACTGCTGTGCACTCTTGTAAGCATATACAGGGGATTAGGAGCTTGGGAGCAGTTGCAGATTTGGCCATTGCGTTCAGAGCCCAGCCCTTGCCTTTCCAAGCATCCAAAAGTACACTGGGCCTGGTGGTGGACGCTGAGTTTAGCCCCAGTGATGCTTCCTTGGCCTTTTACTAGTTCTTGAAGGTGCTGTGCATCTTAACCGCGCGGCCGTTAAGCACCAAATTCCTTATAAGAAATAGCTTGACATTTGACCTCTGTCTTTAAATGCACAGCAAATGTGACAAGATAAGAACAGGCATGTTAACAGAAATGGAGAACTGGTGGACGAATACAGTGAATAGGATTTGTGCAAAGGAACTAGAGCTGGACAGCCTAAAACAAATAGAAAGCAAGATTGAGTTACAAACCCAATGGTAAACAACGGGCGAAATTTATTACCAGGACGCTTTCCTAATGTCTGAAGATGTTGGCAAATCTACAGCTGTACTGTCTGGTAGACTTCGACATAAAAAGGGATGTCCAGAGTACAAGAAATAGGTGGACAAGCTCTCTTAAACTATGTGCATCACTTAAATCCACCAACCCATAGATCACCTGGTGCAGTAAGTAGCGAATTATTGCCTGCACGTGTTTGGGGAATTAGTCCATTTCTAAACAAAACAATATATTCAATGTACAATAAAATCCCACAATTAGAAGGGTAATCGGCGGAACAGTTGAGTGCTAATCTGAACCTATGTTTTCAAACACAGACATATGTTTTGGATCGAGGAAATATCTACTCTTTTACTGCATACACTCTTATGGGTGTTCTATATAGTCTTGGGAAACGTGTAGCAACTCTACCAGCAAAACTAAACGTGTGCATATGCTTAACCACTGAAGTGGCAAACTTAAATTGTAGAAGGCGAAAGAGCATACAGTCATGTATGTCCTTCTCCCGTCAAGTTTTTCGCCTGAAAGTGCTTCGATGGATATCAGCAGGGACCATTTACAACACTAGCCGGTGACCTTGATCCAACACCTCATAGCCGTTTTTTTAAATAATTGCGTCTCATCTAGTGGCTCTCTATTGCTTCGGGTCACCATGTGTAGTACACTCCCCACCAGTATCCTCTCACTGTTGATGCCTACGATAGCCTTAGGCCCACTCGAGAAGCGAATCGCGGGTCAGGAGGGGCTTCTTTATTGCAAGCAGCTGCAACTTCTCAGCCCCCACCGGAACACCGGTGACCAGTGGCTTCAGCGGACCTGCTACGGCATGCGAGGTGGCGGCCAGATAGGGCAAAAAAGGGCCTGGAACGGGCAGATACCGACAACATGGTGAACACTCTCCGCAACCAGGAACTGAAGGTGAGGAAAAGGACAGCGCTGTACTTTGATGTCATTTGTGCAGCTCGGCTCAAAGGCGCTCTAGCCAGTCACAATATGGCGCGATCAGAACTACGACATTGGAAACAAAACAAGCATTGGCCGTGCGGCAGTAAAGCAGCGCGGCCGTGAAGTTGGCAGCAGGGGGTGGGGGCATGCGCGATTCCCTTGCTGGAGCGTGCGACCATTTGGCGCCGCGCGCTCCCACAAGGAAATCGCCAAGTTGTGCATGTGTTGCATTGCAAACAATGCAACGCATGCATGTTTTTGCCCCCGAAGCTGTGGCGATGTCTACAGGTCTCTCTCCTATGTAGCGCATGCGCGCTATGTAGGTCGAGACCTAAAAAGGAGCACAGTAAAGCTATTGGAATATAATCTTGTTCAAAAGTAGTTTGCAAAGAGCTGAAGAGCTAAATTCTCATACTCGTAATAAGCTGAATATATCTTCGGAGTCTTCATTCAAAATGCCTTTATCACATATTGTTATAACATCTTGCATCAGAGTGTGATTCTGTAACACAATTTAAACTAGAGAATGTTCGTTTTTACAACAAACTACACATAAGAATTAGGTTTTACTGAAGGCGTCATTTACTTATTTTTTTTCCTTAATGAGTTCACATTAGCTTCAGGTTTTTAGGTCTCGTGGCGTTAACCACGCAAAACGCGGTCTCGCCAGAGAACCTATTGTCAGCGACTCTGCTTTCCAAGAGAGGAGACAGGAGCTGGCCGCGCGCTTCAAGAGTCGGAATTGAGCGGGCCATGCGCATGTGAATGCGCTCGCTGTGCCCAGCTCCTGTCTCCTCTCCTGGAAAGCTGTACCACACAGCCACACCTCCCCCTGCTTTCAAACACGCATGCGCAGACAGAGACACACACACGCACACACATACTCGAGCGCACATGCACGCACACATACAGAGACACCCCCCCTCCGCACATACACACGAGCGCACAGAGACCCCCCCTCCCTCCAACTAAGCCCCACTCACCGCGTAGGCGCCGGGAACGGCTTCAGTGGGACTTCTCTCTGCGGGGTGCGCTCCACGCGGGCTCCCTCAGCTCACGGGAGACCCGTACTGCCGCGCACTCCATCCCCGCCCATGTCCCAGGCAAGATGGCAGCACGCATGCTCAGTGCATCAGCGTGTGTGCACGAACAGCTATTGTGCTGCGCACTTTGTTTCCCTTCCTAGCCCTTTGATTGCTCTCCTCTTCCTGGGCTCTGTGGGACTCACAGCCCTCCTCTGGGACCGTCCGACACAGGTGAGTCACCGCGGATTTCTGCAAAGGGGGCGCTGGATATTGTTTCAGTTCTTGCAGAGGCCGCCTCACCCTCCCGAAGGGGGGGGGGGGGGAGGCTCAGGGGCCGGCGCCATAACCCGCACCGTGCCCCCGAGTGGAAAAAAACGGTTCTGGGCGTTTTATAGCGCACAGAAGCAAGCGTAAGGGGAATGCCTCCCGCCAAAAAGGATGAGTGCCTGATGGCGCCAAAAGGCGACCAATGGGCGCACACCGCAATGTTCGAACCCCCCCTATCAGGGGGTACCACCTGAAACCCAGGCTGGCGGAAATGGCCAATATAAGCCGCCGCTCGCCCAGGTAGCTCCCAACTTCGTGGAGCAGGGCAAGCGGCGCACCAACGGAGTTCTGCTGAAAACGAGGCGACGAGGCGAAGCTCTGCTCGGCGACCAGCTGATGACGGATCATCGCTGGAGGACAGACGATCATCGTGGTACGTGAAGAGCATCGGTGCGCCAAGAACCCAGGACTACTCACAAGGCCGTCTCAAGCCCTCGACACCTCGCCTGTCCAGCGCGCATTGTGCCGCTGAAAGGAGGCGGGGGGGCACTGTGCGGACAAGAAGCGCAGCATCGGAGGAAGCAGGGGACCGGTGCGACGTCAGCAAGGAGCACGGAAACGTCTGCTCGTCTTGCTTCATCACCCGCCTGAGCTGCGCCGACAGGAGCCGAGCCCAGCGCGACCAGCGGGAGAAACACCAGCACCTTCACAGAGAGCAGGAAAGGCCCGGACGTGCACTGCGTTTTCCGCCGGAATAGAACAAGTTGCTGGCATTGAGTAGCGAGCAGCGGAGAGCCCTCGGGGAGAACGGAAACACGCTGTTTACTGACGGCTGGCTAAAGGAGCGGTGGAGAGCCCTCGGGGAGAACAGAAACGCCCACCTAACCGGCTGCTGGATAAAAGAGCGGCGGAGAGCCCTTGGCCGGAACGAGGGCACTCAGGGTGGCCCCGCTCGGCGCCACAGCTTGCTAGGTGAGCATCTGCACGAGCGTGCCCCTCCAGGGAACCGAGCAGATAAGCCCTCACGTTTGTGCTGTCTGCTGGTGCCAGGGTCCCCACATCACAGTGTGTTCACAGCGGACCTGCATCACAAGCGGTGGGGGCCAGACCAGCAGTACCCAGGGCGGGAACATGGCTGAGGGTCAGCCAGAAGAAGTCGCTGAACTGCTAAAACGGATCCAGGAGGTATCGCGATCCACGGCAGCGAGTGGCTGCAGCCACACCTGGAGCAGGACGGGGGCACCGTCCCAGAAGCACGAAAGGAGGCCGCACCCAAGAAGCGTAGGATCACGCCGCAGAAAAAGGCCCCCAGGAAGAAGCCCCTGAGGAAGGAACGGCCGAGCGAGGGCTTATCACCGAGGACAGGGGACCACAGCGACGCTACCAGAAACATAGCGAATGGCGAGCATGTTGAAAGAGTGTCTTAGGTCCTTGGCACCTGCAGCGCGTGATGGGGCTCAGGGGGTAGCAAGGCCAGAAGCTCAGCGCGCAGAGGAAACATGGCATCTACTCGACCCAGGCCAGGCGCGTCAGGAGAGAATACAGGGACAGGTGGCGCAAACAGCGCAGGGATCCCCAGTAGCGGCATGGGATACAGTATTAATGCAGGCATTACTCAACCGGAATGTCCGGTCACTGACCACTACACCAGGCCATCCCCCGGCCCGGCGTCACTTACGAGGGCCACCGGGCTAGCCTGCCTTATACCCCTGGCAGTCAAGGAGAGGATATGGCGCATAGAATTTGTAGATATCTTCTCCCTGCTGGAGATTCAGCTGGAGAATATAAATATATATGTGTGTGTATATATATATATATGTGAAAACATATTTGCAGCCTAAAACATTTCCCAACTGGCAAAATTTGCCGCAAAATTACATACATACAGTAGTACTCTTCCAGAACCTAAGGAAGAAAAGAGCAGAAAACATTTGTATACAACAATGCTTTATTGCCATAGGAAAAACCTGTAATTGCAGGCATTTGCCAGTAGGCTTCAGTAGAGTATAAAGCAAACAAAGAAAACTGACACCTTGCCTTTAAGGCATTAGAGTAGGGGTACCGTGCCTTTAAGACCTGAAGGCAACCCCCTGCTCCCATGATGCACCACAGGTGACAGTTGGGTCAGTTCTTTTTTCCGGCTCCTTCTGTGAGGATCCTGGAGCTTGAGCTCTTCAGCTTTCAACTGAAATTGCTTTTTTGAGAGAGTTTTCTCTTATATTTCGACATTTTTTTGAATAAATGAGGCTTCTGATTTATTTTTCTGTGGTAACCCACAAGAATTTCCTGTCAGAATGCCTGCTCTGTTCCGGAAATGTCCTTCTTGTGACAAAAAGATGGCTCTGACTGACCCACATTCTGTGTGTATTGTGTGCCTTCCATCTTCACACATTCCTGATCAGTGCCATCACTGTAAAAAATTTAAAAGTCGAACTCTTCGCGACAGGGAGAAGATTCGACTTCATGCCATGCAGGAGATGGACAAAAGTCACCAGGTGGGTGCTTCCACAGCCCCTAGATCTTCTCCTACAAGCAAGCACGGCCAAAAACGGCGTCATTCCACTTCTCCTATCTCCAGAAAGAGGAATGAAGGTCGAAGAACTCCGTCGAGGTCGCCGTCGAAAAAACCCAGATCATCTTCACGACGTCGAAGATCTCCGCCGCAGTCAAGTAAGTCGGCGTCGAGGCACCATGCTTCGGGCTCGAAGTCTATGGCTGCTGCTACTTCTAAGTCTCCGTCGACGTCGAGAGCTAGGACGGCATCTAGGTCGCCGCTGGCTAGCGGGCCGCCGTCAAGAGGGACTGTCAGATCCCATCCTTCGACGTCAAGGAGTTCGACGCCAAGGCGACGCCAGGAAAGGTCGCCGTCGAGGAAGATCATCGTCAAGACGACGTCGAGAGTCGTCGTCGAGACGACGTCGAGAGTCGTCGTCGAGACGACGTCATGAAGTATCTCTACCGGATCGACGTCGAGGGAGATCGACGTCGAAGTCTCCGGATCGACGTCGAGGTTCTCAGCATCGCTCGACGCCACTAGTCACCCAGACGTCTTCGACGTCGAGGATTTCGCCGTCGAGGGATAAAGCGATGGCAGAGATGGAGTCCCCTGGTTCTAAGACTTCAGGAGGAAAATCGTCATCTCCTGGCTTGAACATCATGCAGGTCTCCCCAGAATCTTCACCCAGATCTGCGGGCAGCTTGATTTCTCGACATCCTCAAGGGGCTGTATCTGGACAGAGTAGTCCGGGCTCGGATTACTCCCGTACATATTCCCCTTCTAAGGCAAAGACTCCAGCCAAACCAGCTAGATCTCCTCGGAGTCCTAGGATTTCACCCAGGCCGAGATCTCGAGTCAGATCACGTTCTCCAGTGCGACCAAGGACACCGGTCAAACCAAGATCTCCAATCCGGCCAAGACCGAGGTCTCCATCAAGACATCGCTCTAGGTCCAGGGACAGTCACAGCAGGAAACGTGACAGGTCCCATAAGAGGCGGCGTACAAGATCTTCCACAAGGTCGTCCTCGTCTAGGTCGTCCTACCGAGATTATTCTCCGACCTACTCCTCTACGCCTCCTTCCCGAGTCTCTCCAATTGATGACCTCGCGACTTTCTCCGATGTACTGGTCAGGGGAGCAAAAAAGCTGAATATCACGCTGCACACTCCAGTGGTTCCCACTTCTGTGATTTTTGATACCCTCCGTCATCGTACAGCGCCCAGGCCTCTACTGCCTCTGTTCCCCGGCCTCCTAGAACCAGCTATGGCTACTTTTCTCACTCCAGCAGTGGTGGGATCTGTTCCATCTCGGATAGCCAAAAAGTTCAAGGCTCCTGCAGAGGATCCCTTGTTCCTCAGATCGGATCCTCCTGCGGATTCCATCATTGTGGCGGCTGCCATGAAGTCCCATGCAGGCTCTACTTCTTCCTCAGTACCACCTGAAAAAGACAGTAAACTTATGGACTCTTTTGGTAGGAAGGTATGCAACACCTCTTCGTCCTTTATGAAGGTGGCTAGCGCCTCTGCCTTGTTTGGAAGGTACGACAGGTCCCTTTGGGACTCCCTGACTCGCTTTACAGACAAGCTCCCCAAGGAAGATCGCCAAGATTTTCTGGAGACTTTACAGGAGGGAGGCCTTGTAGCCAATCAAGTTATTAGCGCCGCAGTGGATGCCTCTGACCTTGCGGCTCATGGCTATTCAAGTGGTATTTGTTCCCGTCGTTCGGCCTGGCTCCGCCTGACAGGGCTCAAACCAGACGCCCAGAAGAAGATTTTGAATTTGCCCTTCAATGGAAAATCTCGGTTTGGTCCACACGCGGACGACGAAATGTCCAAAATGAAGGCAGAAATGGACACCGTCAAAGCTGTGGGATTAGAAAAGCGCAAGGAGTTCAAGAAACGCTTTCGCCAAGGAGACAGGAAGTCCTTCCAACAGAGGGTTCAAACCCCTCAGTGGCAATCCCAGTCTCAGCAGAAGACGCAGTTCAAGCAGCGTCGTCCTGGCAGAGGAAGAGGTGGCAACAACAGACAGCAGCCTTCCTCAAAGCAACCTCCTAAGCCCTGAGCCATTGCTTCCTCCACGTCTGTTCACCACTCCGGTGGGAGGGAGTGTTTCTCATCATCTGACAGAGTGGGAATCCATTACGAAAGACAGATGGGTGCTGAATATTGTGCAGCATGGTTACTTGCTGAGGTTCAAATCCCCTCCTCCGCAGGTTCTCTCCCAATCGCAACATCTTCCACGTTACAAGAGTCAATTGCTACAAGACGAGGTCTCCGTCCTTCTAGAAAAAATGGCCATAGAGGAGGTTCCCTCAACTCACAAAAATCAAGGAGTGTACTCCCGATATTTTCTGGTTCAAAAACGAGGATCTGTCAAAGAATACAGGCCAATTCTAGATCTTCGAAGGATAAACAAATTCATACAAAAAGAAAAGTTCCGTATGCTCGCCCTGCACCAGATCTTCCCACATCATCAGGGAGACTGGATGTGTGCCATCGACTTGCAGGACGCCTACTTCCACATACCAGTGTCAATCAAGCATCGGAAGTTTCTACGGTTTCAGATCGGACGTCGTCACTATCAATATCGAGTGCTGCCGTTTGGCCTGAAATCTGCACCTCGGACATTCTCCAAGTGCATGGCGGTGGTGGCAGCTTTTCTCCGCAAAAGAAAGATCTTCGTCTATCCATATCTAGACGATTGGCTGTTGAAGAGCTCCACCCCGTCGCTACTTCAGAACCATCTGTCGTTCTGCCTCAAACTGATGGACTCGTTGGGTCTTCACGTCAATCTGAAAAAATCAGTTCTCAACCCTTCCCAACGGATCCACTACCTGGGTGCTTCTCTAGACTCACTACAGGCAAGCGTGTGTCCTTCGGAGGAGAGGTTGTCATCTATGCTCCTGAAGGGTCGCCTTCTTCTGGACAATCAGGCCCCCACAGCCAGACAAGTGTCCTCTCTTCTGGGATCGATGGCTTCATGTATTTACATCGTACCCAATGCTCGCCTTCACATGAGACCTCTACAACAAGCCCTCGAAGATCAGTGGTCTCAGAGATCGGATCAGTGGGAAGACCGGGTCTTGCTTCCTCAAGAAGCCAGGGACTCGATCAGATGGTGGTTGAAACGATCCAATCTTTTACGAGGAGTGCCATTCCATCGTGCTCCTTGTGAGAAGTTGGCCTGATGTGCAGTGCTCACTATTCTAGTGATCACTATATATCAGTCCAAACAACCCTTATTGATGATGGGTTGTAAGTCAACCTTATAGACCAGCTATCCTAGTAGCATGGATACGAGCAGTCTAAGGCTAAGACTCTAGAGGGCGTGTTAAGCCAGCTGTTTTACCATCACATTACCCCTTGAACACCCAGTGAAAGGACACCACACAAGTTGTTATGAAAATAAACAGTGTATTTATTTATAACAAGACTACCCTGGCTCTTTATGAGACAGGGAGCTAAGCACACAACAAAACTCTTATAAAAATACTTCAAGTCGCACAATTTACACAAATGCCCGAGGGGCACGAAAAACCATATACTCTAAAAGTGGAATGCGAATTACTAGCAGGTAAGTAACAATTTTCAGAGGCTTTATAAACGCTAGGCCTACAATACTAAACACTCAGGTTAGGAGCAGGAGGCCTAGGGACGCCACGTGCAGAGTGGGAACTCTCACGCGTAAGGCGGGAAAAAAAGCCTATGGAAGCTAGAACTCACAAAGTTACTGTTCTCGGGCGAACCCGACTAGGTAGGTCGAAAACGACAGTGGATCTGGACCCTTGGATAGTGAGGCTATGCTGGGGCACCGAAATGCCGAAGTTACCTAGCCCAGGGGCTGCGGCTGCATAGGTCTGAAAAGACGTCGGGATTCCTCGTTGACGAACCAGGAGCCTGAAGAAGAAGTTGCTGGCAGGCGGCCAGTGAAGAAAAGTTCGAAGAGATCCAAGCCTGGATCAGGGAAGAAGAAACCTGAAAGCAGAGGGGACCAAGTTCTTGAATCACTAGCCAGTGATTAAGTGGGCACCAGGATGGCACCGGGCGAAGTCACCGCAGTCAGGTGAGTGGGCGCTGCTGGGCTCTGTAGTTTCACGGACCAGGAGGCGTTGTCGGCGACCAGGATGGAGGTACGAGCTGTCCCACGATGGATGATGCTCTCGACGTCGCTGGACCCAGGATTGGGGCAACAAGTCTTGGCAAATTCAAGCCCACGCGGTGGACCTAAAATGGCGTCTGGAGTGGACCAGGAGGGTCCGGGGTGCTCCTCTTTTGGAAGGGAGCAAGGGCCAGTCTGGAGCAACCAGACTAGCAGCAGTGATGTCGTCGGGCGTCGTCAGGAAGGCCACAAGCCAGCGGGCTAGTAGCCAAACAACGCGGTGAGCAGCAAAAAGCAGAAGGGCCCCATGCAGATCATGGAGATGCTGGGAGGCTGGACCTCGGTGCTGGAGCTGCTCAGGGTCGGGGCTTCTCGGTCCCCAAAGCACTCACCAGAGGATCCCTCGGCGGTCGTGCTGGAAAGAAGTCGTGCAGTCTTGAAGATGGCCGGTCCCTCGAGGTCTCGTCGCACCCACGGTTCTCAGCTTGGCTGTAGAGGTGGGTAGAGGTCAGAGGTGCCAGGGAAGCCGGTTCTCGTCGAGCTGGGCAGTCGGATTCCGGAGGAAGGACTTACAGCAGACCGCAGTGTTCTTAAGATGGTGCCTGCGGATGCAGGGTGACTACTCCTTAGCCACAAGGGAGAATCTTGAAGAAGAAATCTTGATGTCCTTTCGTAGAAAGTTGTGTCTTGATTCCAAAGATGATCTAATTTGGAAGGGGGCCTGCTCCTACCTTTATCTGGGAAAAGGGGGCTGGCACGCGACTAAGTCCTGCCCTATGGGTGGGACCAGGAGGGGGGTGGTTACACCCCTCTCCTTTGGCGGGCTTTCCCCAGGCCAGGGGCTGGAGTGCCCCTGGAACTGGTTTCAGCCGGCCTATGCACAGTGAGCACCGGGGTGCCACTTGCAGTCACCTTCCTCTGTAGCCCTGCCTACCTGGAATACACAAAACCCTGTCTGGGACGGTGCTGGCACCGCCCCTGGCAGGAAACCCTTTGTCCTTGCCTCCTGCTCTGGGAGGACTCCCAGCAGCAGGAGGGCAGACTTGTGTCTCGGTGGCAGCATCCATTTTGTGGAGCTGAGGCTATGTCTGACTTTAACCGGGGTTACAGGTTACATACATGTCGTGTCCCTCTAGAAGGGTGGAATGCTAACCCCGTCGCCAGAATTGGCGAGGGGTTAGTATTCCAATTCGTATGACACCTTACTCGACATGTTTTGATAAAGCGATACCAGAGTTGGCATATAACCGCGAGGATTATAGTGCACTTAAGAGTATATGGTATGCGATATCATGGAAACGGCTAAGGGATGGATCCCGAAAGCCGCAGACAGGCTCAGCTCATGCCAGAGCACCATCTCACACGATTCCAAGCACTCTGCCTTCAGGATTGTTAAGGCCTGCCATAGGAGTGACTGATAGGAGATCTGTGTGTCTATTTTTAGGGTTAGATATAGGTATACTATATCTAAAGCAAAGGGTGATTACACCACCTTGCCCCAGCTGTCGTGCAGCCAGTTGTGTCAGTTTAGTTAGTCAGCCCAGGGGTGGCACAATACATGCTTCAGCCCCTGGGAGACTTCTGGGTGCACCTCAGCCCTGGGTACAGGGACTTAGAGAGGGCCCAGTGCCAATTCAGTACCTGAGTACAATTTGGATAGAGAGAACAGCAAGGCTGTGGGTCTGATTAGCAGGCCCACAGCCAGGGAAAGTCGTAAACCAGTGCAGCAAAAAGCAAAAATCTGGGTGATCATAGGATTGCAGACCCTACTCTCCTACACTAGGACTTGACTATGGAATCGTTAGATTACTTCTAGGAGGCCCAGGGGACTCGGGTGCAGAGTGTGCACTCTCACGCGGGATGCGAAACGAAGTCTATGATAGCTAGTAAAGTTAAAGTTAGTGTTCACGGGCGAACCCGCCCTGGTAGGAAGAAAACGACAGTGGATCCTGACCCTTGGATAGTGAGGCTATGCTGGGGCACCGAAATGCCGAAGTTACCTAGCCCAGGGGCTGCAGCTGCATAGGTCTCAAAAGACGTCGGGAATCCTCGTAGACGAACCAGGAGCCTGGAAGAAAGATGCTGGCAGGCGACCAGTGAAGAGAGTTCGAGTTGATCCAAACCTGGATCTTGAAGATGGATGACACCTGAAAGCAGAGGGGACCAAGTTCGTGACTACTAGCCAGTAGTCAGGGGCACCAGGAGGGCACCGGAGGGTAGTCACCTCGACTAGGTGAGTGGGCGACGCTGTGCTCTGCAGATCTCACGGACCAGGAGGCGTTGTCGGCGACCAGGATGGAGGGGCGAGCTGTCCCACGATGGATGAAGCTGTCGGCGTCGAAGGACCCAGGATTGGGCAACAAAGCCTTGGCTAATTCAAGCCCACGCGGTGGACTCAAAATGGCGTCTTGAGTGGACCAGGAGGGTCCGGGGTGCTCCTCTTTTGGAAGGGAGCAAGAGCCAGTCTGGAGCAACCAGACCAGCAGCAGTGATGTCGTCGGGCGTCGTTCAAAAGGTCACAAGCCAGCGGGCTAGTAGCCAAACAACGCGGTGAGCAGCAAAAAGCAGAAGGGCCCCACGCCGATCGTGGAGATGCTGGGGGGCTGCTCTTCGGTGCTGGAGCTGCTCAGGGTCGGGGCTTCTCGGACCCCAAAGCACTCGCCAGGAGATTACTCGGCGGGCTTGCTGTGAAGAAGTCGTGCAGTCTTGGCAATAGTCGGTCCCTTGAGGTCTCGTCGCACTCACGGTTCTCAGCTTGGCTGTAGAGGTGAGTAGAGGTCGGAGGTGCCAGGGAAGCCGGGTCTTGTCGAGCTGGGCAGTCGGATTCCGGAGGAAGGACTTGCAGCAGACCGCAGTGTTCTTAAGGTGGTGCCTGCGGATGCAGAGTGACTACTCCTTAGCCACAAGGGAGAATCTTGAAGAAGAAATCTTGATGTCCTTTCGTAGAAAGTAGTGTCTTGATTCCAAAGATGATCTGATCTGGAAGGGGGCCAGTTCCTACCTTTATCTGGGAAAAAGGGGCTGGCACGCGACTAAGTCCTGCCCTATGGGTGGGACCAGGAGGGGGGTGGTTACACCCCTCTCCTTTGGCGGGCTTTCCCCAGGCCAGGGGCTGGAGTGCCCCTGGAACTGGTTTCAGCCGGCCTATGCACAGTGAGCACCGGGGTGCCACTTGCAGTCACCTTCCTCTGTAGCCCTGCCTACCTGGAATACACAAAACCCTGTCTGGGACGGTGCTGGCACCGCCCCTGGCAGGAAACCCTTTGTCCTTGCCTCCTGCTCTGGGAGGACTCCCAGCAGCAGGAGGGCAGACTTGTGTCTCGGTGGCAGCATCCATTTTGTGGATGCTAAGGCTCTGTTTGACTTTAACCGGGGTTACAGGTTACACACATGTCGTGTCCCTCTAGAAGGGTGGAATGCTAACCCCGTCGCCAGAATTGGCGAGGGGTTAGTATTCCAATTCGTATGACACCTTACTCGACATGTTTTGATAAAGCGATACCAGAGTTGGCATATAACCGCGAGGATTATAGTGCACTTAAGAGTATGTGGTATGCGATATCATGGAAACGGCTAAGGGATGGATCCCGAAAGCCGCAGACAGGCTCAGCTCATGCCAGAGCACCATCTCACACGATTCCAAGCACTCTGCCTTCAGGGTTGTCAAGGCCTGCCATAGGAGTGACTGATAGGAGATCTGTGTGTCCATTTTAGGGTTAGATATAGGTATACTATATCTAAAGCAAAGGGTGATTACACCACCTTGCCCCAGCTGTCAAGCAGCCAGTTGTGTCAGATTTGGATGGCCAGCCAGGGGTGGCATAATACATGCTGCAGCCCCTGGTAGGCCCTGGGTACACCTATGCCCTGGGTACCTAAGGTACACTGTACAGGGACTGATAAGGTGACTCAGTATCCAATTAGATATGTACCTAAGGTACATGGAATCCATTTTACAGAGAGAGCAGTAGGCCTGGGGTCCTGAATAGCAGGGCCCCAGGTCAACTAAGTCAGAAAACCAGCAAAACACCAGGCAAAAAGTTGGGGGCAACCATAGTCAGGGATCTACCTTCCTACACTCCTCCATCTCAGTCAGTTGTCACGGATGCCTCCCTTCAAGGCTGGGGTGCTCACATGGACGGACTCCAAGTTCAAGGCCTCTGGTCCGAGGTAGAGCAAGGCTACCATATCAACTTCCTGGAGCTTCGAGCAGTTCATCTTGCTCTCAAGTCTCTTTACCCTTCTCTGCGCACCAACCACCTCCAGGTTCAGACGGACAACACGACAACTATGTTCTATCTGAACAAACAGGGAGGCACGAGGTCAAGAGTCTTGTCCCTGGAAGCACAAGCCATCTGGCATTGGCTCCTAGCAAGAGGCCTGTCCATAGTGGCAGTTCATCTACCAGGAATTCAAAACGTCCAAGCAGACTGCCTCAGCAGAATCTTCGTAGAAGCGCACGATTGGGTGCTCAACGAGGAAGTGGCTCAAGAGGTTTTTCGGTGTTGGGGCGTACCGGACGTAGACCTGTTCGCAGACGCGGCCAATACAAAATGCCCCGTCTTCGCGTCCAGGTTCCCTCAACAGGGATCACTGGGGAACGGTCTTTTGATCAGCTGGTCGCAGACATTACTCTACGCTTTTCCTCCCCTGCCTCTGATCCCGGCGGTGATCCAGAAGTTCTACAGGACCAACACCAGAATGATCCTGATAGCACCAGAGTGGCCACGCCAGTGGTGGTACCCCGATCTTCTTCAGATGTCGGAAGTTCCTCACCGGCGTCTACCATGCCGTCCAGACTTGTTGACCAAAGACCAGGGGAAGGTGTTTCACCCCAACCTTCCTTCCCTTCGCTTGACGGCATGGCTCCTGAGGTCATCCAGTATGGACATTTAGACCTCCCAGCAGACTGCATGACTATTCTTAAAGAATCAAAACGACCCTCCACTAGGAAGTCCTACGCTTTCAAGTGGAAGAGGTTCTTCATATGGTGTCATGAGCACTCTCTTGACCCGGTACATGGCCAAGAGCAGGTGATTCTTCCATATCTATTGCATTTAGCGAGATCAGGCCTGAAATACCCCTCTATCAGGGTTCATTTAGCTGCAATCACAGCATATAGGAAGTCTCCTAATCAGACATCTTTCTTCCTTATGCCTGTAGTGAAAGATTTCCTAGAAGGTCTGAAAAAAGTCTTTCCACCGGTGAGGTCCCCCTCCCCTCCCTGGGAGCTTAATATTGTCCTGACTAAGCTGATGAGTGCTCCTTTCGAGCCTATACATAAGGCCTCTTTGCAGCACTTGACCTGGAAAGCTGCCTTTCTAGTGGCGATTACCTCTGCCCGTAGGGTCAGTGAAATCCAGGCCCTGTGTTGCAAGGAACCTTACACAGTTTTTCATGCCAACAGGGTGGTCTTAAGAACGTACCCAAGTTTCTTGCCTAAGGTAGTTTCAGACTTTCATATCAACCAGTCTATTACCTTACCTACTTTTTTTCCTAATCCTTCCACTCCCCCTGAGAGGTCATTACACTCTCTAGCTCTCCGGAGGGTCCTGAAATTCTACTTGTCAAAAACCCTGCCTCTTAGGAAGTCTGACCGGCTTTTTGTTAATTATGGCAGTACTAATACTGGCCTGTCAGCTTCCAAAAGGTCCATTTCTCGCTGGATTGTCTCCTGTATAGCTTTAGCTTATCAACTAGCTAACAAGTCCTTGCAGGGTAAACCACATGCACATTCTACTAGAGGGAAAGCTTCCACTACAGCTCTCCTTCGTAATGTTCCTATTTCTGAAATTTGTAAAGCGGCAACTTGGCGGTCTGTCCATACCTTTACCCGCCATTATTGCCTGGACTCAGATACTCAGGCCGATGCCAGAGTAGGGCAGGCCTCGTTAAGGAACTTGTTTGCATAAGATGTATTTGCAATATATGTCTTCGTCGTTCTGTGAAGTTTTTATACTTCTTGCTCGTCTGCGAGACTTTGGGTATGAGCTTGCTAATCTATTAATAGATTATGACTATTGATGAGTATCCCCTGGATGAGAAGGATTAGTTACTTACCTGTAATCCTAGTTCTCATCCAGGGGTATACTCATCAAAGTCATAAGCTCCCGCCCACCTCCCCGGACGAGCAGAGTTACACAATTATGAGATGTTTTATTGTGGATCTCCACAGGTGTTATGCACCTCCAAAAAGAACTGACCCAACTGTCACCTGTGGTGCATCATGGGAGCAGGGGGTTGCCTTCAGGTCTTAAAGGCACGGTACCCCTACTCTAATGCCTTAAAGGCAAGGTGTCAGTTTTCTTTGTTTGCTTTATACTCTACTGCAGCCTACTGGCAAATGCCTGCAAATACAGGTTTTTCCTATGGCAATAAAGCATTGTTGTATACAAATGTTTTCTGCTCTCTTTTCTTCCTTAGGTTCTGGAAGAGTACTACTGTATGTATGTAATTTTGCGGCAAATTTTGCCAGTTGGGAAATGTTTTAGGCTGCAAATATGGTTTCACATATATATACATATATATTTATATGTATTTTCTATATGCTCCGGGATCCCGCACATGGGCGGGGATTATTCATAGATTATGACTTTGATGAGTATACCCCTGGATGAGAACTAGGATTACAGGTAAGTAACTAATCCTTACTGGTCACCTATCTCGTGATACTTCGAAGACTCTTCCAGGACAACAAGGTGCAATCATCCGGACCAAACACTAGGCGGCGATCTATGCACAAGATATGAATGTCAGCAGCCCTACATGCCAAGAACAGATGCATACTGGTAAGTAGCATATTCCTTACGAAGGGCCAATTGGCCACCTTTGAAAGTCTAGTAGAGGGGACCATTTCTCCTGCATAGGCAGCTCATTGCCGACTGTAGAAAAACATGGAATCTGAAGGATGGCGAACCATAGACACACCCCACTCTACATGCGATATTAAAAATGAGTACAGGGCGCCACCTGTGAGAAGTTGGCCTGATATATAGTGCTCACTATTCTATTGATCACTTTGTATCATACCAAACAACCCTTATTGATGATTGGTTGTAAGCCAACCTTTTAGACCAGCTATCCTAGTAGCATGGACACGGGCAGTCTTCAGGCTAAACTCTAAAGGGCGTGTTAAGCCAGCTGTTTTACCGTCACATATACCCCTTGAACACCAAGTGAAAGGACACCACACAAGTTGTTATGAAAATAAAGGATATTTATTTATAACAAGTCTACCCTGAACTCTTTATGAGTCAGGGAGCTAAGCACAATACAAAACTCTTTGGAAAATACTATAAGTTGCACAATTTACACAAGTGCCAGAGGGGCACGAAAAACCATATACTCTAAAAGTGGAATGCGAAATACTAGCAGGTAAGTAACAAGATCCAGAGGCTTCAGGATCGCTAGGGATACACTACTGAACCTTCAGATTACGAGCAGGAGACCTAGGGAGATCGGGTGCAGAGTGTGCACTCTCACGCGGGATGCGGAAAGAAGTCTATGGATGCTAGATTTCGTACAGTTAGTGTTATCGGACGAATCCGACTAGGTAGACTAAAAACGACAAAGGATCTGGACACTTGGATAGTGAACCTGTGCTGGAGTACCGAGATACTCAAGTTACCTAGCCCAGGGGCCGCGGCTGCATAGGGTTCAAGTGACGTCGGGAATCCTCGTTGAAGTCTATGGAGCCTGAAAGAAGTTGTTGCTGGCAGGCGACCAGTGATAAAGTTCGATGGGATCCAAGCCTGGATCGGGGTTTAAGATGACCTGAAAGCAGAGGGGACTCGGTTCTTGATCACTAGCCAGTGATCAGATGGGCACCAGGATGGTACCGGATGAAAGCACCTCGACCAGGTGAGTGGGCGACGCTGGGCTCTGCAGTCTCTCGGACCAGGGGGCTTGGTCGGTGACCAGGAGGGAGGGGCGAGCTGTCCCACGAAGATGTCTGCTGTCGGCGCTGCTGAAACCAGGATTGGAGCAACAAGCCTTGGCAAATTCAAGCCCACGCGGTGGACTCAAAATGGCGTCTGGAGTGGACCAGGAGGGTCCGGGGTGCTCTTCTGTTGGAGGGGAGCAAGGGCCAGTCTGGAGCAACCAGACCAGCGGTGAATGTGTCGTAGTTCGTCGTCAGGAGGGCCACAAGCAAGTAGCCGGAAAACGCGGTGAGCAGCAAAGAGCAGAAGGGCCCCACGCAGATCTCGTGGAGGCTGGGGGGCTGGACTTCGGTGCTGGAGCTGCTCAGGGTTATTTTATTTATTTATTTATTTTGAAAGTTTTATATAGCGCGGACAAGATCCTTGCAGATATCAGAGCGCTTTACAAAGAGAAGTACATGAGGGAGCATGGTTAACAGATAAATCAATAGGTCAATTAATACAAATAGGTGGCAACTAAGCCCAACATGACATGAGTACAGAATGGTACAATTAGGTGGCTACAAAGCCAAACATGTGAGTAATAAGACAGTTCATACAAATAATCAAAAGGGTCAAACATGTAGTATAGATCGGTGCAGAGTACTAACAGTGGTCAAGATAATAGTTCAGGTGTATTTAGCCATGAGGATAGCTTTTACTTCATTTTTAAAGAGTGTGGTGGAAGAGATAAGCCTGGTTTCGGGCGGGAGAGAGTTCTAGATCCTAGGCGCCATTCCAGAGAAGGAGCGCTTATATGTTTTTTCCTTCCTGAATCTTCGAGGTTTCAGCAGAAGATTGTTTGTGCCTCTGGTGTTTCTAGCTCCTCCAGAGATTGTCAGTTTCTGAGCGAGGTATCCGGGTGAGTTTAGATGTACCGCCTTGTGTGTCATGCAGGCGATTTTCAGATGTATTCTAGCTTCAAATGGCAGCCAGTTCAGGGATTTCAAGTCAGGGGTAATATGGGAGTGTTTTTTTGACCCAGTGATGAGTCTCGCTGCAGCGTTTAGAGAAGCTCTTAGGGGTGCGGTTGTAGTTAGGGGGAGTCCACAGAGGGCGATGCTGCCGTATTCAATTCGAGGGATGACTAGTGTTTGTAGTGCGGTTTGGAAGTCTTTGGCTGGGAGGTAGGGTTTAAGTTTCCTCAGAGTGTTGATCTGGAAGTTTGCTCCCTTTGTTGCCTTGCTGATATGTTGCTGCATGTTCAAATTGGTGTCGAGTGTTATGCCTAGGGATTTTGCTGAGTCCATGATGGTGGGTTGGACATTGAGTGCGGTTAGGTCTTTAAGCCAAATTTGAGTGGTGGAGACCTTCTCTGGAGGTGAGATCAGAAGGAACTCTGTTTTCAGGGCATTGAGTTTGAGATGATTATCTGCCAGCCAGGATTGGGTGCATCTGATAGTTGAGTTCAGGAGCAAGATGTCCTTGGGGGACTGTAATTTGAGATAAAGTTGGGTATCATCTGCGTACATGTGAAAGTGTACATTGGATGCTTGTAGCAAGGTGGTGAGCGGTTCCATGACTAGGTTGAACAGAGTTGGGGATAGAGAGGATCCTTGGGGGACACCTAGCGTTACGGGTATTGGCGAAGACATCAGGTTGTTGGGTTAGGGTTGGGTTAGGGCTTCTCAAACCCTAGTGCACTTACTCGAGGGTCACTCGGGGGTCGTGCTGGTGAAGCGTCGTGCAGGTCTTGAAGATGGCCGGTCCCACGGGTCTCGTCACACCCACGAATCTCAGCTGGGCTGGATGATGTAGGTAGAGGTCAGAGATGGCGGGAAGACCGGGTCTCGTCGAGCTGGGCAGTCTTGATCCGGAGGATGGACTTACAGCAAACCGCAAGAGCTTCGATGGTGCCTGCTGGTGAAGGGTGGCTACTCCTTAGCCACAAGGGAGAGTCTTCAGAGAAAGTCAAGAGTTCCTTTCGTGGAAAGTAGTTTCAAGATTCAAGATTATCTAATTTGGGAAGGGGGCCTGCTCCTACCTTTATCCTAAGAAAAGGGGCTGGCACGCGACTAGGTCCTGCCCTATGGGTGGGACCAGGAGGGGGGTGGTTACACCCCTTTCCTTTGTCCAGTCTCTCCCCAGCTCAGGGGCTGGTGTGCCCCAGGAACTGGTTTGAGCCGGCATATGCACAGTGAGCACCGGGGTGCCACTTGCAGTCACCTTCCTTTCAGCCCTGCCTACCTGGGATACACAAAATCCTGTCTGGGATGGTGCTAGCACCGCCCCTGACAGGAAACCCTTTATCCAGGCCTCCGTTGCTGGAAGGACTCCCAGCAGCAGGAGGGCAGACTTGTGTCTCGGTGGCAGCATCCATTTTGTGGAGCTGAGGCTATGTCTGACTTTAACCGGGGTTCACAGTTACATACATGTCGTGTCCCTCTAGAAGGGTGGAATGCTAACCCCGTCGCCAGAATTGGCGAGGGGTTAGTATTCCAATTCGTATGACACCTTACTCGACATGTTTTGATAATGCTATGCCAAAGTTAGCATTTAACCGCGAGGATTATAATGCACTTAAGAGTATATGGTATAGCGTTATCATGGAACAGCTATTTGGACTTGGTTCCGCAAGCTGCAAACGGGCTCAGCTCATGCCAGAGCACCATCTCACATAATTCCAAGCACTCTGCCTTCAGGATCGATAAGGCCTGCCATAGGAGTGACTGATAGGAATATATGTGTCCATTTTAGGGTTAGATATAGGTATACTATATCTAAAGCAAAGGGTGATTACACCACCTTGCCCCAGCTGTCGTGCAGCCAGTTGTGTCAGTTTTGGATGGCCATCCAGGGGTGGCATAATACATGCTTCAGCCCCTGGTAGGCCCTGGGTACACCTATGCCCTGGATACCTAAGGTATACTATACAGGGACTGATAAGGTGACTCAGTATCCAATCAGATATGTACATGTAGTCCATTTTAACAGAGAGAGCAGGAAGCCTGGGGTCCTGGATAGCAGGATCCCAGGCCAACTAAGTCAGAAACCAGCACAACACTAGGCAAAAAGTTGGGGGCAACCATAGTCAGGTATCCACCTTCCTACACCACCTAATCACAAGGATTTACAAATCTTTCATAACGCTGGAGGCCTCGCCGCTAACCCGACTCCGAGAGAAGTGGGAGGGGGAATACGGCTCGATGCTTCATGACAAGGAATGGCTCACAGCCCTAGAGCACCATAAGGTCTTGAGCAACCAGCACTTCAAGAATGGCCCAGCTGCCACCAGACAACGGGACATTTATACTTATGCTTTGGGCATGCCCGATCTACAGCCCTACTGGACCGAAATACACTCCACGTTGCAGACTATCACAGGCCTGACTAACCTTAACACATGCGAGGTGTGCACCCCGGGAATATTTAAACGTCAAAAAAAGCAAAAAATAGAAACACAATCCGCAGTATTAGCTATACCCACCCACCCCCCACATCTAACGCGCACACACCCGGGAGGAGCTTCCCAACCGCCCCCCTCCCCCCCTTCCCCCGGAACCGTGATGTAGTGACTACTGATAAACCACAGACTACAGTAGTACACCCGTAGGTGCAGCCCTGCATCCCCCTTTCCATCCCTCCCATGATCCCACCATCCAAGTTATCCCCACTAGTTGATGGACTAAAAACAATACAAGCACACTTCCACAACTCCGGCGGAACTTTTCAGTCTAGATCCTAACAACCATGCACCTCATTGCATATCAAATACCCACAGTCACATGCAAGAGGCATATGAAGGGCAATACAACACGCCCAAACACCTTACATATCCCCTAGTTTTCCACAGTGGCAATTTAATGTATCTACATGATGGAAAACTGCATGTTGTTGCTTATACTTGTAAACTCTATCTGCATTAAAAACTCTTAATAAAAAGGTTTTAAAAAAAATAATCATATGTGAACCCTTCCTCTATATTTTGCATGGCATTGTCAAGCAGTGGGGTACATCTTTGTTTCTGTAAACTTGTTGACTACATCTCCAAGGTCTAGTCATAGAAAGCCCACATACCTTTCTGCTGCCTCTATTTTCTTCTCAAACACAGACCGTGATGATCGAATTGCCTGTAAAAGTGCCTTAGTGGTTGGTTAGGGTACTAGCTCATCCAATTGCATCTCATTCATCTGAGGTCCTCAGGTTTGATCTGGCCTGCTTTGTGAATTCATCTGGTTTCCGAGGATTAGGCCCAGCTGGTCCTTAACAAATATTTCAGCTTATGGTTGGACCTGTTGCTCTGTGGGATGTTAAAGAAGGGTTGTCTTTTTCTCACTGGCTCATCAGTCTTGCTGGGTTGTTTAGCCCTGTAATCTGCAGAAGTCCATCGGAGGGCAGTGTGCCTCCAACCCCTTACCTGTCTGTGCTGTCTATATGACCCAAGTTCATCCTTGATGATTTGATGAGATGCCTACCAATCTTGGCACATTTGTGTTAGGTACACAATCCTCTGTAGTGTGATCTGTATGTCCCTAAGCTTGTCCTACTAGTGTCTCGCCACCGCTCTCAGGCTTTGTGGATGGGAACTCACCACACTGAGTAACAATGCCTAGCTGCCTTCAACAGTTAATACTTCTCTTTTCTTGATTCATCTCATGGAGCTCAGGGCATAATGCATTGGCATATGAACTGTTATGTTATGTTAATTGGGTTTTGTAGAGCGCACAGCTACTCAGTTGAGGGTCCCGGCGCTAGGCGTGAAGACTGAAATCGATATACCGTAGTGACAGCTGAACTGGGCGTTAAAGCTGAAACAACCACGTTTTCACTGATTTCTTAAATGCTAGGAGGTCAGGCATCATCCTTAATTCCACCAGCAAATGATTCCACAGTTTAGCAGCTTGCACCTGGAAGGAACGTCCCCCAATGTGGTCTGGCAAATATCTGGGTGTTCTTGCCAGTTAAAGTGCCGGACCTAGGAGAGCGTTGAGGGCGATAGAATTGAACTCTCTTCACAATATATCCAGCACCACTGCCGTGAAGAGCCTTGAAGGCAAGAACCAAAGCCTTAAATTGGATCCTTTTACGGACTGGGAGCCAATGCAGGGATCCCAATTGTATCGTCATGCGGACTCTAGGGCCAAACGTAAGTATTGCCCTGGCTGCTGTGTTCTGCTAGACCTGCAGTCTAGCCAGTAAATACTCTAGCAGCCCTAGGTAAAATGCATTCACGCAGTCCGAACTGTTAATTATCAAGGCTTCGACCACCGTTTTTCTGTGGGTGATAGGCAAGAGAGGTAGAAACTGCTTCAGCATCTTAAGCATGCCGAAGCATGTGCCGACCACTGTCTGAATCTGTCACTGCATGGAAAGGTCCACATCCAACTTCACCCCCACATTTTTCACTGATTTTACAGATGTTGTAGGAGGGGGCGGGCCACCAGCTGCACCAGACATTGCTGGGGCCGTGGCCAAAGATGATGATCTCCGACTTCCCAGGGCTGCTCTTAAGCTGGTTACACTGTAGCCAAGAGAACACTTTAGTTAGACAGCTGTTAATTAATCCTGTCTCCATTAAAATCCATATCTTTGTTGCAGGTGAATAGCAGCTGCGTATCATCCGCATATAACACGATTATAGCTCCAACTGTGCGGCAAATATCCCCATCCCTTATCCTGTCCCCATCTCCCTGCTTTCCAACGCTTTTTCTACAAATCAGTCAGCAGCGTGCCGGTGGCCTCTTTGGGGAAGGCTGGGGCCATGTGGCGGTTTCACCCAGACAACCCACAAATCCTCAACTGCCATTGCGTTTGCAGCAGTCTCTCGCCAACTCCTGCTACCAGCTGGTACATACCAGCAGCCTAAACCACGCCTTTCATGTAATGTATGGTTATCAAGGGAATTGCAAAAAAAGAGGAAGTGGTACCACAGCTGCTTTTTGTTCATGAATTGGTCAACACCCAGGAATGCGTCTATCCAATCAGTACTATTAGAAAAACAACCAGGTGACACACACATGAATTAAGTCCGATAGTGGCCACACAGTTTAATACAAGTTTTTACTACTAATGGATACCAGAAAAATCTGTTGTCTTTATGTACAAAAGTCTTCACAGTTGTGAGAAGTTGGCCTGGTATATGATGTTCACTATTCTGCAATGAAAGCAGAGGGGACAGAGTCTGGGACACCAGCCAGTGACCGGGTGGAACCAGGAAGGAACCAGGCATCGTCGAGGAGCAATCAGGTGTTGTCGTGAAGCTTGTCTCTTCAGCCACACGGACCAGGAGGCGTCGAGGACGACCAGATGCTGAAGAGGAGCTGTCCCACAAACGTTCTCGCCGATGGAGGGGTAGACTGCCGGATTGGAGTCAACAAGCCTTTGCAGAAGCAACCCTCGCAGGCTTCTGATGCAGACCAGCAAGGTCTGAGGTGCCTCACCTTTGCAGAGAGGCAAGGGCCAGTCTGGAGCACACTGTGAAGATCTTGCCGTTTTCTTTCTGGAAAAAGTACGTACCATCTACAGCTCATTTCCTACTACCGATTCTTTGTCTGAGGTGCAGAGGCCTAATTCCTGTACCAACGCGGGCCTCACCATCTTCCCTGGTTTGACGGAGGTGGAATTTGACAGGATGGCGGCTAAAGTGAAATCAGGGTCTCCCGCGGACCCGCTTAGGCCCGCACTGTTTAAAGACTCGGCTGTGCTGTGTCTACCCTCCCCCCCCCGCGCCAACTCATCAATATGTCGTTCGCCACTGGGACAGTACCGACCAAGTGGAAACAGGCCTATGTCACCCCGATTTTGAAGAAACCCACCTTGGACCCAAATAAACTGAAGAATTACCGGCCGATCTCCCTTCTCCCTTGGGCAGCCAAGGTGGCCGAAGCATACGCTAATAGCGTATTGACCAAACATCTCCAGTTGGCCAACATCCTCGATATCTCCCAGAACGGGTTTCGGGCAGGTCATAGCACCGAGACTGCTCTCCTTGCTATGACTGAACACCTATGCTCCATGCTCGATTCTGGTCAGACGGCGGCACTGGTTCTACTTGATCTCAGTGCCGCGGTTGACGCACACAGTACTGCTACACCGCCTGGAAGAGGCTGGGATCTCTGACATGGCCCTTGTATGGTTTAGATCATTCCTTTCAGGTAGATCATTTAGGGTTGCTACACCTCCATTCAAATCCCAAGCTTATCCTACTGAGCAGGGAGTGCCTCAGAGGTCGGCTCTCAGCCCCACGCTGTTCAATCTGTATTTGCAGCCGCTGGCTGCGGTCGCCAAGCACTGGGGCATGACTATGATCTCTTATGCCGACGACAAGCAGCTGGCGGTTGCGCTTTCTGGGGAGTCTGACCTCGAGGCCTCTAGGTTCAGGGACGGTCTGGCAGCAGTGGCGGGTTGGATGACAGCTAACTGTCTCCAGCTAAATGCCAATAAAACGGAGGTTTTAATTGTTGGCAAAAACAGCAATCTATGGGGTGACCAGTGGTGGCCTTCGGTCTTGGGCAAGACACCTGTACCAGTGACTGAGGTAAAAAAATCTGGGTGTATGGTTAGACCCCTCCCTCAGTTTCTCTGGACACACCAAAAAAGTTGCAGCCACGTGTTTTGGCACTCTACGTGGGATCAGGCCAATCCTGAAATTTTTTGATGCTCCCACTAGACAGCTCACAATCTAGGCCAGCATATTATCCCGGCTGGACTATGCCAGTTCGCTTCTGCTGGGGGCAAATCAAGTTGAAGTTACAAGTATGCAGAGCGTTCAGAACGCTGCGGCTAGAGCCCTGGTGAGCCTACCTAGGTTCTGCTCGGCGATGGAAACCATCCGAAAGCTCCACTGGCTCAAAGGATAGAATTTAAGACTCTTTGTCTATCCTTTAAGATTCTCAAACAGTCCTCCCCTCAAATCCTTGAGAACCTGTTAACACTTTATGTTCCCTCCCGCGCTTTGAGGTCTATGGGCCAAAACCTGGTAATAGTACCACGTTTTAAAAGTTGTAGAGCTGGTGGGCGATCCTTCCGCTATCTGGCGGCAAAGCTTTGGAACTCTTTACCAGCTCACATCCGTGCTCTCGATCATCTCCTTTCTTTTAGGAAGGCGATCAAAACGCACCTGTTACAGCCTAGGCGCTAATTCGCTGTATGCTCCTGCCACTGTATCTGCTTTCTTTTGCTTTTCATGTCAGTCTGGTTTTTCTGTTGGTCATAGCGCCGGGACGCCCCTTTGCTGGGGCATCTGTGCGCTATAGAAATCTACATAACATAACAACAGTTGTGTCAGTTTGAGTGGCCAGCCAGGGGTGGCATAATACATGCTGCAGCCCTTTGTAGGCCTTGGTTACACCTATGCCCTGGGCACCCAGGGTGCACTTGTACAGAGGCTGATAAGGTGAACCAATTCCCAATTGTGGATGTACCTAGAGTACATGGTGTGAATTTAGAGAGAGTGCATCTGGGCTGGGTGTCTGATTAGCAGGCCCACAGCCACATCTAAGTCGAAAACCAGTAAAGCAAAAGCAAAAAGTGGGGGTGACCATAGGAAGCAGACCCTACTCTCCTACAACAGTAATATTGAAATTATACGCCCAGCATCGGTTTGGGTATTCAGATGCCCATCACCGTACAGTATCTGTCCTAAATCTCTTCTCTCAGACATTACTTCGTTTAACCACGCAGCACACTTCTACATTGTCACTGCACAAAGCCTTCTAGGCTGTGGTTTGTTTTTGCTCTGTCTTTATTCCTCTGACAAACATACAGACTGAGGTCCACACAATACAGACTTAGGTCCACATGCTCTGGGTAGTGATGTTACAACCTTTACCTCTACAATCCCCATGATGATTTGCAGCCATTTAATGCCAGGTCTCTTAGCTGCATACATGTTGGAGCAGTAGTCAACTGCCTCCTCGCCTGACCGGTCACGTAGAGGCTACTACCCTGATGACTTCTGTAGAGACTTTGCTCCCTTCCAGGATCTCTCATACCAGCGCTTTGTCGCACAGTCTACAAGAGTGACCCCTGATTGGCTGAAACCATCTCCTTATGGTAGTGATAAAATCAAAGCTGGTTTTGGACATTTTGGAAGTGAGCAATAAACCATGTCTTCAAATCATTTTGTGTAGGCTTCTTGTTAGTGATGTAAGCAAAACCACCCACAAACATTGCACTACAGACCGATCTTGGCACAATCGAATGCCACCCTGTCTTGTTGAAAGCATAACAATACCAGCAGTCTAGAATGAAACTAAGTGAAAGAATAACACACACAACGTAACACTGATAAGAATTCATTAGTATTATGGTCTTACCAGACATACACGAAATGCGCACCTTGCTGTCTGTTTGCAGTGTCCAAGAGTGGGAGAATAGCACAAGACAGACAGGAGAGCCTTGCGCCTCATGATCATGCATGGAATGTAGTAGGCAGGGAGGAGTTAGGCCCTGAAGAAGACCGTGGACCTATGTCGGTTCATAAATCAGTCGAAACATGTTGGCAGAAAGAATGGATTTCTGAAACATTGTACTTAATCAAAAATCCTCCCAATATCTTCGCTTAACCATATCAGGGATGCACGTTAATAAGGAGGAATCTTAGGGTTTTCCCTAGGGTATTTTTACTACAGGATCTCTGCTTAAGTCAATAATAAGAATTACACAAGAACGCCCTACAATGTTGAATCTGCCAGAGTGGTATTCACTTCCTCTGGTGTGGTTAGGACGATGATGCAGGCAGTCTCTGTCAACAGAGGTAGACTAGTTGTCGATGGGGGTATTCTCAACGTTGACTGTTATCGCCGGTGACCACCGGGGGTCTTTCACTGACTGGTGTCTCGACGTCGTACCTGATGCCTGCAGTCAAGGACGTATATGCCTGGTTTTCGACACTATGCTCCTCGACTTCTTGCTTCTAATGGGAAGGATATGTGTCTCTCGCCCGGGTGTCTTTTCTCCTTGGATCTGCTTCTAGAGAAGTCCTTGGAGCAGGAAGAAGAAGCTCTAGTGATGGGCTGACCTCCATGGCTTCTAGAAGATATGGCACAAAAACCTGCATTCCATGTAATCTGATTTTCTGCCTTTACTTTATAGTTCTTTTGGAGAAAGACAGACCATGAGTACAGGGATCAGGGATGAAATTCTCTGGATGGCACATGATGCAGAACCTGTGGGGGTCAGATTGTGCCTTCCTTTTCTCACAGAAAGGACTCTTCACATAAAGAGAAGGCATATTTGAAAATAAGACACATTTTCTGCCAGAAAAGGTGTCAATCTGTCTTAAGTGACAAGACGTAAAGTAAAAACTCAAAACTTTGGAAAGATTTCCAAAAGAGTTTTTGCCAAATAGGCCGAGCTCAGAGCACCAGGATCCTGTTTCCAAGAGCCGAAAAACTAACTGACCTAACGGTGTAGGAAAGTGAGTTTCTGTTGCAGTAACCTCCCTCTTTGCCAGATTTCTGATGCACTTTGACTTGATGTGCCCTGGGTCCCTGCCAATCAGGTTCCTAGCGGCAGTGTCCTTTCCCAAAACTGTACCTTTATACACCCAATTGGCATCTCTGGTCACATGCAGGTACCATGGGTATTGTGGCCAGGGAAGGCCTCTAAGGGCTGCAGCATATATTGTGCCGCCCTTAGAGGTCCTGCATCTGAAGGCACTCACACTGCCATTGCAGGCTGCGTGTTTTGTTGCAGAGAAAAGTGAAGAGTCGATATGGCCCACATACTTGTGTGCCATGCCTGCAACTCACTGCCTATGGTATAGGTCAGTGGTTCCCAAACTTTTTTCAATCCTTGGCTCCCTTGGCTTATTGGCCGTTGGCCGTGGCTCCCTATTATGCTAATATTTTTGCGGGTGGATGGCCTTGGGAGTACTTACACTTTGCTCATGAAAATAATTGGGATAAAGTTGGGTCATGTACCCCATGACATGCCTAACAGTCATGGGGTGCTCCTATAGTGTAGAATGGGATGGAACACCTAGTTCAGTTGGGACATTTATCACACACAATAAATGTCAATTCTTTTATAAGAAGAAAATGTACTTAATTTATTTTACGAAGATGTACTCTATAACTTCAGGAAGCCAAATATGCGCCCCAGGTCACCACAAACATTGTGTGGGTGTTGGAAGAAATAAAGCCACACAAATGAGGTAATATTGAATTCAAGCATTTAAACATTTAAACAGGTAGGGACGCCAAACTGAATATGCCTTATAAAGATCATCTACTGGGCGAACCATCAGACGCTCCCAGCCTGGGTGGAGTAAAAATTCCAACTCTGTTGTTCGCCGACGACACCCTCCTCATTTCCAAAACCCCCCAAGGTCTACAGACATTGCTGAACCGCTTCCAGGACTTCTGTACCACTAAAGGCCTCGTCATTAACATAGACAAGACCAAGTACCTAGTCATGCATCCACCTCGCAAACTTGGCCGCCCTCCAATTCTGAACTCTATACCCCTAGAAAGAGTGGCGGAATTTGATTATCTGGGGATCCGACTGAATGATGCAATGAGCTGGACTGCCCACCTTGATAAAATGACTCTGGCCCACAAAAGGGTGGGGGGCGCCCTTCTTAAGGAGTACAATAACTCCACAAAACATTGTGTTGCTCCTATACTTGAGATCTACAAAGCTCGTGCGGTCCCAGCTTCACTCTATGGATCGGAACTGTGGGGCTTGGGCAAAGTCGACTCATTGAGTAAGGCCGAAAACAAATTTATCAAGGATCTTCTTGCCATTCCATCGAGCAGCCCGACCATCCCAGTGCTCATGGACACTGGCTGTAAAGCCATAAGGGACCAGGCTCGGCTTCGTCCCCTTCTGCTCTGGGCACGCTTGTGGAGGGTCCCGGAGCTACAATCCTATGCCAATGGGCTGGCAGAAGTGATGCATGCTGATGGTTGGAGTAGCATCAAATGGCTGAAGGACATAAAACATCTTTTAGGGGAACTTGGTTTGGACTCTTGCTGGCATAGTCACTCCGCTCCTCCAAAGAAGATTTTAAAAAAACTTTTCTGGGAGTGGGTTAGTGTGAAGCGCTCTAGAAGCCAGCAGCACTGCAAACCCACCGCAGCTTTCCTGCTGTTCAAAGACGCTGTCTTGTATGAGCCATATATGGATATTATATCAGTTGCTATGGATAGGTCCTTGTACATTAAATTTCGGCTAGGAACCTTGCCCTTGGCCGACCTCTGTTCAAGGTGGAATAAAGCCCAGCCCACATCACGCTTTTGTGCCTTTTGCCAGGACAAACCAGAGACGGTGCCACACTTCCTTTTCGAATGCCCGGACTATGGTCGCCCCAGATCACGTTGGCTTGGTCCCATTTGCAGAGAACTGGGGACTCGTCAGTACTCTGTTGCCCTTCGGATTCTTTTAACTAATACAGCCCCTCCTATTGTTTGTGCTGTTGCTAAATTTTTAAAATGGGCTTGGTTGATTAGACTTAGAAGACTGACCATAACAATTTAATTCTTTTTTAGCTAATTTATGCTGACATAACGTGTTTTAATTTTCATTCCATTTGTACAGTCTTACTTATTTCGACATGCTGTTTTTATCTTTTTGTACTGCTTTTATGATATGTGCATATCGAAATAAAGCATCAATCAATCAATGTATAAAACAACCAGCTCCACCAACTGTCCGTTCCAGCCTACAGCTTCCCAACACTCCAGAATCAAGAACAGGAGAACACGCTCTCAACAACATAAGAAAGCATATGTAAACACCACTTACAAAAAACAATATCGGTTAATAAATAATATGCTTTAAAGGATTTCCCTTCCTCTACAACGCTCACCACACGCACGCACATCGATGTGCCGATGTACCTGCTGTCACTGCAATCCGGAAAAAAAGGACCGCCTGTGCCAGGGCACTAAACTGAGCCTGATGCAGACGCGTTTTGAGGCCCCCTTTAAAAAACTGAGCTCCGGTGAGAACCCGGCCCATTTAAAGCCCTGGCGAGGAGGGTGTTCTTTTCTACCGGGGACTTGCTACCATTCTCCTGGTTCAGAGGTGGGACTTGGTACCTCTGATCTTAGTCCCTTGCAAGCTCTTTGTCTCCTCTGTATGGTGCCCTATACCTTTCTTACAGCCTCTCTCATTCTCCCACTGAAATCCTAACCAGGAGCTGTAATTTCAGACACTCCATAAGGTGTGTTCTAGCGCTCCCTGGTGTTCACAGCCCCTTAAGCACCTCTCGCTGTTCACCTGCCCATCCTGAACAGTCTGCCTCTGGTGTAGTGTCCTAGATCCAGAATGGATCGACAGGAAGCAGCTCGGATATCTATCTCTCTGGGATATTAACATCATCTTCCCTCTCAACACCCTCTATGACCTCATATCCTGTCCCCATTTTTCTTTAGTCTGGCCAGGGTTTGCAGGCGACTGCTGACAACTGTGGAACGCAGGACATTTCAAGTTACTTGCAAAACTAAAGTGGCATGGAGGGAAAACAGCACTTCGTTTTCTCACAGATTCAGTTGATAAATACACCTTTCTTTGGCGAAGACTTTGAGAAAGTCAAAGTATACAGTTATGCGCTCTGCTGCCACCTGGTGGATAAAGACGTTTTATGCTTTTAACAAATAGCTCACATTTCTGTGATGTGATAATCAATCAATCAGCAAAATTTGTATAGCGCGCTACTCACCCGTAAGGGTCTCAAGGTGCTGAGTGGGGGGGGGGGGGGGGGTCGCTACTGCTCGATCAGCCAGGTCTTCAGTTGTTTCCTGAAGGAGAGATGGTCCAGGGTCCGCCGTAGGTGAGTGGGGAGGGAGTTCCATGTCTTGGCTGCCAGGTAGGAGAAGGATCTTCCTCCGACGGATTTCCGAAATCGTGGGACGGAGGCAAGGGCGGGGCTGGCGGATCGGAGCTGGCGTGTGGGTATGTAGAATGTGATGCGGCTGTTGAGGTACTTCGGGCCCGTGTCGTGGAGAGCCTTGTGTGCGTGGGTGAGGAGTCTGAACGTGATCCTCTTGTTGACGGGGAGCCAGTGCAGGTCTTTCAGGTGGGCAAAGATGTGGCTGCGGCGAGGGATGCCCAGGATGAGTCTTGCTGAGGCGTTCTGAATGCGCTGGAGTTATTTCTGGTACTGGCAATTTATGGCTGAAATCGTAATTCTGAAAACTTTGGAGCGCGGCGCCCCTGGCTAGTCTGTAGGGTGCACCAAGGAGCCGCGGCGCACAGATTGGGAACCACTGGTATAGGTAATACACCCTTCTAGCTGTGTGCACTATACCACTGGTGAGGGTACAGTTTCATGGGCCTATACCCCTACAGTGTCTAAGGCAATTCTTAGGCATTGTAAGTGCAGTAAAGCCATAAAGAGTAAATGGTCTGGGAGTTTGTCATTACGAACTCCACAGCACTATAATGACTATACTGAATTTTGGGAAGTTTGGTAGCAAAAATCTCAGCATAATAAGCCACACTGATGGCAGTTTTGGATTTTATTATACAATGCACTAAGAGGGCATCCTAGAGATGCCCCCTGCAAAACAACCAGCCTTTTGGGGGGTTCTCAGACTATTAAGGATTCCCTGGCTAGTAAACACTAGCCTGCCACCACAAGACAAGTTTCTGGACCCAAGGGATAAACACCCCAAAGGGTGGGAGCCTTCACGTCCTGAGCCCAGAAGCAAAGCCTTTCCTGTGCGGAGGTGTTAACACCTCCCCAGGTCAGGAACAGCCAACTGTGACAGGGGAGCTTCAAATGCCTTGCTGCCTTTGTAACGTGGCCCCCTGCCTCTCCTGCTATCAGCCCTGATTGAGTGCGCCAGTGGAAGACTGCATACCGCGTTTTAAACACGGAAGAAAAAGAGTTTCTGGACTCCATAAAAGTAGAAGAGGAGCCGGTGGTTCGCTGCAAAGGGGCCGAAGCTGACAGACCGTAATTGTGACAGTCTGTCAGTGTCAGAAAATCAAGTCCCTCACTTGCTTTTTTGACGTACAGTTAAGATTGGGAGAGCAGTTCTTTATTCACCCTTGTCTTGAGGAGGCAGATTCCTAGAGGCCGAAACGTGTCCGCGTCGACATGCCATTATGACCAGAGGAGTGGTTGTGATATATTGTACCTGATTTAATTATTTGGCTGTTCTTGAACTTAGGTTCAGAACTTTAGAACTGATTGTGTAAATACAGGCCTTACTCTTAAGTGTACCTCCTACCTCCTGATCTTACAGGGGGACACCTTTTTGATTATGTATGACCTTTTTGGGGTGAAAATAAGAAAACAAAATGTATTAGTTTATTTCAGAATATTGTTTGCTGTTAGCATTCTTTGTTTATTGCGAAACAATGATGTGTATATATACGTGTATTTTGTATGACTAATAATTTTGCACAAACATAAAAAAATACTATTTTGAAGTACAGATTACCATAAATAAAATTGGTGATCGTCATTACTAGATGGCATGTGATCATTAATGAAAAAAGTTAAAAATTGAGAATTGTGTTCTCTCTGTAGGGGGAATTTATAGTCCCTGTACATGTAGCAAAGTTCGAAATTGATCACTCCCCTCCACCTTCTGTTCTTTGCAGTCTCCTGCTATCAGGAGCAGGCCCCCTTCCTGTCTCACCCCCTTTCAGCAGGAAGACAGATGGGAAAAATTAGAGCAC
Source organism: Lissotriton helveticus (assembly GCF_964261635.1). Lineage (NCBI taxonomy): Eukaryota > Metazoa > Chordata > Amphibia > Caudata > Salamandridae > Lissotriton > Lissotriton helveticus. The sequence goes on along the minus strand of NC_136060.1, from coordinate 468,566,163 downwards.
CCTAGAAGGTCTGCCCACCTCTGCCAACCCTACCCCTTAGGGGAGGGAGTCCAGGTGAAGCCCACTCTTCAGTGCCCTCCATTTTGCAGATGGTAGGCACTCTCCAATCAGGGTTAGGGATTGTGCCCTCTCCCTCACACCAATGGTGTAGTCACCCTAAGGTCAGTAGCCCATTAGCTACTGACCTCGAGACCTCTAAAATTCCCCTACATACAGTATTAAGGGGGCAGCCTTGAACCCAGAGGCAGATTCCCGCGACCGACGAACGAAGACGACCAGCAGAGGAGACTGCTGAGAAGAACTGACTTGGCCCCAGTCCTACCGGCCCGTCTGCAGTTTCCAGAGATCCTGCGCCAAAAGTTGCCTTGTCCTGGAGCCAGCGACCTCCAGAACCCTTCAAGGACTGACTGCCTTCAACAAAGACCGGATCTCCTGTGAACAGCAGCTCTGCTCAAAAGAATCTCCAAAGAAAGACAAGAAGAAAGCGGGAGGACCAAAGAGACGTGCTGAAGGAAGCAGAGGAGGACACCAACTGACTGTGCCCACCTCGACCCTCTCCAGCGGAATCCCGGTGTGTCCTGCAGCCAGCATCCCCCCAGAACCCAAAGGACCTGCCCTGCCTTCACCAAAAATACTTGATCTCCTATGAGCTACAGGTTTGCTCACCAACAGACTCTGGCTCCGGCCAAATCTGCAAATCTGCACCACTCTACATCCGACGCCCACGGCCCGAGTTAGAGTGGCGCAACACTACGAGGAGGTCTCCCCCGTGATCCTGACTGGGATCTGGTGATTCCTAACCTACCTCAGCCTCCAGACAACACCTGCAGCCCTTTTCTGGAGGATCCCCCCAACCGCGACCGGAGCCTGTAAGAAAAACCTGACGCCAAAAGACACCCCTGCACCCAACGGCCTTACGTGGCCTACTGACTGTCTCAGCATCCCTTGACATCCCAGCTTACATCTCTAACTGGTCTTTGCCTCCAGAAGATCTTCCTGCCTAGGCCTGCAGTGTTTGTTCTGACCGGAGTTTCCCCATTGATACTAACAGGGTTCCCGACGTCCATCCAGCATCCAGCACCCTGCACCAGGTCGTCCCAGTGCCGCTGTAGATGCACCTTGTGTGTTATCTTGGATCCCCCTTTGTCCTGAGCTAAATCCTAGGAGCTTTGCTCCCACATCCAAGTGACGTGCCTGTGAGAAGCCACCAACCCTAAGGCCCCCTATCCCCATAGGATAACATTTGGCCCCAGCACTCTGCACCAGGCTGCCCTAGTGCCGTTGAGGGTGCTCTTTGAGTGCATCTTTGACCCTGGGAGAACCTTGGTTCTAACACCAGAAATTCAACTCCCCAGAAAGAGTACTTACCTTAAAATCGATAACCTGTATTTCTACCATAGGACTGCATTGACTGCTTTTCTGTGAAGGGTGGAGTCGGAAATTGTATGTGAAACTATGAAGAAACTGTATTTTAGGAACAACTTACTTACTTACCTTTTCTGCAGGAAATGTCCCAGCGTGATATTTAGGCATCTGGGAAGTAATCTAAAAAGTAATTGCAAAGTAATTTTAACTGTTTCTGAACATTTGACCTACATGTAACAAAGCCAACTGTATTCAATTGCCTTAAACGATATTATTCTTGAAAAGCACTATTTTATGTACTTGCACCAAGTCCAGCTTGGTTCTAATACTAAAATAAAACCAAAGAAACATTTTTATACAAAACAGTTGGTCAGCGTTCAGTCCTTGAGTGTGTGAAATAATTTCTTGCCTGAGTGTGTACAATAAATGCTTAACACTATCCTCTGATAAGTCCTTACTGCTCGCCCTCTCTGCCACAAATAGATAGTAAGGTATTATCTACTTTTTCCTCTGTAAGCCTCTGGGTTCCACTGGACTCTGTGCACACTATACCTTACTTTGGTATAGTATATACAGAGCCGGCTTCCTACAAGGGGGTACTGGGATTGTAAAAAAAGTTCAATCGGGTCGGGGACAATCGATATTTGCCCGGCGGTATTGCCTCTGTGACCCTCTAGTTATTTAAATCAATGAAGAGGCAGGCGCTGGAGACTGGAAAGCAGGAAACAAGGTTTTTTATTCTCTCCGGAGGAGAACACAACGAAACGGACAGAAGGTATCGTTCTGAGGTGCTCTAACTGTATTTCTGAGGCCTGGCCTCTTATACCCACATTTATGACTTTATTGGAGATTACACATACATGTAAAAGCTTTGATGTACGGAAAAGACATTCTCGGAACTCCCCTTTGGGCCCGTTCCCACACACATTTACAGTTGAAGTCCCCACCCTAGTCACAACAGGTGATGAGCATCGCGCAGCTGGATAATCCGCCGATTCACGGAATGTGGGGAGTTTGATCGGACCTCATGGGGTGGGGGCTTTGATCAACCCGGGGATTCTTTGATGGGGGGGGAGCTTTCTATTGTACGGGGAGGGGCAAGGATGGTATCGGCAGAGCTGGGTGCCGGCTTGGGAACGGGGAGGACAAAACGGGCACACTGGGAGAAAGGGGGTTTGCATCTAAGGGCCGGAGATCATGAAAGGAAAGCAGGGAGGTGTCGCGCTGGGAACAGGATGAGGGCCTGGGGCAGAGCAGCGCCGAAGAGGGGTTTATGACTCAAGGCAGGTGCAAGCAGGGGGTGGTCAGCGTGCAGGCTTAGCGAAGGCAAAGGGCTATGTCAGGGGCCAGCGGCATGCAAAAGGGTTTGTTCTGATCGGGGCATCTTAAAATGGCGGGCGCGCACGACAAAAGTGTGGCATCAGGGGAAGAGGCAAGATGGCGCAGATAATGTTCACCAAAACGCACTAATTTTCCACAGTCCTCCCTTTAACATATTCAAGACATCTTGCTGGTTCATTTTCTATTCGGTTCTACTGTGGTGAGCATGAGAAAGAAAACGGTAGGAACCCTAGATGAAAAAAGAGTTGTAAACAATACATTTTGAGGTTTCTAGTTTTTTTAGGAGGTGCACCTATTTGATAAACTTTGATAAATTTGTTCAGCAGGAAAGTCATAGGAATGAAATACAAAAACGGCGAGCAGCAAGTCCATATCATAACGTGAACTGGCAGGTTAATACATATTTCAGATTCGGATTGGAGCAGGATCAATACAATGGCGGCTGGGAGAGAAATGAGGCGTAGCAAAACGGTGGTTGAGGATGTCGAATGTTCGAAGTTTTATGAGTTCTCATTGTTCTTTGTGGTCTTTCGTTGGCGCTGTTGAGCACCGGCGGTGGAGCTACAAGTCCAGCTCTGTTCTAAGTTCTGCGTTGCAGGGCACGACCCTTTCCTCGCGTTTCTGGTCGGAAAGGTCCTTTTCGCCCTGTGTCCTTTGAGGTGATTGTCAGAAAGTTCCGATGGAAGAAGAGCGTTCAAAACAGTCCATAGGGTAGGTCAGAGGAAAAAGGGGGATGGAGCAAGGCCAAATTGGGAACAAACTAGGGGAACGAGAGACTTCAAATGGGCGGGCGTGCGACGGAATTCAGAGAGCGGGGACTTGTCGAAAGGCACTGGACGTCGAGCAGGGGCATCAGGTCGACCCTTTCTTTTCATGCTGTCGAAAACAGTGCCTCGTCCTGCAGCTCCTTTCAGTCGTGGTCTCGCCTTGGCTAATGTCGCAGGTGTCCCTTAGTCTGCAGTCGGGCCTCGTGCTCCCACATCCGGTCCTTTTCTCCTCCAACAGCGGTACCCTTAAACAAGTTTGAAAAGACAGTCTTTAGAAAATTTGCAGATGAAGATAATCAAAAAGTCTATTTCTCTCCCAGCTCCAGGCAAAGAATGAAAATGTCCGTTATATTTAACGTTCACAACTGGCATATGAATGACCGGTGGCGGACCTGTTGGATTTACTATGACTTTCCTTCATAATCATTTATTACAGGCATGACAGTTCATCTGATGGTAACCCACCTTCGGGAGACAAATCTGGCAAAGATATGCCGTTCTCTAGAGTTTCACATTTACAAAAGGGTACAGTGAGTCGTCAACATGGTACTACACAGGTATTTTGCTGAGAGACGAACACGGCTAAACATTTCCTTTCTATCGGTGCATCCTGTTTTTCAACTACTGCGGGGTTCATTTTGATGATTTCTTTACCTTGGTCTAGTCTGTTAACCTTGTAAAACATCATTCTGGGTCCTACGTAACCTTTTACAGCCCGGTTACTTAACTAGGAAGGACAGGGGTTTTATGGGAAACAACCAGGGACATAGACAGGGGAGGTAACGGGGGTGATCGTTTTTCTGGTTTGGGTATTGCGACGATTCGGGGAGGGGAGGGTCGCGTATTCTGAGGTCCTTGTTTTATACTATAGGAGCCGTTGACATGTAGTTCCCTTATTTCGGGCCAGATTAGGGAACCTCTGTCGTCTTACCTGTCCTTTCCCTTACGGCCCAACCTGGGTTCATTGACTTCTAGCGGAAAAGGAGAGGTAATGACGCGGCCTCAGGGTGATTGTATTAAAGACAAGCGTTTGTGCAAATACTGACGGTATTTGAAGCCAATTAGGTGGTGTGCTAGGGGTGGCAATCTGCCAATTTCGGGGCTAACCACTCGGAAGAGTGGTAGTGCAAAAATAGAGAGAGAGAGAGAGAGAGAGAGTGAGAGAGAGAGAGAGAGAGAGAGAGAGAGAGAGAGAGAGAGAGAGAGAGAGAGAGAGAGAGAGAGAGAGAGAGAGAGAGAGAGAGAGAGAGAGAGAGAGAGAGAGAGAGTGCAACGGCAGGCTAAATAGTACACGTGCAACAGAGAGGGCGGCAGTGCATTCAAGAAAGGCTATTTAGTGCATTACACAGTAAAGGGTATTCACGAGTCCGCGTTAGAATCTTGTAATCATGCAGTTTGAGCATTAGACAGGATAGAGGGGACGTGCTTTGAGAAAAGGAAAGAAGAAAAAGGAGGTACCACTTTGTCGCACTTTCTCGCATTCTCGGTCCTTTGACCAGTTGGGTCAACGCCTCAGTCACACACACACACATTCCCTCACAGTTTCGCATCATACGTGACATGGGTTCATTCGTCCGGTCTGGTTTAAGGGTGATCACTTTTTATCAGGTTGTGCTAATTTTTTGGGTTTGTTCGATACGTGAGTAGTTTGCAGGCGTGCTTAGACACCACCCTGCGGCGCTAGTCCGTTTCGTGTATTTAGACATGGCAAGGTCTCAGATCTTCGCCACACCTTGGCTGTAATCTCTGATGTAACCTGCAGAGGGAGGAAAAAAAGGGGGGGGGGTGGGGGAGACAGCATTCGCGCGCATTCAAATACATGGATTCATAAGTCCTTTACTTACCTCTTACTCGTCTTTCCTCCTTGGGGCAGGGTCCCCGGGGATATAGTTTTCGGAGTCGAGGGGGGGGTAGTGTGTTCATGTAGGGCGTGTGCGGGGAAACATAAAAAGGAAACCAGAGGTGCCTAGTGCGAGGTATCTAGTCAAAGGATATATCTCACTATCGGGATCCTTAAACCTCTTTCAACGCCGTGGCGTTCTAAAGTTCTTCGGTTCTTGGGTCCCTGCTACTTTGGAACGTTGTACTTTACAATATTTACATTATTTCATTTCACCCTCCTTTTACATTCCCTCATTTACACCATTCGTTTTACCCATCCTTGGAAGTCACGGTCTTCCTCTACGCGAGAGTTCATGAGTCAGTCGCGTACTTTTAAGACGGAGTGTCGTGTTGTCGATCCGATCCGTCCTCCAGGGCTGGGCAACCATCTTCCTTTAACCTTAAAGAGAGAGCAGAGTAGGGTGCACAGAAAAAGAACTTTCCTACCCATCCCATATTGTTTTAAAATAAAGCATGCAATACCCGTCCATAGTTTCAAAGACTTTATTTTGCAAATTCATTTCAGCATATGGATTAGGAGGGTGTGGTCGTATTTGGTCGGTCGTGGCAATGGCTAAAGTGCGTACAGTGGGGGGTGTCGTTTGCAACAATAAAAACATCGGAAAGTTTTACTCATTCATTTGTAAGAGACTAAAACGTCTATTAATTGGCTGGGGGTTCGGGGGCATATATTTTCATAATTTAGAAACATAATCATAACAGTTGTAATCAGATTTCCTATATGCATACCGTACGTGTGCATCGTAAATGAGGTTTACATCAGTTATAAAAATATAATACATTGTACATTCGTAATCAGCATTTGTAACGGGGATCTTTTCACACTATTCGTCGAGTGAGTTCTCTTCGTCTTTTCTAGCCAAGTGTACAAAGGATCATATAAAATCTCAGAACATCAAGTTTATATTAGTGCGAAGGAACACCACGAGGTGTTCGTAAGTTCCGATCGATACCAGCGCCATTTTGGGCGGGGCCGGCACAGTCCGGAAGCAGCATCAGGGGGAAATGTTTCCATTACTGGCAGTTTGGACCAGAGTCCTTTTCGGCAGTTCTAGAATTCACGCTAACAGAAGGTGTGGCAATGTCATGTTTGTTTCGTTGGTGATCAAGGCAGCCGTCCCTTACCGGAAACCTGCAAAGGCCGAAGGTTCCGCCGGGGACCTTTGTATGATCTTCAAGGCTGCGGAGATGCTGTCGGAGATGGGGGCTCGTGCTCCATGGGACAAATGTTCGAGTTGTATGGCTGGCCAAAGTTACTCTAGTGGCCGGGGCCCGCCTTCCGGCGGATCCAGACGCCATTTTGAGGCCCTACAGGGGCCACTCTCGTCGAGTTTGCAAGAATGGAAGAGACCCTTCGGAGTGAAAGGAAGAGGTCCCTGTTTTGTGAGAGCGGGACGTTCAGCTGGGGTGCAGCTGTGATGCCCCCACCTGGGGGGCGAGGGAGACTCGTTCACATCGTCTCCTTCTCCCGGTGCACTCCATGCCGCTCCTTTTCATCGCCCCGCATGAAGGCCTCTCCACATCCGGTGTTCCCCAAGTGCCACCATTGTACGTTCGGTGCTGCGCAAATACTGGGGTGCCACCATTGTACGTTCGGTGCTGCGCAAGTACTGGGGTGCCACCATGGTGTGTCCGGTGCTGTGGAAGTATGGGCACCATCGCCTGACTGGGGGTGTTCGGCGTCGGGCTGGGGGCTGGGAAACCTCCTACCGGTGGAGGTGGGAGAGGCTCGTCCGCGTCGCCTCTCCCTCCCAGCCCAACTTGGACAAATTGTTGTGGAGGTACGTGCAGGACACCCCGCCGTCCAGGACTGCTGCGGCTGTGACGGAAGAGAAAAGGAAGAGGTGCCTTGTTCTCCTCTTGGACATGTGGTGGGACTACCTTAGTCTTTCCAGGCCCGTTGCGGCCGGCCAAGGAGACATGTGGCGGGACTACCTGCAAATGCCCAGGCTGCGGGCTCCTGCCTCTCCTCCGGCTCCCCCATACGTTAAGATTTCCTGACCAAGAGTTGGCGGCGGGGCTCGCCTTATATGGGTTGCCGTTGGTTGGGCGTAGCCGTAACCCTGCCCTACTTTGGAAGGTTCCAGAATGGGGGGGGGGGGCGAATGTTCTGTTTGACTTTCATTTTCTACAGTTTATCGTTATTATTCCTTGTTTGTTGTGTTAAATTAAAAGTTCAAGTTTATTAATGGTCTACGGGTTTTGTTTTATCATTTCTTTCTTTCCAGGTTGCTTTTATGCTAAGTTTCTGCTAACAGGGGTCGAGTAACACGGAAACACGTGTAGAGGGATGACGCAGATTTGTACATTACATACACACGAACTCAGACGGGGGACAGTACAAGTACGACATACAAAGACCCAAGACAAATATAAAAACAGTTATTGGTCATAATTATCTCTTTCCGTCTGTGAATTTTAAACGAGGCTGGGTTCCCGTCTTGACATTGCCCGACCTAGGAGAACTTGATCATGCCGCTGAGATTTTCCTGGCGAAATCTGTGCCATCGGGCATAATCAAACGCGGTGGTTCTGTCTGGTCTGTCTATGTAAGTCGGGTTCTTCTCTGTCTCGCGCCTTTTCTCGTACTGTCGGTCTGTCGTTCTTGTCGGCCCTTTGCCTTTACTCACTGTAGGAAGGTTGACCCCTGACTATGGTTGCCCCCAACTTTTTGCCTGGTGTTTTGCTGGTTTTCTGACTTAGTTGACCTGAGGCCCTGCTATTCAGGACCTCAGGCCCACTGCTCTCTCTGTAAAATGGATTCCATGTACCTTAGGTGCATATCTAAATTGGATACTGAGCCACCTTATCAGTCCCTGTACAGTGTACCTTAGGTACCCAGGGCATAGGTGTACCCAGGGCCTACCAGGGGCTGCAGCATGTATTATGCCACCCCTGGCTGGCCATCCAAAACTGACACAACTGGCTGCACGACAGCTGGGGCAAGGTGGTGTACTCACCCTTTGCTTTAGATATAGTATACCTATATCTAACCCTAAAATGGACACACAGATCTCCTATCAGTCACTCCTATGGCAGGCCTTAACAATCCTGAAGGCAGAGTGCTTGGAATCGTGTGAGATGGTGCTCTGGCACGAGCTGAGCCTGTCTGCGGCTTTCGGGATCCATCCCTTAGCCGTTTCCATGATATCGCATACCATATACTCTTAAGTGCATTATAATCCTCGCGGTTATGTGCCAACTCTGGTATCGCTTTATCAAAACATGTCGAGTAAGGTGTCATACGAATTGGAATACTAACCCCTCGCCAATTCTGGCGACGGGGTTAGCATTCCACCCTTCTAGAGGGACACGACATGCCTGTAACCTATAACCCGGTTAAAAGTCAGACAGAGCCTTAGCATCCACAAAATGGATGCTGCCACCGAGACACAAGTCTGCCCTCCTGCTGCTGGGAGTCCTCCCAGAGCAGGAGATAAGGACAAAGGGTTTCCTGCCAGGGGCGGTGCCAGCACCGTCCCAGACAGGGTTTTGTGTATTGTAGGTAGGCAGGGCTTTAGAGGAAGGTGACTGCAAGTGGCACCCCGGTGCTCACTGTGCATAGGCCGGCTTGAACCAGTTCCAGGGTCACTCCAGACCCTGTGCTGGGGAAAAGCCCGCCAAGGAAGTGGGTGTAACCACCCCCCTCCTAGTCCCACCCATAGGGCAGGACTTAGTCGCGTGCCAGCCCCTTTTTACAGGATAAAGGTAGAGACTGGCCCCCTTCCAAATCAGATCATCTTTGAATCCTGAAACTACTTTCTGCGAAAGGAACTCAAGACTTCTTCCTAAGATTTCTCCCTTGTGACTAAGGAGTAGTCACCCTGCATCCGCAGGCACCATCTAAGAACACTGCGGTCTGCTGCAAGTCCTTCCTCCGGAATCCGACTGCCCAGCTCGACGAGAACCGGCTTCCCTGGCACCTCTGACCTCTACCCACCTCTACAGCCCAGCTGAGAACCGTGGGTGCGACGAGACCTCAAGGGACCGGCCATCTGCAAGACTGCACGACTTCTTTCCAGCAAGCCCGCCGAGTGAATTCCTGGTGAGTGCTTTGGGGTCCGAGAAGCCCCCACCCTGAGCAGCTCCAGCACCGAAGAGCAGCCCCCCAGCATCTCCACGATCTGCGTGGGGCCCTTCTGCTTTCCGCTGCTCACCGCGTTGTTTGGCTACTAGCCCGTTGGCTTGTGGCCTTCCTGACGACGCCCGACGACATTTCTGCTGCTGGTCTGGTTGCTCCAGACTGGCCCTTGCTCCCTTCCAGAAGAGGAGCACCCCGGACCCTCCTGGTCCACTCAAGACGCCATTTTGAGTCCACCGCGTGGGCTTGAATTAGCCAAGGCTTGTTGCCCACTCCTGGGTAACTTCGACGCCGACGACTTCATCCTGCGTGGGACAGCTCGCACCTCCATCCTGGTCGCCGACAACGCCTCCTGGTCCGAGAGACTGCAGAGCCCAGCAGCGCCCACTCACCTGACTGCGGTGACTTCGCCCGGTGCCATCCTGGTGCCCACTTAATCACTGGCTAGTGATTCAAGAACTTGGTCCCCTCTGCTTTCAGGTTTTCTTCTTCCTTGATCCAGGCTCGGATCCATCGAACTTTCCTTCACTGGTCGCCTGCCAGCAACTTCTTCCTTCCAGGCTCCTGGTCCGGCAACGAGATCCCCGACGTCTTTTCAGACCTATGCAGCTGCAGCCCCTGGGCTAGGTAACTTCGGCACTCCGGTGTCCCAGCATAGCCTCACTATCCAAGGGTCAGGATCCACTGTCATTTTCTCCCTACCAGGTCGGGTTCGCCCGTGAACACTAACTTTGTGAATTCTAGCTTCCATAGACTTTGTCCCGCATCCCGCGTGAGAGTGCACACTCTGCACCCGAGTCCCCTGGGCCTCCTAGTAGTAATCTAACGATTCCCTAGTCCAGTCCTAGCGATTCCAAAGCCTATTAGAACTGTTACTTACCTGCTAGTAATTCGCATTCCACTTTTAGCGTATATGGTTTTTCGTGCCCCTCGGGCATTTGTGTAACGTGCTAACTTAAAAGTATTTTCGTAAGAGTTTTGTTGTGTGCTTAGCACCCTGTCCTCATAAAGAGTACAGGGTTGTTGTGATTCTAATAAATACATTGTTTATTTTCATAACACTTGTGTGGTGTCCTTTCACTGGGTGTTCAAGGGGTAATGTGATGGTAAAACAGCTGGCTTAACACGCCCTCTAGAGTCTTAGCCTTAGACTGCTCGTATCCATGCTACTAGGATAGCTGGTCTATAAGGTTGACTTACAACCAATCATCAATAAGGGTTGTTTGGACTGATATATAGTGATCACTAGAATAGTGAGCACTGCACATCAGGCCAACTTCTCACACTCACGCTCAGTAGAGTCGGGCATTGGGCTTTCCAGTGTCCGACATACCTACAAAAAGCGCATTGGTCTGACCCTAAGTCTGGTCGTCCTTTGCATAGTGTCGGGGGATAAGTTGTGGGTAGCGGTGTCCTGGGGTTGTCCTGTCGGTATATTTCCCTACTTGGTTTATCCTCGTCTTTTCTCTGTCGTTTCGTAGCCTCTCTGCGCCACATACCGAGACTGTCGAGCATAATTGGCGTCGTCTTATTATTTCGAAGGGCTATTTCTAACGTTTCTATTTTATCAAGGTCAAAGGATCCTGCCAGTGGCCACTGTTTGTCTTGGCTATCTTCGGTATACCTGTGCCATAATTTATTATAAGCTATGGTGACTAACCCATAGTTTATGAACATGTCCTTATTAGGGGTGCCTTCTAGTGGAGCCATATGGTCCACCTCTAACACCCGGTCCGGGCTAAACAGGCTATTTATCAGTGGGGAGAAGACAGACATGACGGCTCGTTACGAGGGACTAAAAAGTCAGCACTGCCTATCTTATCACTAGGTGCAAAGACTAGACAGAATATTTCTATTCTACGTTGTTTGCAGGTAGTGAATACCTCATGGATCAAAAAAAAATATAAAACCAAACGACCAATAAATAACAATGGGGAGAATGAGTAGGTCCGCAAAGATCTGCGTTACCTACCCTTTTCACTATCTGCAAAAAGGGTGGTCTCTTCCCTGCTTGCAGACAGGGAATCTCCAGGAAACAATAGTTTGTGAACAACAGTTCAGTTTCAAGCAATTATTGAGTGGGGGAGAAAAAGAACAAGCACGGCTGCTACCCTACCTATCCTCCACTGCTTGCAAAGGGAGAGAGAGCCTGTTGCTTCTCCGTTTGCAGACAGTGAATCTCCAAATAAAAATAAACAAAGCAATACTAGTATTTTGAACAATCAAGCAATCAAAACAAAATTTTTTTTTTTTTTCGCAACTTGTCGTGGCAACACGACCTTACCCGGACCATGTGGACAGTTTCTTGTCTTCCGAATCCAGCGCCCGATCGTCCTCTTTTTCTCGTATTTCTCACGGCACTCCTGATGGTTCCCAGTCAGGACCGTAGATCACTCGAGAGAGGTCTGTTCGGAACTAGTGAAGTTCGGATGATCGGCTGCCAGACGAGGGTCTATTGGGCAAGAGCTCTCCCGATCGTTGCAGTCGTTCACTCTGTCGTCGGGACCTCTCCCACTGGATCCACGAGTCGCTGATGGGCCCCACGCTTGGGACGCCAATTGTAAAAAAAAGTTCAATCGGGTCGGGGACAATCGATATTTGCCCGGCGGTATTGCCTCTGTGACCCTCTAGTTATTTAAATCAATGAAGAGGCAGGCGCTGGAGACTGGAAAGCAGGAAACAAGGTTTTTTATTCTCTCCGGAGGAGAACACAACGAAACGGACAGAAGGTATCGTTCTGAGGTGCTCTAACTGTATTTCTGAGGCCTGGCCTCTTATACCCACATTTATGACTTTATTGGAGATTACACATACATGTAAAAGCTTTGATGTACGGAAAAGACATTCTCGGAACTCCCCTTTGGGCCCGTTCCCACACACATTTACAGTTGAAGTCCCCACCCTAGTCACAACAGGTGATGAGCATCGCGCAGCTGGATAATCCGCCGATTCACGGAATGTGGGGAGTTTGATCGGACCTCATGGGGTGGGGGCTTTGATCAACCCGGGGATTCTTTGATGGGGGGGGAGCTTTCTATTGTACGGGGAGGGGCAAGGATGGTATCGGCAGAGCTGGGTGCCGGCTTGGGAACGGGGAGGACAAAACGGGCACACGGGGAGAAAGGGGGTTTGCATCTAAGGGCCGGAGATCATGAAAGGAAAGCAGGGAGGTGTCGCGCTGGGAACAGGATGAGGGCCTGGGGCAGAGCAGCGCCGAAGAGGGGTTTATGACTCAAGGCAGGTGCAAGCAGGGGGTGGTCAGCGTGCAGGCTTAGCGAAGGCAAAGGGCTATATCTGAAAGAAACAGGTTAGTATTAGATTCCTTACCTTAGAATATCCCCAGGCGTCAGTCTGGATCCGGAAACTTTTGCGTAGCAGTACCCCTGCGCGTCGGTAGGCGTCGTCTGCAGGCGTCCCCTGCGGCTCCGCGTCGTCGGCGTCGTGCGCCGTGATGACGTCGCTGGAGTATATAGACGCCGCCTCCGCGCGCTGACGTCAGTTCTTCTTTTTTCCGCGCCAGTTAGCGCAGATCCGAAGAGCAGTACTCCGGTCTTTTGACCAAGTTTTTTTGTTAACTGATTGATCCTTACGGTGCCGGTAGGATGCCCGGTTTCAAGAGTTGTGACGAGTGCGACCGCATGATGTCGGTCACCGACCACCATCGACTCTGCCTCCGGTGTCTGGGCGCGGACCACGACGTGGAGTCCTGCGTCGACTGTCGGGCCTTGACTGGAAAAGCTAGGCGGGAGCGGTCCCGCAAGCTTCTCGAACTCCGGTTGTCGGCCCCGCGTCGAGAGCGGTCCCGGTCCGGTCGGAGGTCGAGGGAGCGGTCGAGGGAGCGGTCGCGGAGCCGCCATGGGCGCTCCGGGAGTCGCCACCATTCCTCCGGCTCGTCAGGTAAGCACAAGAAGTCGGGGCGTCGCCATCGCACCCCCGACTCCCCCCGACGCCCGCGTGCTGCGGCCGGGGGCTCGGGTGACCCCACCCCCGCGGTCCCGCATGGGTCGCCGACGCCGTCTGCCCCACACCTGTCGGTCCCTGGGGAAGGCGCGTCGCGTGAGGAGATCGAGGCCTTCCTCATTGCTATGAGGGCGAGGTCTTCTCCGGCGGGGCCTTCGGCGCCTGCGGGCCCGTCGGTCCCGTCTGGGGGCCCGAGCGGTTCGGGTGCTCCTGCCCCGGCGCCGCCGGTGGCTCCGGCCCCGGCGCCGCTGGTTCCCTCTGGTTCGTCGCCGGCTGGTCTCCCGGCCTCTCCGGCGTCGGTTCCTGTGGGCCAGCCCATGGTACCGCCCCCGCGTGGTGCAGCGACTCCGCCGTCGGCTCCGGCCGGCGTCGGGTCCCCGGCACCGACGCCGCGCGGCGCCACCCCCCTTTCCTCCCCGACTCCGGACTCGGAGCCGGACCGGCGTCGGCCGACGCCGGACCCGACGCCGATGGGGCCTGTTGACCCCGATGTCTATATCGTCGACCCAGAATATGGGTATGACGAGGAGGAGTATGGAGAGGGTTGGGAGGGGTCTGAGGACCCTCTATCCCGTGCCTGCCAGTACGATGTGGACTGGGTAGGTGATCTGGGTGATGCCAGTGGCCTGGACGAGTCGCCCAACCCTGGGTTTGTCTCTCCGTCCCCTGTGGCGTCCGAGGCGGGTGCTGCCTATTCGGTGGTCCTGATGAGGGCTGCCAAGGCCTTACACCTTGAGCTCCCCGTTGCGAAGGTCAAACCGAATATCCTGACGGAAGTTTTTAAACCGCAGTCATGCCCCCAGGAGCCTCTGCTGCCGTTTAATGAGGCCCTGACGGATGTCCTTCTGGGCACCTGGTCCAGGCCCGCCTCTGGTGCGCCGGTTGACCGGAACGTTGCCAGGCGTCACCGTCCCTGCGCGGACGACCCTGCCTTCCTGTCCACCCATCCCTCCCCGGAGAGTCTGGTGATCCAGGCCTCCACTTCGCAGTCCGCATTTCCGTCGGCTCCGCCCGACCGGGAATCAAAGAGGTACGACCAATTCGGAAAGAAAGTGTTTTCCTCTTTGAGTGCTGGGCTGCGGTCTTGTAACACCGCGTGCCTCTTGGGCCGCTACACCCACTCCCTGTGGGATACGGTCGAGGAGTGTTTGCCGCAATGCCCCCAGGAAGTGCGGGACAAGCTCACCCGGGCCTTTGTTGAAGGCCGGGATGCGGCGCGGTACTCGATCCGTTGTGGTCTGGACACCACGGACTCACTGGGACGGGCCATGTCCACTACGGTGGCGATTCGTCGCCATGCCTGGCTGAGATCTGCCAACTTCTCACCAGACGTCCAAAATACGCTTATGGACATGCCATTTGATGGCAGTCGCCTATTTGGTGACAAAGCGGACCACGCGCTGGAGCGCTTCAAGGACTCCAGGGTCACGGCCAAGTCCTTGGGTCTCTCGACCCAGACCCAGCGCCAGCAGACGGGTTCGTTTCGGCCCTTTCGTGGCCAAGGGAGAGGAGGTCCCACACGTGCTGCCAGCCACGCGGCGCAGAGCGCTCCCCGGCGCGGTGGCGCCCGTGGTTTCCGCCGTGGTGGCGGTAGAGGCCAGCGTCGTGGTCAGTCCACGCCTCCCTCCGCTGCGGCATCCAAGCCTTCCTAGTCCGAGCTTTCGGGCTCACGTGACGCCAGTGGGTGGCAGGGTTCGCCATCACCACTCCCGCTGGCGCGCGATAACATCGGACAGGTGGGTGCTGCAGCTTGTCCGAAGGGGCTATGCCCTCCCCTTCGAGTCCACTCCTCCAGCCATGCCACCGCAGAACCACCGTGTGTCGGGGGACCACTTGACTCTTCTGCAGGAGGAAGTTACGGCCCTCTTGGCCAAGGGGGCCATCGAGCGCGTTCCTGGGCCAGAAGTAGGGTGTGGTTGCTACTCCCACTACTTTCTGGTACCCAAGAAGGACAAGGGAGGCCTGCGTCCTATCTTGGATCTACGGAACGTCAACGGCTTCCTCCGGAAGGAGAAGTTCAAGATGTTGACTTTGGCTCAGGTCTTGGCTGCTCTAGACCCACAAGACTGGATGGTAGCGTTGGACTTGCAGGATGCGTACTTTCACATCCCCGTCCTGCCGGCCCACCGGCGTTACCTGCGGTTCACGGTAGGCCACGAGCATTTTCAGTTTATCGTGCTCCCATTCGGCCTTACCAGCGCCCCACGGGTGTTCACGAAAGTGATGGCGGTGGTCGCAGCTCATCTGCGCCGGTTAGGGGTTTCAGTCTTCCCCTACCTCGACGACTGGCTGTTGAAGGCGGGCTCGCCCCAGACAGTCGTCCACCACCTTCAGATGACGGCAGACCTCCTGCACGAGTTGGGGTTTTCCATCAATGTGCCGAAATCACACCTGTGTCCCTCTCAAAAGCTCCTTTTCATCGGAGCGGTTCTCGACTCGGCGCAGTTTCGGGTTTATCCCCCGGAACGGCGGGTCCGGGATATTCAGGCTCTGATTCCCATCTTTCAGCCGTTATCCCGGGTTTCGGTCAGGTTGACGCTGCGGCTTCTGGGGCTGATGGCCTCCTGCATCCTTCTGGTGCATCACGCCAGATGGCGGATGCGGGCTCTGCAGTGGGACCTGAAGTTTCAGTGGGCCCAGCATCAGGGCAACCTATCCGACCATGTCCTGATCTCGGAGGGCACTGCGAGACAGTTGCAGTGGTGGCTTACAGACCGCGATTGGGTCAGGGGCAGATCCCTCTCCCTTCCCCAGCCGGAGCACGTGGTTGTGACGGACGCGTCCCTCCAAGGCTGGGGTGGCCACTTGGGAGAGGCGGAGATCAGAGGCCTCTGGTCTCCGGCGGAGTCCCGGCTCCATATCAACATGTTGGAGCTGCGGGCGATTCGCCTGGCACTGAAGGCATTCCTCCCCTTTGTCAACGGGAGTGTAGTGCAGGTGTTCACGGACAACACCACCGCCATGTGGTACTGCAACAAACAGGGCGGTGTGGGGTCGTGGACCCTTTGCCAAGAGGCTCTGCGCCTCTGGCAATGGCTGGAACGTCAGGGCGTGACTCTGACGGTTCAACACCTGGCAGGTTCTCTGAACGCCAGGGCGGACGAACTCAGCCGTCGGTGCTCGGTGGATCACGAATGGCGTCTGAACTCGGATGTGGCGAGAGGCCTCTTTCAGCAATGGGGAGAGCCTTGGTTAGATCTATTCGCCACAGAAGAGAACGCGCAATGTCATCAGTTCTGCGCGTTGGAGTTTCCAAGACGGCACTCGCTCGGCGACGCCTTTCGGCGCGAGTGGAGTTGCGGTCTGTTGTACGCCTTTCCGCCTATACCACTTCTGCCCGGAGTGCTGAAGAAGATCAGGCGCGACCGGGCCCATGTTATCCTTGTGGCTCCGGACTGGGCTCGAAGGTACTGGTATCCCGAGCTACTCAGCATGACAGTCGGTCCCTCGATCCGCCTGCCCCTTCAGGAGGACCTTCTGTCGCAGCAGCAGGGGACGGTCCTCCACCCGAACCTGTCCAGTCTCCACCTCCATGCGTGGAGATTGAGCGGCGACAGTTGAGGCCATTTGACTTGCCTCCTGAAGTCTGTGATGTCATTCTGGCAGCCAGGCGTCCCTCCACAAAGTCGGTATACGCCTGCCGGTGGAACAGATTTGTGGCATGGTGCACAGCAAAGGCTGTGGATCCCCTTTCTGCCCCTCTATCTGAGGTTCTCCTCTTCCTCCTTTCCCTTGCCCAGCAGGGCTCTGCTCTGGGCACTATCAAGGGCTATCTTTCTGCCCTTTCCGCCTTCTTGAGGCTACCTGATCAGCCATCTTTGTTCAAGTCCCCTATTGTGTTAAGATTCTTAAAGGGCATCACGCACATGTATCCTCCAGCTCCGTTCGTGATGCCTCAGTGGGACTTGAACCTGGTTTTGACTTTCCTGATGTGCGCTCCCTTTGAGCCCCTTCATTCCTGTCCTCTCCGTCTTCTCACCTTAAAGACGGCCTTCCTGGTAGCCATCACCTCTGCCAGGAGAGTGAGTGAGCTCCAGGCTCTTTCTGTTCAACCTCCTTTCTTGTCTGTTCATCCTGATAAGGTGGTTCTTCGGACCAGACCTTCTTTCCTGCCCAAGGTAGTCTCTGCTTTTCACATTGGGCAGTCCATCACCTTGCCCTCCTTCTTCCCGCCTCCGCATCCTTCAAAGGATGAAGAGCGGCTCCATCGTCTGGACCCAAAACGTGCGCTTTCATTCTATATGGATCGCACACGCCAGTTCCGGGTGGATGACCAACTGTTTGTTGGCTACGTGGGTGGGAAGAAGGGAAGGGCGGTACAGAAACGGACCATCTCTCGGTGGGTCGTCCTGTGCATCAAAGCATGCTACTCTTTGGCTCGGAAGGAGCCTCCTGTTGGGCTGAGGGCCCATTCCACTCGGGCCACGGCGGCTACTACTGCCCTGGGCCGGGGAGTCCCTTTGCAGGACATTTGCCAGGCGGCCACGTGGGCCTCGCTGCACACCTTTGCGAGGCACTACTGCCTGGACAGTCAAGTCCGGAGGGATGGCTTCTTTGGCCGTTCGGTCCTCCAGGACTTTCTGGTGTAGGTTGTATTGGTTCGCAGACCCACCACCGGGGTTGGTATTGCTGGGGTATCTATTCTAAGGTAAGGAATCTAATACTAACCTGTTTCTTTCAGATGAACAAGTTACTTACCTTCGGTAACGATATATCTGTAAGAAACAGTAGTTAGTATTAGATTCCTTACCGCCCCGCCCATCCTCCCCGTTCTGCGAACTGATACCTAGGGTTAGGGACATCCCTTTCAGGGCCCTAGTTTCAAATGGCACCAGTGTTGGTTCTCACATGGCTCTGCGTGTTCTGGCGCGGAAAAGCTGTGTGCAAAGAACTGACGTCAGCGCGCGGAGGCGGCGTCTATATACTCCAGCGACGTCATCACGGCGCACGACGCCGACGACGCGGAGCCGCAGGGGACGCCTGCAGACGACGCCTACCGACGCGCAGGGGTACTGCTACGCAAAAGTTTCCGGATCCAGACTGACGCCTGGGGATATTCTAAGGTAAGGAATCTAATACTAACTACTGTTTCTTACAGATATATCGTTACCGAAGGTAAGTAACTTGTTCGTCAGGGGCCAGCGGCATGCAAAAGGGTTTGTTCTGATCGGGGCATCTTAAAATGGCGGGCGCGCACGACAAAAGTGTGGCATCAGGGGAAGAGGCAAGATGGCGCAGATAATGTTCACCAAAACGCACTAATTTTCCACAGGAAGTTCTTAGAGGTACAGGGCCAGTTTTCTATTCTATGCTTTGCACCGCAGCCTGTTGGCTAACAATTTCTCATATTCCCCTTCTTTTTAAAAAGGTTTGTGAAAGATTTCTATGGAGACATTTTTATGGTGACATATGTCTATGCAATTGGCTTCTTTTTAAAATGAAATCTGGCCATTTTTAGCCTTCTTTAAGCTGCAAACATATGTATATATTTTCTTAATTAGTATCAACAATACTAATAGGTACCAACTGATACCCAACCAATTGCCCACCATGTCATAGGTAAAGTTCATTACCTACAGAAGAATCAATTGAACATTATATTAATGATTTACCCAGTATACATGTTCTCATGCCGTTAGGAAGATCTGCCCACACCTCCTCCACATCTTTCCTCCCTGCTAACTTGTATATAAAGTACCATAATACAAATTCTTGTTATACATATATGTATACTTTTTAAAAGTGCACCAGGATCCTCACATGTGGGCGGGACTGTTCAGTGCTCATGACTTTAATGAGGATCCCCCTGGAAGAGAACTAGGATAACAGTTAAGTAGCATTTCCTTATTTAGTTATCCTCCCAGATAATAACAGTCCTAGTTCCAACTCGCCACACATTTCTGATTTGTATCACATAAGCCAATTAATGCACTGCAACATACCCTAGAAAACAAAATATGCAATACTTTGTATCAGCAAAAGTATTTTTTTTATTAATATTGAGTATCATTAACCAAACAGATGACAGGGTACACAGCCTGCTAAGATATTCTTTGTTAGCAGCTACATTCAGTAATAATGATATGGATTTTGTTGATTGAAATAAGTGTATTGTGAATACAGCTGTTCCTCTATATGTTTTATGTGTATCGAAGCCTTAAGCTACGAGTGTGTCTCGCCCCTCCCTGCAGGTCTTGAGGTAATTGAATACGTAGTTATGCAGCATTATTATTTTTACACTGTTTCACAGGACATTAATGAACAATGAGATTGCTTAAATCAATCCTGGGTCATTTTAAGTCTACTCTTTAGCTCTTCTGTGTTATTCCAGACATGGACCAACCTCACACAAGTTGTACTTTATTGAATAAGAAAGAGTGATTATAAAAAAAGTATGTAAGGAAGCAGTACTGACTGCATGTTTTAATGGTGATTTATGAACAAGAGTGAGGACTCCAATAACCTGATCACTTTTGGAAACATTTTTATAGTACATCTTTCTGTGCCATACACAAAATGTGTGATGGTTTCTCAAGCTATAACCTATCCTCCATCATACCCATTATGTATTTCA
The DNA here is from genome assembly GCF_964261635.1 of Lissotriton helveticus. NCBI lineage: Eukaryota > Metazoa > Chordata > Amphibia > Caudata > Salamandridae > Lissotriton > Lissotriton helveticus. The sequence goes on along the minus strand of NC_136060.1, from coordinate 468,546,173 downwards.
ATAAGTTAAATGGGAGGAGTAGCGTTAATGTATGAAATATGAAGGGTCCTTTATACGTTTTTTTTTGTCATCAGAAAAGCACTAAAACTGCAACTGAGGTCGGTCGCACCTTTGCAACGATATTTTCGGACATTGCATTCCGTCAGAAACTTCTTGAAACCAAAACAGAAGAAGAATTTAAGGATGCCTTAGTACATCAGCGTCATTTGCTGACTAATCAGGGTCCCTCCGTTCTGAATGAAAGTCATAAAGTGCAAAATCAAAAGCCTCTCAAGGTAGGTAATACTTATTTACAATGTATGTACTTGTTCAAGATACAGTAGACCGTATGCAATAAAGACTTAGTAGTTACTCCTGTCGTCTTTGCAATGGCAAATATCATGCAAAACGCTCTTTCGATATGTTATGAAGTATCGATAAGAAATGTGAATAACATTAAGTATTCATCCTTTGAATTTGAGCATTTTGTGAAGTTTACTCCACCCAATTTCGATTGAGAAATTTTCTGCATGATAGAAATGTGGGAATTTTATTGTGAAAAAGTGGGATTGGATTTTGAACTATATTTCTTTACAATGGTTATGCTTTTATATATTTTTTTAAATCATAATCTTTTTATTGAACGTTTATGACTCATTACAACAAAGTATGAGATGGTTGCCAAAAAACATCAAAGTATAGCAGGAGTCCTAACAGCTTGCGGCCAAGTACAAATTGCAGGAAAAGATAAAACAAGCATTAAGCAAACACGTTAAAGGCTCATCTACATTATGCTGTGTCTCAAATTTAAGGAAGAAAAAACACAGGAACATCAGGGTGCAAAAATTTCAGGTCAAAGTTGTCAATCGAGAATTCCAAAATATAAGTAATGTCCTGCTTTAGTGCATAGATGGGTGTTACAGACGGGGTTAGGGATAGGTCAGCCATTGCGGTTAAGTGTCTGGAGGAGAATCATTCAAAAAACTGCAATGCCCTTAACCTTGGTGGGTTGAAACTGAAGAACTCCAAGTGGGTCGGATAGTGGATCAGTGGGTGCCAACCATATTGAAATTTAACCTCAGTCTGACTTTAGTTATGGGAGAGCTGTTCCATCTAATATGAATGGCTGCGCATCACAGTGTGGATTTGTCCCCCTGGGCACTATCTGTGTCCTCTGAACTAAGGTTACTTATTTACCTACCAACTTTTCAAAAAAAGTTCATTAACGTGTATTTAATTTCTTTGCAAAAGTTGTATTCACTTTTCCATAGATATTAATTCGTTTTCATTGCAATGTGGTCTCATTTTTTTGTTCCTTCCAATGCATTTCGGGTTATAAACCCTTCATCAAGGAAAAAATCTGGAATGGCAATAATACTATGAGGGGACGAATTGAGCACAAGACAAAAATCAGAATCAACAAACCTATATAGAACATACGTACCAAGAATACAAAGTCAACGGTGGCCACCCACTTTCAAGAATACCACCATAACATCAGTCAGCTTAAATTCCTAATACTGGAGACAGTCCACAAGAATGAAGGCAGAGACAATCACAAATATCTTCTCCAAAGAGAGAATTATTGGATTAAACAAATGGACTCACTCAAGCCTCATGGAATGAATGATCTAATTGAGTACCAATGTTATCTATAACATCATTCACACATTGTGACATTTTTGCTTTAAACATGATGATCTGCTTATATTTTTTCATTTGAATTATGTTCACCTGCTATATTATCTTTTTGCCTGAAAATGTTCATCTGCTTATATTTTTCTAGAGACATTTAATATCTTTTGGTTCGAGGCATGTGGGCTGCTAAATTCATATCTTAGCATTAGATCGCCGCCTAGTGTTGGGCTCGGATGATTGCACATTGTTGTCCTGGAAGAGTCTTCGAAGTATCCTGAGATAGGTGGCTCCTCCCCTGGACTACAGTGCGCATGGGCATCGGCTCCATCCCCGGATTGTTTTTTTCCGCCATTGGGTTCGGATGTGGTCTCGACGTCTTACTGTCGGAACCAAGTAAAACTAACTTTTAGCGGCCAAAAGGCCTCGATTTTCTTGCGTCGGTATTGTCTGCGCACGGTCTCGAGTCTTCCGTCTCTTGGAGCCGGAATAAGCGGAGTTTTCTTCGCTCTCGGAACTTTGAGGCCTTCTCATCGCGACACGACTGCAAGCCTTTTCGGACATGGAGCGGAGCCCGTTTAAGTACTGCCCGCTCTGTGGGTCCAAGTACCCACACATCGATCTACACCCCGTGTGTAACAAATGCCTTTCGCCTGACCACGACGACGGAAAGTGCAAGGCCTGTGCACAGTTCCGATCGAAAAAGACTCTCAAGCTTCGGCGCGCGGTGCGCATGGAAGCTAAACAAGCGGCACCGGATCCGGAGAACATCTTCGGCGACCAAGACGAAGAGGACCAGGGTCATCATCTCCAAATCTCCCCACCCGGGACGGAGGTCGAGGCGGATCCGGGAGACGACGACGGAGTCGCGGGTCCAGGCCTTGAATACGTCGACGAGGTAGGAGACGACGATGAGATTTATGGGGCCGCGGCGGATAGCTCAGCGGACGAGCTCTGCCCCGAAGGTTACGAGGATACCGACCGGGACACGGGATCGCCTGTCGGCCTTACCCAAGACCCGTTGCCGCAAGCCACAGCCCCGCCTTCGGGCCCGGCCACGGACTTACTTGCTGGGCAGACTGTTTCGAAACCGAAACCGAAACCATCGGGATCGACAACACCTAAAATGGCCGACCCGAAATCGAAACTGAAAGTTAAGGACTCGAGTGTCCCTAAGATGGCTGCCGTGCCGGTGAAACCGACGGCGCCTGCTACCCCATCGACTCCGTCGACCTCCGGTCCGCAGAAGTCGAGGAAGTCCGTCGATTCCGATGCTGCGAAATCGAAACCGACGCCAGAGGAGGGGTCCTCCAAGAAAGATGGTCGGCACGGGACAGCGGCTCCGACGCCGTCAAAACCCGCCAAAGTCGGCTCCAAGGAGGCTACGCAGGCACACGGAAAGAAGTCTGTGCCCCGAACGCAGGAATCGGAGGCGGTACAGACGGGATCCGCGCCCAAGACGCACAAGGCCCACAAGGACGTCGGATCCGAGGGGAAAATCAGACCATCCTCGTCGGCGCCGACACAAACTGTGAGTGTGCCGTCCCCCATTGCCGACTCACTGAAGAGGATCAGGGAAAAGGCCTTTGCCCCGTCGGCTCCGATACCATCAACGCAGCCGCGAAAAGACACTCTAGAGGAGCCGTCTGGGAAACTTCTCTTTATTTTGCCGCCGAAGGAGGCGCCCAAGGCATTTTCAACCAAATCGGCACCGAAACAGGTGGTTTCTTCACCGACTGGCCCACTTCCACGTCAGGTGCTCGAATCCGAGGACGATTCGGCGCATTTCATCGACGCTGACACAGGCAAGCTGACCCTCTATAAGAGGAAAATAACTTCGGAGCCAGTGGACCCCTATGTCATTCCACTAAAGAAGAAAAGGGTGCCCCTTGACGCCTCAGGCCTCACGGAACCAATCCAGCCTCCTCCGAGACGGAGCCCTACTCCCTCCCCAGACCACTCTGAGGGTGAGGGGTATGATGAGGACGACCAGTACAATTTCCCAATCAATGAACCTGATGTGCAACCGGATTCATTTGATGACACTGGTGACCAGAACACCCAAGGTGCGAGGCAGGACCCGCAGCCTTTTAATGCACGGGCATCCCCGACTGAGGATTCAGCAGGTTTTCATGCCCTACTCGAAAGGGCGGCAGCCAATCACGATGTGGACATGCATGCCGACCCTGTGGAGGAAGACTTCCTTTTCGACACTTTTTCGGTCTCTGAAAGGACAGTAAAGACACTGCCTATGCTTAAAGGAGTCCTCAAGCATGCTGGGGACATATTTAAGGAGCCTACGAGAGCGAGAGTGGTCAACCCTCGCATTGAAAAAAAGTACAGACCTGCACCTGCGGACCCCGCATACATTCGGGGACAATTGCCATTGGACTCTCTTGTGGTCGCCAATGCCAGGAAACGTGCCAACTCCCAGACTACGGGTGAAGCTCCTCCCCCGGATAAGGAATCCCAAGTGCTAGAGGCAGGGGGCAAAAGAGTAGCTGCACAGGCATCAAACTTCTGGCGCATTGCCAATACACAGGCGCTCTTGGCGCGTTATGATAGGGCGCACTATGACACCCTAGAACAGATCGTACAACACCTGCCTCCACAGTTCCAAGAGGGCACAAAAATGCTTATCGAGGAAGGGAAGCTAATCTCAAACGCGGCCATCAAGTGTGCACTTGATGCTGCGGACACAGCTGCTAGGGCTATCAACACTAGCGTTATGCTGAGACGACAAGCGTGGCTCCGCATCTCAGGGTTTAAACCGGATATTCAGACGACAATTCTTAATCAGCCGGTCAATCCTGATAGTCTGTTTGGTCCGGATGTTGACACCACCCTAGAGAAAATAAAGAAAGACACAGACACTGCTAAGTCTATGGGGGCCCTACAGTCACAGCAGTTTCGTGGCGGCAATTTTCGTCGCTCAGGTGCACGTGGAGTCACCAGAGGACAATTGGGTCAACAATCCCAGTTCACAAAAGGTGGGACACAATCCTCGTTCACTAAACAGAACAAGGGAGGTTACAGGAATAACAGCAACAGAGGTCGCGGTAGAGGAAACAACAGCTCCCGCACCTCTACTCCCAACAAACAGTGACTCTCTGTCACTGCCCCCCGACCACCTAACACCTGTCGGGGGGAGACTGCAGCGGTTCCTGCCCGTCTGGAGAAACATCACCACAGACAGGTGGGTGCGACAACTAATCCAGTATGGTTATTGCCTAGAGTTAAAGTCCACTCCACCCAACATCCCGCCAAGGCAACGGCCTATGTCCGCAGAGCACTTGCTCTTATTGCAGCAGGAGGTAGTGGTGATGCTGCAAAAGGGAGCAATCGATCTCGTGCCGGTGGGGGAGGAAGGCACAGGGGTATATTCCCTGTACTTCCTTATTCCAAAGAAGGACGGTTCTCTCAGGCCCATTCTCGATCTACGTCCCCTCAACCTGTACATACTATCGGAACATTTCCACATGCTTACACTGCAACAGATTCTTCCCTTGCTAAACCAAGGAGACTTCTTAGCAACCTTAGACCTCAAGGATGCTTATTTCCACATTCCACTACACCCGTCACACAGGAAATACCTCAGGTTCACTATTCAAGGCAGGCACTACCAGTTCAAAGTCCTACCCTTCGGAGTCACAACAGCCCCGAGGGTGTTCACAAAGTGTCTGGCGACAGTAGCGGCGCACCTCAGGAGGCAGAACATCCATGTCTACCCCTACCTAGACGACTGGCTCGTGCAAGCCAAGTCAGAGCACCAGTGCGCCGCAGACATGTCGACTACAATTCACCTTCTTCACGATCTGGGTTTCTCCCTGAACTACCCAAAATCGCATCTTCAGCCGGCGCATGTCCGGCAGTTTCTAGGCGCGACGATCAATACCCTGACGGCCATGGCTCAGCCAAACCAGGTCAGGATAGACAGCATGCAGGCTCTGATCCAAAAGTTCAGGCCGCAACACTCGCTTCCAGCGAGAGTGTTCATGCAGTTGATAGGCATGATGGCCTCCTGCATCTTCATAGTCCCTCACGCACGGCTACACATGCGCCCGCTCCAGGAGTGCTTAGCGAATCAGTGGACACAGGCTCGTGGGCAATTGACAGACCTAGTGTTGGTTACCAGTCGGGCATACGACTCTCTGCATTGGTGGACTCCACACAACCTTTGCAAGGGCCGACTGTTCCAAGAGCCTGTGCCGCAGATTATCCTGACAACGGACGCGTCTCTCCAGGGTTGGGGAGCTCATGTGCTCACTTACACAGTGCAGGGACTATGGACGACGCAGCAACAAAAGATGCACATCAACTATCTGGAACTGATGGCAATCTTCATGGCGCTCAAGTCCTTCATTGTACATCTGTGCAACAAAGTCGTGCTAGTCCGGACGGACAACATGACCGCGATGTACTACATTCAAAAGCAGGGAGGCACCCACTCGCCACAGCTGTCTCATCTGGCTCAGAGCATGTGGAAGTGGGCCATTCAGAGGAACATTTTCCTCATGGCAGAACACCTCCCAGGAAAGGACAATCAGATGGCGGATCTGCTCAGCAGATACAGCCATCAAATGCACGAGTGGGATATACACCCGTCTGTTCTCCACCCGTACTTCCAGCAGTGGGGTCATCCGGAGATAGACCTGTTTGCCACAGCAGAGAACGCAAAATGCCAACTCTTTGCCGCCAGGTTCCCTCACCCACTGTCGCAGGGGAATGCGATATGGATGAACTGGTCAGGCAAATTTGCGTACGCTTTTCCGCCAGCCCCTCTAATACCGCTGGTCGCAAGAAAGCTAAGGCAGCACGAGATGACTCTCATCCTGGTTGCTCCAACGTGGGCGCGCCAAGCTTGGTACACCACGTTCCTCGAACTCTCAGTGGTGCCGCATCAAAGGCTGCGCCTCACGCCCAGTCTTTTGACGCAGAACCATGGAGACATTCAGCATCCAGATCCACAACAGCTCAACCTGGCGATCTGGCTCCTGAAGTCCTAGAGTTTGGATACCTTAACCTACCTCCGGAGTGCATGCACATCATCAAGGAGGCGAGGAAACCAACTACTAGAGCATGCTATGCTGCAAAGTGGAAGCGTTTTGTCATTTACTGTACGGCCAATGACATCGACCCGCTAGATGCATCTATCCCCAACATCATCTGCTATCTGTTGCATCTTTACAAGTGCAATCTAGCGTACACTTCCATTCGGATACATCTATCCGCCATAGCGGCTTATCTCCAGAACAGGCAGCACCTCTCTGTCTTCAGGGTGCCTGCCATTAAAGCCTTCCTTGAAGGTCTGAAACGAGTCATTCCCCCAAGGACACCGCCAGCTCCGGTGTGGAACCTCAATGTCGTTCTCACCAGACTGATGGGACCGCCATTTGAGCCCCTGCACTCGTGTGAACTCCAGTTCCTTACGTGGAAAGTAGCTTTCCTTGTGGCTATTACGTCTCTGAGGCGTGTCAGTGAGCTGCAGGCGCTCACAATCCAAGAGCCATTCATTCAAATCCATTCAAATAGGGTAGTGCTACGCACTAACCCCAAATTCCTTCCGAAGGTGGTGTCACAGTTTCATCTAAACCAAACTATTGACTTACCAGCATTCTTTCAAAACCCGCAAACGGTGGCGGAAAGAATGCTCCATACCTTAGATGTACGGAGGGCGTTGATGTACTACATAGACAGAACACAACCCTTTAGAAAGACAAAACAACTCTTTGTTGCCTTCGCACCCCAACACAAAGGCAACCCAATTTCCAAAGCAGGGATAGCCAGGTGGATTGTTAAGTGCATCCAGATATGTTATCAAAAAGCCAAGCGCACTTTAACAATACCCCCCAGAGCGCACTCCACACGCAAACTGGGGGCATCCATGGCTTTCCTAGGGAACATTCCTTTAGAGGATATTTGCAGAGCAGCCACGTGGGTCACACCACATACCTTCACAAAACACTACTGTGTTGATGTGCATTCCAAGCAGCAAGCAGCTGTAGGACAGGCTGTTCTCAAGACACTTTTTCAGGTTTCTGCAGCTGGCACGGGCAACCGCCGCTGATGGAGGGACTGCTATGTATTCTATGCTAAGATATGAATTTAGCAGCCCACATGCCTCGAACTGAATATGCTACTTACCAGTATGCATCTGTTCTTGGCATGTAGGGCTGCTAACATTCATATCGCCCGCCCTCCTCCCCGGTGCCTGTCGCAGCTGCAGATATACTATTGTATTTATTCATTAGCATGGACATCTTTTACACTTTTCACTCCATCTTCTGCCACAATGGCGAAAAACAATCTGGGGATGGAGCCGATGCCCATGCGCACTGTAGTCCAGGGGAGGAGCCACCTATCTCAGGATACTTCGAAGACTCTTCCAGGACAACAATGTGCAATCATCCGAGCCCAACACTAGGCGGCGATCTAATGCTAAGATATGAATGTTAGCAGCCCTACATGCCAAGAACAGATGCATACTGGTAAGTAGCATATTCATTCCTCAGTATTCAATTAACACTCACATTTGTATTATCGCAAATACACCATTTAAAGATGGCAACATACTAGTTATCGATCATCTCAGTCAGTTGTTAGTGTTTACACCCAATACATTCTCGACAGCCCGTACTAACACGCAAAATACACAGCGCTTCTACTCATTTCACCAAACCAACACGGATTAACAAGAACACCGCTGCACGCAAAGAACTTGGCGTTGTAAGTGTCACCATCCACATTACTTTTTGTAGTTTGACTCCACTCGCGGTAAACAACACTTGTTAACTCCGATGAACATTGATCATAGTAGCACTTTGTTTACTTTTAGATTGGAAGTACGGTTTACCCAGAGCCGCCGATAAAGCAAACAGCTTATTGCACATTAGATTCACCACCTCACGTACATTGGTTAAAAATCGTACCCTGCTATATGACTGCAATTTTATTAAATGGGCACTGTTGATATCATCTTCTGAACCAATGCTGGTTCTCACAAAGCCACGCACTTTGGTTCAAAATCACACCCTGCCACATAACTTCTATTCTATTGAATGTGCACTGCTGATACCATAAAGCCACCCCTGTTAACATACCTTTAGGTCTCGCCTGTCGATGCGCATGCGCATCGAGCAAGCGAGACTATAGGGGCTCATCCAGACTTTATCTAACTTGCAAGGAATCGTGGCGATTCCTTGCAGTGCCCGTGACTTTTAAGCTCAATGCGCATGTGCATTGAGCTTAAAAGCGCGTGCACATGCACCCAGCCGCCTACTCTCTCTCTCAGCCTTCCCACAACTCCGCCCCCTCACTACTTGATTGCACGGCCGCTAGGCCGTGCCTCCCCTACTCTCCTCCCCCCTCCTCCTCTCCTCCCATGCCTGCCTGCCTCAACTCTCCGCCTCCCGCCCCCTCCCCCTGCACGGCCGCTAGGCCGTGCCTCCCCTACTCTCCTCCCCCCTCCTCCTCTCCTCCCATGCCTGCCTGCCTCAACTCTCCGCCTCCCGCCCCCTCCCCCTAGTTTACAACGGATGCATGCAAACATGTTTTTTCAGATTGCAACGTTATTTTAATATTATATTATAATCTCTATATGTCATACTTACATGGGCAGGTAAATCCCCAGGAAGTACAGTGCCCGGTGGGTTAGTGTCCCTGAACGAAATGCCAACCGTACGGATATATAAACCGACTTCCTGGGTCGCAGGGCCGGACCCGGAGAGCGAAAATGTGTGTGGCTATGAGCCTGAGGACGCTGCTGGAATGAAACTTACTTCTCTGAGCATCGGGTTAAACTCCGAGGTCACGCGCCTCGGGCTGTCTCTGCCCCGACGAGCTGGGACACGTGTGCTTCAGACCCTGAATGCCCCGGACACGCTACGGGAGTCTCCCCTCCTCCCACCCTCCCAAGAAGCAGGTCCCTAAATTGTTCAGACCCCGAGACCTCCTGGGCATGTCTCACGGGGTCTCTCCCTCAACAAACAAGAAACGCGTGTTGTTCAGACCCTGAGAGCCGCAAACACGCAGCTAAGTGCCCCCTCCCCCAGCAAGCTGTTTCACTGAGGGTTCAGACCCTGAGCCAACCCCCCCCCCCCCCCTCCAGCCCCCCCCAAAAGTAACACCTTTGCTTGATTTCGGGTCCTCCGCAGAGAGGGGCCGGTGCTTACCTCGCCCTGTGCCCGGCTCAGGCTCCTGGGGTCGGCACTCGCTCCCTGCCTGGGACTCTCCGCCGGGCTCGACTGGCACAGCTCGGACAGGGCTGCAGCCTCGGTGGCGTGCCCCCTCCCGCCCCTGCACAGCCCCCGGGCTCCGCTGTGACACTGAGCGCACTGCTCACCTGACTGACGGACAGCCCCCGCCTCCACTGACTGACTGACACAGCTCCGGGACACAGCTTTCAGCAGCGCCTCGTCCTCTTCAGAGGCACAGCTCTTCTTTCAGCAGCACCTCGTCCTCTTCACAGCCACAGCTCTCAGCAGCGCCTCGTCCTCTTCAGAGGCACAGCTCCCCGCCTCCACTAACTGCCTGCCACAGCTCTCAGCAGCGCCTCGTCCTCTTCACAGCAACAGCTCTCAGCAGCGCCTCGTCCTCTTCACAGCCACAGCTCTCAGCAGCGCCTCGTCCTCTTCAGAGACACAGCCCCCGCCTCCACTGACTGACTGACACAGCTCCGGGACACAGCTCTCAGCAGCGCCTCGTCCTCTTCACAGCAACAGCTCTCAGCAGCGCCTCGTCCTCTTCACAGCCACAGCTCCCAGCAGCTCCTCGTCCTCTTCAGAGGCACAGCTCCTCGTCCTCTTCAGAGGCACAGCTCCTCTTTCAGCAGCACCTCACTCTCTTCACAGCCACAGCTCCAATTTCAGCAGAACCTTGGTCTCTTCACAGCTCCAATTTCAGGAGAACCTTGTTCTCTTCACAGCCACAGCTCCAATTTCAGCATCATCTCATCCTCTTACCAGCCATCGTCTCAACTTTCAGCGGCACCCCATTCGCTTGCTAAACCCACTGCTCGACTTCAGAAGCATTTGCCGTCGCCCCGACCCCACAGCTGCAGTTTCAGCACCACCTAGCCACAGCTCTAAATTTGGTAGCACCTCATCGACCCCCAGGCTACAGCTCCAGATTTAGCAGCACCTCGCCCTCATCAGGAGTCACAGCTCCAGTTCAGCACCGACCCACAGCTCTCCAATTTTAGCAGCAGCTCCCCCAAACCACAGCTCCAGTTTCAGCAGCACCTCGCCACCCTACTGAGCCACAGCAACTGGATAGCAGCACTCCCCTCCCCCGAGCCACACCTCCAGCCTCAGCAGCACATCACCCTTCTCCCAACATCGTCTCAACCTGGTCCGGATCCGGGTCAAGAGCACCCCACCGTGACCCTCAGCAGCACCTCACCCTGACCCTCAGCAGCACCTCACCCTGACCCTCAGCTCCAGTTTCAGCAGCTAGAAACTCGATCTTCTCCGGTTCCACAGCTCCACTACCAGCAGCGCCTAACCCTATTCCCAGTCCACAGCTCCACTCCCAGCAGCACCCGCCCTATTCCCAGTTCACAGCTCCACTACCAGCAGCGCTCCCTTCTTTTCCCAGTCCACAGTTCCACTCCCAGCAGCACCCGCCCTATTCCCAGTTCACAGCTCCACTTCCAGCAGCGCTCCCTTCTCTTCCCAGCCCACAGCTCCACTCCCAGCAGTCCCAGCAGCCCCACCCTCCTCCCAGTCCACAGCTCTACTCCCAGCAGCCCCGCCTCTTCCAAGTCCACAGCTCTACTCCCAGCAGCCCCGCCCCACCTCCACTTTGTTGTCTAGTTGGCAGACTCAGCTGAGAGGCCAACAACTGAATGGGTGCATGCAATAGGTCTCGGAGCATTTGAGTTAGAGCTTTTAGATTTGTTTATGGCTTTTTTTCTTTGTAATTCTTTAGCATTGCCTACAGGAAACAAAAATGCTAAAGATAAAAAAAAAAAACCATAAACAATTCTAAAAGCACAAACTCTAATGCTGCGAGACCTATTGCATTTCCAATGCTTGTTATATTTACTGTCAATTTCACAGGTCACAGACCGTTCTGACTCTTATTGACTACTGCTTTGAAACCACCGCATGTTGGCACAACACACACCCATTAACCTATAAGATATGCTCAATTCGTCCCCTCATAGTATTATTGCCATTCCAGATTTTTTCTCTGAAGGGTTTATAACCCGAAATGTATTGGCAGGAACAAAAAAATTAGACAAATTTGCAATGAAAACTAATGAATGTCTATGGAAAAGTGAATAAAACTTTTGCAAAGGACCAAAATACACGTTAAGGAACTTTATTTTGAAAATGTGGTTGACAAAATAAAATACCTCTGTTCAGAGGACACTGTGATGTGCAGCCATTCATATTATGTTGAACTCCCTTGACCGGTTAACGTTGCCCAGGAGCACACAAGAATCTCTTACATCAACCAACCTTAAATTAAACTTTAGGTAGTAGCGCGTACTACACCAATTTGGTCAGAGTTGTTCCTTTGCCATCATGTGCCCTAGGCAAAAGAACCATTGAGCAACAGAGGGGGCAACTTTCTTTTTCCACGCAAGTGCCACAAGCTGCTGCGCAGCATGTAGCTAATAAACCTTCAGTCAGCGCGATTCCTCACTTCTCAGGCAGTGGGTTGTATACCAAGTATGACTAGTGCTTAATTTGAGCTAGTGTTAGACAATAGGGGACACCTGTACGTATTTTTGGGTACCGGCACTTATTGTCCCACCTCAGTTACTTAACGAGTGCAAAATAGGGAAAAACACAAAAATCTGAAAGACTGAGACCGAAAGATGGAAAAACGTCTCTCATAGGAAGACTGATGGAACCTACAACAGTTACATAAAGGGTCAGGAAGTGTCTGGCAGTGGATTAATGAGGTGTGTTTAGTGGACTTATTTGGCTTGTCACTGTTTAATTGCACTGGCCACAGGCATCTGAGCGGAGCTTGGGGCACCAGCACCATTTCTTTTACAAATTAAGGACTAAGTAAGACTATGAGGTAGGAAGCAGGGAGCGTATGCCCTACAGTGGTCTTAATGTGTCCCAAAATTGCCTACCTATGTGTAGTAAGGAGGCTGCAGGACCATCATATTTTGCAGAAATCCCCTACCACCAGTCCGCACCACCAGCAGAGGGAGGATATGGAGAGGTACATTTGTGGAAAGGTGAGCCGACGTGTAATACCATTGAAACATGAGCTTGTATGCAATTTCCCGAAGGGATACAATTTGGAAAGTTTTGGCTGTGTCCTAACCTAGGGTTCGGTTGCTTCGGCGATATGCTCTCTGTTGTGGTAGTTTGCCAGCACGTTTGGAATGTGTGGGTGCGAGGGGATGTGGAATATTGAAGTGTTCGATGTGTTGGCTTTCTGATAGATACATCTGCCGTGTGGATTCCTCACCTTGTGAATATCCCCCTTGCGTCAGCAACGTTCAGAATTTTTTCTTCGTAGCACGCCGGCGTGGACGACGTCATAGGAGTACGGCATCGCGCGCGACTCCGTCTGACGTCACCGACTCCTTATTAGGCCCACGTCGGCGTGATGACGTCAGTTCCCTTTTTTCCGCGTCTTCGACGCTAACGGTTTTCGGGATCTTCTGCGATACTTAGTATCTGGCTATTATTTAATTGTTACTGTTTCTCCCTTGCGACTTATTCCTTCATCGAGGATGTCGTCGAGGAAGACAGGATTTAAACAATGTGGGTCTTGTGCCCGCATGATGTCCATCACCGACCCACATAACGATTGTTTGTGGTGTCTGGGTTCAGACCACGACGTTAAGAACTGTCGTTCTTGTTTTAAGATGAACCCAAAGGCGCTTCGAGAGCGTGAAGCAAAACTACTTCTCGCGAAGGTAAAGGGAAGAGATGCTGGAAGATCTTCGAGGTCGACGTCGAGACTCTCGAAGTCGAAGCAAAGGTCTCGATTGAAGTCTAGATCGGCGTCGAGGTCCAGAGCGGGGTCGAGATCCAGCGCGGAGTCGAGATCCAGAGCGAGGTCGAGGTCCAGAGAGAGATCTAGGTCTGGATCCAAGTCGGCTTCGGGTCACGCTTCGAGCTCCTCGAGGAAAAAGCACAAGAGGAGGAAGCACAGCTCAAAACATCATTCAGAGAAGGAATCTTCTGATTCGAAGAAGAAGTCTCGCAAACATCATAAGGACTTCGTTTCTCCTTCTCCTGCTCAGTCAATCGGAGGTTCCCCGACTCCAGAACCGGAACCGGATCCGGTATCTTTACATTCTTCGGAACATGAGGAGGAAGAAGAGGTAATTCCTCAGACTCCGGCTCCGATGGAGACTCCTGTGGACCCAGAAGGTCAGAGTGAACAGGTGTCGGAACGACCTCCTTTAGAGCATCCGGTAGGTTCGTACCCTCCCTTTCCTGGTCCTGGTCAGGACCCCTCGCATTTTCTCAATGCGATGTTTGGAGTGTATTCCAGGGCGATGTACCCCGCTGGAGCACCTGTTGGTCCCATGGGTCCATTATCGTACAATTTGGGCATTCCTCAGTCGTACGCCCCAGCTCCATTTATGCCTTTTATGCCGGCGCCTCTTACACCTTGGCTCGGTACGGCACCGCCGAGGTCTTCGACTCCGCATGCGGCTTCGCGGACTCCGGATCGACCTCGTACTTTGGATCGAGGTTCCACACCTGTCCGTGAGTCTCGTCCTCCTGCTGCCCCGGCTCCTCGCTCGACGTCGAATCCGGCTCCGTCTGAGTCGTTACCGGATCCGTCGACTTCGGTTCGATTGGAGTGGTCGAGACGAAGGGCTCAGCGTCTTCTGGAACAAAGGGGAGATGAAGATTCAGATGTAGAAGAGGGTGAACTTCTTGATCATGATGACTTTGAAGATCTACGTGATGCTAGTGGTCTGGAGCTCTCTCCTGAGTGGGGTTTACCTTCAGCTTCTGATGCTCCTTCTAGGGACGTGGCACCCTATCACGTCGTTATTAGGAAGGCTGCAGATCTTCTCAACTTGAAACTACCCACGGTTGAATACAAGCCCAACATCCTTACTGAAGTTTTGCACTCTCCCTCTTCTATTGTTGAACCTACACTGCCGTTCACTGATGCCTTAACGGGTCCAATAAAAGAGATTTGGAAGAGACCGTTGTCTGCTCCTGCGGTTTCAAGATCTATTGCAAGACGCTATAGGGTGGCTCCTGATGACCCTGCGTTCCTCTCTTCGCACCCCTCTCCAGAAAGTCTTGTGGTGCAGGCGGCATGTTCTAACAGGGCTGCAGGCTCTTTCCCTCAAGTACCAGCGGACAAAGAATCAAAAAAGTTGGATCAGTCTGCAAAGAAGACTTTCTCTTCAGGGAGCATGGCTCTTAAATCCACTAATGCTACTTGCCTTTTAGGAAGGTATGTCCATGCATTGATGGATTCTGTGATGCAATTATCATCCAAGCTTCCAGAGGAGGATAGAAAGAACTTTAATGAGGTGGTCTCAGACACTCAGGCTGCTGCACGAATGGTTATTCAGAGTGGCATGAAATATAAGAGAAGTTCCTTCAATGGCCATATACATCAATAATGTGTATGCATCTCTAAATGTCCAGATAGAGTGACAGTGACAAGTTAATTATGAACACTGATTATTCAAAAATTGTGTTTATTTTTCTTTTTTTATATACATATAAATTCATATAAATACTGAGAGTGGCATGGACACAGTTGATTCTGTTGCCAGGATTATGGGCTCTTCTATTGCGACCAGGAGGGCCGCGTGGTTAAAATCCTCTGATTTCTCTGCGGATGTGCAATCTACGTTGTTGGACTTACCTTTTGAAGGGACTGGCCTTTTTGGTAAAAAAGTGGATGTCGCCTTGGAAAGGTTTAAAGATAGCCGTGCTACTGCAAGATCTTTGGGTCTCCAGATGAGAGGGTCGACAACTAGAAAGTTTAGAGGCTTTGGTAGATCCTCTTTTCGTCCCTTCAGACAAGGACAACAACAACAGCAGCAACAGCAGAACCCTCTGTATAAGTCCTATAGAGGTAGACAGAAGGGTCGTGGACGTCAAATCTCCTCTTCCTCCACTTCCTCCAATAATACCCAACCCCCACCCGCATCAGCAAAGCAGCCCTAGATCCACCATTCTGGATCATGTGGGGCCAGTAGGGGGTCGGCTTACTCATTTTCTACGAGATTGGGAATCGGTTACATCAGATCTTTGGGTTCTCAATCTCGTGGAAAATGGGTATGCACTTCCTTTTCAGGAGTTCCCTCCCAATTACCCTCCTTGCCAAGGTTATTGTTCAGAGGACCACCTGCTGCTCCTGCAGGAAGAAGTCCTGGCACTGTTCAGAAAGGGTGCAATAGAGGTGGTGCCAGAGCGGGAGAGGGGTCAAGGGTGCTACTCCCGGTATTTCTTGATACCCAAGAAGGATGGCAGGCTTCGGCCAATCCTGGATCTCAGGATTTTGAACCTCTATCTCAAACAGGAGAAGTTCAAAATGCTCACCCTTGCTCAGGTTCTTCAAGCGCTGATGGAAGAAGACTGGATGGTGTCGATCGACTTGCAGGATGCGTATTTTCACATCCCCATTCTGAAGTCGCACAGAAAGTATCTCTGTTTTACGGTGGGATCGCAGCACTACCAATTTGCGGTCCTTCCGTTTGGGCTTACTACTTGTCCTCGAGTTTTCACCAAGGTGATGGCAGTGGTGGCTGCGCATCTCAGGAGATCAGGGATACCTGTGTTCCCCTATCTGGACGACTGGCTGATCAAAGCGGAGTCGCCAGAGAAGGTGCTCCATCATCTGCAGGAGACAACTCAGTTGTTGCACAGGTTGGGTTTTTCGATAAACGTACCCAAGTCTCACCTGGTGCCCTCCCAGCGCAACCTGTTCATAGGTGCGGTACTGGACACTACTGTATGTCGTGCTGCATTCCCTCCACCTCAAAGGATTCACGACATACAGGAGATGATTCCTTTATTCTACAATGGAGCGGTTGTTCCAGTCCTGAAGGTCCTTCGTCTGCTCGGTCTGATGGCTTCTTGCATTCTGTTGGTCAGTCATGCACGCTGGCACATGAGGGCACTCCAGTGGTGCCTCCGCAGGCAGTGGTATCAACACAACGGAGATTTCAGGGAGTCAGTTAGGATCTCCAGAGAAGCTGCAGCGGATCTGTCTTGGTGGGGCGTGGAAGGCAATCTGTCTCAAGGAAAGCCTTTTCAACTGCCTCCATCAGTGGCCACAGTGATAACGGATACATCCACTCTCGGGTGGGGTGCTCATCTGGGGGACCTGGAGGTCAAGGGCCTTTGGTCTCCAGAAGAAAGGTTGCTTCACATCAACCTTCTGGAATTGCGGGCGATACGTTTGGCGCTCAAGGCCTTCCTCCCTTCCCTTTGCGGTCGGTCGGTTCAAGTCCTGACGGACAACACGACCGCGATGTGCTACATCATTAAGCAGGGAGGAGTGGGGTCACAGTGTCTCTGCAGAGAGGCGCTGCGTCTCTGGTCCTGGGTTCAGGACCATCAGATTTGTCTGATGGCAAATCATCTGGCCGGGGTTCTGAACGTTCGTGCGGACAGTCTCCGTCGGCAGTTCTCTGCCGACCACGAGTGGAGGCTTCACCCGGAGGTGGTTCACGACATCTTTCAGATGTGGGGGGCTCCTCGGGTGGACCTGTTTGCCGCTCGCGAGAATGCTCACTGCCCGTCATTCTGCAGTCTCCAGTATCCGTTGCAAGGAGCCTTGGGGGACGCGTTTCAGTTGAGTTGGGGAAATCAACTCCTTTACGCGTTTCCTCCCATACCCTTGATGCCTCGGGTTCTGAGGAAGATTCGCCAAGACCGGGCCCAAGTCATATTGATCGCCCTGGATTGGCCAAGAAGGGTGTGGTACACAGACCTTCTCCACCTCTCCTCTCACCCGCCGCTCCGTCTCCCTCACAGGGCAGACCTCCTCTCTCAGATGGAGGGGCAGGTTCTACACCCCCACCTCCAGACATTACACCTTCATGCCTGGAGATTGAACGGGGCAACTTGAGTTCTTTTTCTCTCCCTCACGATGTGTTGGATGTCATTCTTTCTGCCAGGTGTGACACCACTAAGTCCATTTATTCCTATAGGTGGTCTAAATTTGTTTCTTGGTGCAGGGAGAAGGATGTTGACCCTTTGAAGGCTCATTTATCTGACATTTTACAATTTGCTCTTTCTCTGGCGCAGCAAGGTTTTGCTGTGGCCACGGTCAAGGGGTATCTTTCGGCCTTATCTGCATTTCTCTGTTTGCCGGATCAGCCCTCTCTTTTTAAATCTCCGGTGGTTTTAAGGTTCTTGAGGGGTCTAACAAATATGTTCCCTCCTACTCCTTTTGTTGTTCCTCATTGGGATTTGAATCTTGTGCTGACCTTCTTAATGGGTTCTCCCTTCGAACCCTTGCACAAGTGTCCATTGAGGCTTCTTTCTTTTAAAACTATCTTCCTCGTTGCAATCACCTCGGCAAGGAGGGTAAGTGAGCTTCAGGCTCTTAGTTCCAAGCCCCCATTCCTGACCATTCATGCTGAAAGGATGGTTCTCAGGACCTGGGCTGCTTTTCTGCCTAAGGTGGTTACTCCTTTCCATCTTGGACAGTCCATTACCCTTCCTACCTTCTATCCTCCCCTCACCCTTCTAAGGAGGAAGAGAGACTGCACCGTCTGGACCCTAAGAGGGCGGTGTCTTTCTATCTGGACAGGACTAAAGACTTCCGGGTGGACGACCAGCTGTTGGTTGGTTTTGCTGGCTGTCGGAAGGGCAGAGCGGCGCACACTTTCCAGGTGGATAATCCTGTGCATCAAGATCTGCTACTCCCTTGCGGGTAAGGACCCTCCTGAGGGTATTAGAGCACATTCAACTAGAGCAAAGTCTGCAACATCTGCTTTGTCTAGAGGTGTACCTGTTGAGGACATTTGCAGAGCCGCGACTTGGGCCTCCCTCCACACTTTCGCGAAGCACTACTGCTTGGATACCGAGGTGAGGAGGGACGGCCACTTCGCGCTTTCTGTCCTCCAAGATTTCCTGGTGTAGCAGAGTGGACACCCTCCTCCGGGAGTGGGGACTGCTGTGGGACTCTATTCACAAGGTGAGGAATCCACACGGCAGATGTATCTATCAGAAGAACAAGTTACTTACCTTCGGTATCGCTTTTTCTGGTAGATACAATATCTGCCTGTGGATTCCTCACATGCCCACCCGCCTCCCCGTTGTCCACTCTGCTATACCTGGTTTTATTGTTTGTATATATTTTGGGTTTTGATACCTTTGCTATGCACTGTGTGCTATTATGGTTTGTATGTACTGTGTACATTGTATATATGCATATTTGCTGTCGTTGGTCCGTCCGTGTGCCTCGAAGGCACGGAAAAAAGGGCGGAACTGACGTCATCACGCCGACGTGGGCCTAATAAGGAGTCGGTGACGACAGACAGAGTCGCGCGCGATGCCGTACTCCTATGACGTCGTCCACGCCGGCGTGCTACGAAGAAAAAATTCCTAACGTTGCTGACGCAAGAGGGATATTCACAAGGTGAGGAATCCACAGGCAGATATTGTATCTACCAGAAAAAGCGTTACCGAAGGTAAGTAACTTGTTCATTAGTCCCCTAGATCGGTCATACACACTGACCAGTTTTTTGAAGGGGACATAGGGTCTGACAGCCCCAGAATAATTGGAGGGATGCAACTCCCAATGTCGCAGTTGGCAATACTGCTGTCTTGGTGATTCAGGAAGGTGGTAGTCCGCCTTGCACTCATCACAGGATTTTATGGAGGTTCTAACGTAGAGGTCATGCCATGTCCTACAAGCTCAACACCCCCAGCTGGGAAAGAGTGAACTACAGCACAGGAATAAAATCAGGGTTGCGTGCAATGGGTGTTGGGGAAGGGAAAGGTGGTAAGCCCCCTCCTGGTTGCCAGCCTGTCCCATATGTCAAGCACGGTCCTAGTGGGGGTAGCTATATAAGCACTGTGCAGCCCGGCATTCTTGGGTAGCCAGGCTACATTCCACAGGGGTTGGCAGGCAACCGCCCACTCCATGTGGTACCAATGCTTCAGTCTTGCAGAACACCCACTCAAAGATGTATCGTAAGTAGGTGGCCCAGTAATATTAGAGGAGGTTAGGGCAGGCCAGCCCACCACTGTTTTAATGCTGCTCCAATAGGAGGTTAGAGATCCTCGGCTGCTCCCCTTTCCAGATGAAGGAGCGCATGTCCAGCTGCAAGCAAGTGATATCCTCTTCGGGGATCGGAGTAGGTAAGATCTGGAAAAGGTAATGAGCCCGTGGGAGGATGTTAATTTTTATGACCTTAATGTGACACAGGCAAGCGATGTGAAGGGGCCTCCAACTCTAAACCCCTTAACTGCTGGGCCTCTTCCCCCGCCCCCTTCTCCAGGGCTGAGCCCATTTTTGGCTATTTCGGTAGTGCATGCTGTAACTTTTTATCCACGTAAGGTATCACGCCAAATTTGTGTCCTTTTTATCTTCCAACATCATGGGGATGCTAAAGATACACAGGGTTTGTGGATCCTCCTGGAGAGGACCCAGAAATTAGCCAAAATACAGCACATTTTTTATTTTTGGGGGGAAAATTAGAAAAAAGGGCTACAGATGAAAGCTTTTTTCCCCCCCTGCAAATGGTATCAACAAAGGGGTTGTGGTGCTGAAATTATCATCTTCTCAGCTTTCAGGGACAAGCAGACTTTTGTCAGAAAATCACATTTTTCACAGTTTTGGCATTTTTCTAGGACATAGCCTATTTTTGCTATTTTTTGTTCTTTCAACCTCCTTCCAGTTAATGGTAAAAAGGGTATGAAAGCAATGAAGCATCCTGGAAAGCTATACATTTCTGAAAAGTAAACACAATTTAGAATTCAGCAAAGGTTATTTGTGTAGATCCTTCAAGGTTTTTGTATAGAAACTAACAGTTGAAAATAGAAGTGAGTTAAAAAGAAAAAACCATCTGTGCCAACCTTTTCACCTGTACCTTCTACTAAGTATGACAGATGTTTGACAGCAATATACCATTACATCTGCTGGATTCTTCTGGTTGTGGGGATGTATAGGACTTGTAGGTTCACCAAGAACCAGAGGAACCCAGAGCCAATAACTGAGTAGCGTTTTGCAGTGTTTTTTTATTGTGTACCGGGTATATAGCAATTAATTTGGGAAAATATAATCTGGGAAAATCTGTATGAAAGTCACCTATGTATTTCTGAAATGGGAACAAAATATAGAGTTTAGAAACAGTAGCTATTTGCACATCTCCGAAATTTTGGGTTCCCATACCAGCATGTGAATTATAGGTAGTTTTTCAAAGTGACTTCTTTTTTACACATTGTCTTACATTTGGAAGGCAGAAATGCATTAAAAGTCAATAGGTAATAACAGTTGGTCTACATTTTTGTGTTCCCCTAAGTCTCCCGATAAAAATGGTACCTCACTTGTGTGGATAGGTGTAGTGCCCGCAACAGCAAACGACCCAAAACACAACGTGGACACACCAGATTTTCACAGTGAAAACAGACCCTTTTTTGCAAAGTGCCTAGCTGTAGATTTTGATCCCTAGCTCTGCCGGCTCTTCGGGAAACCTAGCAAACCTATACATTTTTTTAAACTGGACACCCAGGGGAATCTAGGATGGGGTGACTTGTCTGGCCCACACCAGGTTCTGTTACCCAGAATCCCTTGCAAACCTCAAAATGCCCCCTCCCCCCCCCCAAAATGTCCTCACATTTCTGTAGTGAAAAGTTGTGGAATCTGTGTGGATCCACGAATTCTCATCCAGGGGATACTCATCAATAGTCATAATCTATGAATAATCCCCGCCCATGTGCAGGATCCCGGAGCATATAGAAAATACATATAAATATATATGTATATATATGTGAAAACATATTTGCAGCCTAAAACATTTCCCAACTGGCAAAATTTGCCGCAAAATTACATACATACAGTAGTACTCTTCCAGAACCTAAGGAAGAAAAGAGAGCAGAAAACATTTGTATACAACAATGCTTTATTGCCATAGGAAAAACCTGTAATTGCAGGCATTTGCCAGTAGGCTGAAGTAGAGTATAAAGCAAACAAAGAAAACTGACACCTTGCCTTTAAGGCATTAGAGTAGGGGCACCGTGCCTTTAAGACCTGAAGGCAACCCCCTGCTCCCATGATGCACCACAGGTGACATTTGGGTCAGTTCTTTTTTCCGGCTCCTTCTGTGAGGATCCTGGAGCTTGAGCTCTTCAGTTTTCAACTGAAATAGCTTTTTTGAGAGAGTTTTCTCTTATATTTCGACATTTTTTGAATAAATAAGGCTTCTGATTTATTTTCCTGAGGTAACCCACAAGAATTTCCTGTCAGAATGCCTCCTCTGTTCCGGAAATGTCCTTCTTGTGACAAAAAGATGGCTCTGACTGACCCACATTCTCTGTGTATTGTGTGCCTGCCATCTTCACACATTCCTGATCAGTGCCATCACTGTAAAAAATTTAAAAGTCGAACTCTTCGCGACAGGGAGAAGATTCGACTTCATGCCATGCAGGAGATGGACAAAAGTCACCAGGTGGTTGCTTCCACAGCCCCTAGATCTTCTCCTACAAGCAAGCACGGCCAAAAACGGCGTTGTAGGAGAGTAGGGTCTGCAATCCTATGATCACCCAGATTTTTGCTTTTTGCTGCACTGGTTTACGACTTTCCCTGGCTGTGGGCCTGCTAATCAGACCCACAGCCTAGCTGTTCTCTCTATCCAAATTGTACTCAGGTACTGAATTGGCACTGGGCCCTCTCCAAGTCCCTGTACCCAGGGCTGAGGTGTACCCAGAAGTCTCCCAGGGGCTGAAGCATGTATTATGCCACCCCTGGGCTGACTATCTAAACTGACACAACTGGCTGCACGACAGCTGGGGCAAGGTGGTGTACTCACCCCTTGCTTTAGATATAGTATACCTATATCTAACCCTAAAAATGGACACACAGATCTCCTATCAGTCACTCCTATGGCAGGCCTTAACAATCCTGAAGGCAGAGTGCTTGGAATCGTGTGAGATGGTGCTCTGGCATGAGCTGAGCCTGTCTGCGGCTTTCGGGATCCATCCCTTAGCCGTTTCCATGATATCGCATACCATATACTCTTAAGTGCATTATAATCCTTGCGGTTATATGCCAACTCTGGTATCGCTTTATCAAAACATGTCGAGTAAGGTGTCATACGAATTGGAATACTAACCCCTCGCCAATTCTGGCGACGGGGTTAGCATTCCACCCTTCTAGAGGGACACGACATGTATGTAACCCCTAACCCCGGTTAAAGTCAGACAGAGCCTTAGCATCCACAAAATGGATGCTGCCACCGAGACACAAGTCTGCCCTCCTGCTGCTGGGAGTCCTCCCAGAGCAGGAGATAAGGACAAAGGGTTTCCTGCCAGGGGCGGTGCCAGCACCGTCCCAGACAGGGTTTTGTGTATTCTAGGTAGGCAGGGCTACAGAGGAAGGTGACTGCACGTGGCACCCCGGTGCTCACTGTGCATAGGCTGGCTTGAACCAGTTCCAGGGTCACTCCAGACCCTGTGCTGGGGAAAAGCCCGCCAAGGAAGTGGGTGTAACCACCCCCCTCCTAGTCCCACCCATAGGGCAGGACTTAGTCGCGTGCCAGCCCCTTTTTACAGGATAAAGGTAGGAACTGGCCCCCTTGCAACTCAGATCATCTTTGAATCCTGAAACTACTTTCCACGAAAGGAACTCAAGACTTCTTCCTAAGATTTCTCCCTTGTGACTAAGGAGTAGTCACCCTGCATCCGCAGGCACCATCTTAAGAACACTGCGGTCTGCTGCAAGTCTCTCCTCCGGATCAAGACTGCCCAGCTCGACGAGAACCGGCTTCCCTGGCACCTCTGACCTCTACCTACATCATCAGTCACGCTGAGATTCGTGGGTGTGACGAGACCTCGAGGGACCGGCCATCTTCAAGACTGCACGACTTCTGCACAGCAAGCCCACCGAGTAATCTCCTGGTGAGTGCTTTGGGGTCCGAGAAGCCCCGACCCTGAGCAGCTCCAGCACCGAAGTGCAGCCTCCCAGCATCTCCACGATCTGCGTGGGGCCCTTCTGCTTTTTGCTGCTCACCGCGTTGTTTGGCTACTAGCCCGCTGGCTTGTGGCCTTCTGAACGACGCCCGACGACAACACTGCTGCTAGTCTGGTTGCTCCAGACTGGCCCTTGCTTCCCTCCATCGGAGAAGTACCCTGGACCCTCCTGGTCCGGCTAAGACGCCATTCTAGGTCCACCGCGTGGGCCTTGCATTTGCCAAGACCTGTTGCCCAATCCTGGGTCCAGCGACGTCGACAGCAAGAACCTTCGTGGGACAGCTCGCACCTCCATCCTGGTCGCCGACAACGCCTCCTGGTCCGAGAGACTGCAGAGCCCAGCAGCGCCCACTCACCTGACTGCGGTGACTTCGCCCGGTGCCATCCTGGTGCCCACTTAATCACTGGCTAGTGATTCAAGAACTTGGTCCCCTCTGCTTTCAGGTTTTCTTCTTCCTTGATCCAGGCTTGGATCCATCGAACTTTTCTTCACTGGTCGCCTGCCAGCAACTTCCTTCTTCCAGGCTCCTGGTCCGGCAACGAGATTCCCGACGTCTTTTCAGACCTATGCAGCTGCAGCCCCTGGGCTAGGTAACTTCGGCACTTCGGTGTCCCAGCATAGCCTCACTATCCTAGGGTCAGGATCCACTGTCGTTTTCTCCCTACCAGGTCGGGTTCGCCCGTGAACACTAACTTTGTGAAATCTAGCCTCCATAGACTTTGTCCCGCATCCCGCGTGAGAGTGCACACTCTGCACCCGAGTCCCCTAGGCCTCCTAGAAGTAATCTAACGATTCTATAGTCAAGTCCTAGCGATTCCAAAGCCTATTAGTACTGTACTTACCTGCTAGTAATTTCGCATTCCACTTTTAGAGTATATGGTTTTTCGTGCCCCTCGGGCATTTGTGTATAACGTGCTAACTTAAGTATTTTCATAAGAGTTTTGTTGTGTGCTTAGCACCCTGTCCTCATAAAGAGTACAGGGTTGTTGTGATTCTAATAAATACATTGTTTATTTTCATAACACTTGTGTGGTGTCCTTTCACTGGGTGTTCAAGGGGTAATGTGATGGTAAAACAGCTGGCTTAACACGCCCTCTAGAGTCTTAGCCTTAGACTGCTCGTATCCATGCTACTAGGATAGCTGGTCTATAAGGTTGACTTACAACCAATCATCAATAAGGGTTGTTTGGACTGATATATAGTGATCACTAGAATAGTGAACACTGCACATCAGGCCAACTTCTCACAGGCGTCATTCCACTTCTCCTGTCTCCAGAAAGAGGAATGAAGGTCGAAGAACTCCGTCGAGGTCGCCGTCGAAAAAACCCAGATCATCTTCACGACGTCGAAGATCGCCGCCGCAGTCAAGTAAGTCGGCGTCGAGGCGCCATGCTTCGGGCTCGAAGTCTATGGCTGCTGCTACATCTAAGTCTCCGTCGACGTCGAGGCTTCCGTCGACGTCGAGACACTCTCCGCCGCCCCGGAAGGGGTCGGCGTCGAGAGCTAGGACGGCATCTAGGTCCCGCTGGCTAGCGGGCCGCCGTCGAGAGGGACGGTCAGATCCCATCCTTCGACGTCAAGGAGGTCGACGCCGAGGCGTCGCCAGGAAAGGTCGCCGTCGACGCGACGTCGAGGAAGATCATCGTCGAGAGTCGTCGTCGAGACGACGTCGAGAGTCGTCGTCGAGACGACGTCATGAAGTATCTCTACCGGATCGACGTCAAGGGAGATCGACGTCGAAGTCTCCGGATCGACGTCGAGGTTCTCAGCATCGCTCGACGCCACTAGTCACCCAGACGTCTTCGACGTCGAGGATTTCGCCGTCGAGGGATAAAGCGATGGCAGAGATGGAGTCCCCTGGTTCTAAGACGTCAGGAGGAAAATCGTCATCTCCTGGCTTGAACATCAGGCAGGTCTCCCCAGAATCTTCACCCAGATCTGCGGGCAGCTTGATTTCTCGACATCCTCAAGGGGCTGTATCTGGACAGAGTAGTCCGGGCTCGGATTACTCCCCTACATATTCCCCTTCTTAGGCAAAGACTCCAGCCAAACCAGCTAGATCTCCTCGGAGTCCTAGGATTTCACCCAGGCCGAGATCTCGAGTCAGATCACGTTCTCCAGTGCGAACAAGGACACCGGTCAAACCAAGATCTCCAATCCGGCCAAGACCGAGGTCTCCATCAAGACATCGCTCTAGGTCCAGGGACAGTCACAGCAGGAAACGTGACAGGTCCCATAAGAGGCGGCGTACAAGATCTTCCACAAGGTCGTCCTCGTCTAGGTCGTCCTACCGAGATTATTCTCCGACCTACTCCTCTACGCCTCCTTCCCGAGTCTCTCCAATTGATGACCTCGCGACTTTCTCCGATGTACTGGTCAGGGGAGCAAAAAAGCTGAATATCACGCTGCACACTCCAGTGGTTCCCACTTCTGTGATTTTTGATACCCTCCGTCATCGTACAGCGCCCAGGCCTCTACTGCCTCTGGTCCCAGGCCTCCTAGAACCAGCTATGGCTACTTTTCTCACTCCAGCAGTGGTGGGATCTGTTTCATCTCGGATAGCCAAAAAGTACAAGGCTCCTGCAGAGGATCCATTGTTCCTCAGATCGGATCCTCCTGCGGATTCCATCATTGTGGCGGCTGCCATGAAGTCCCATGCAGGCTCTACTTCTTCCTCAGTACCACCTGAAAAAGACAGTAAACTTATGGACTCTTTTGGTAGGAAGGTATGCAACACCTCTTCGTCCTTTATGAAGGTGGCTAGCGCCTCTGCCTTGTTTGGAAGGTACGACAGGTCCCTTTGGGACTCCCTGACTCGCTTTACAGACAAGCTCCCCAAGGAAGATCGCCAAGATTTTCTGGAGACTTTACAGGAGGGAGGCCTTGTAGCCAATCAAGTTATTAGCGCCGCAGTGGATGCCTCTGACCTTGCGGCTCATGGCTATTCAAGTGGTATTTGTTCCCGTCGTTCGGCCTGGCTCCGCCTGACAGGGCTCAAACCAGACGCCCAGAAGAAGATTTTGAATTTGCCCTTCAATGGAAAATCTCGGTTTGGTCCACACGCGGACGACGAAATGTCCAAAATGAAGGCAGAAATGGACACCGTCAAAGCTGTGGGATTAGAAAAGCGCAAGGAGTTCAAGAAACGCTTTCGCCAAGGAGACAGGAAGTCCTTCCAACAGAGGGTTCAAACCCCTCAGTGGCAATCCCAGTCTCAGCAGAAGACGCAGTTCAAGCAGCGTCGTCCTGGCAGAGGAAGAGGTGGCAACAACAGACAGCAGCCTTCCTCAAAGCAACCTCCTAAGCCCTGAGCCATTGCTTCCTCCACGTCTGTTCACCACTCCGGTGGGAGGGAGTGTTTCTCATCATCTGACAGAGTGGGAATCCATTACGAAAGACAGATGGGTGCTGAATATTGTGCAGCATGGTTACTTGCTGAGGTTCAAATCCCCTCCTCCGCAGGTTCTCTCCCAATCGCAACATCTTCCACGTTACAAGAGTCAATTGCTACAAGACGAGGTCTCCGTCCTTCTAGAAAAAATGGCCATAGAGGAGGTTCCCTCAACTCACAAAAATCAAGGAGTGTACTCCCGATATTTTCTGGTTCAAAAACGAGGATCTGTCAAAGAATACAGGCCAATTCTAGATCTTCGAAGGATAAACAAATTCATACAAAAAGAAAAGTTCCGTATGCTCGCCCTGCACCAGATCTTCCCACATCATCAGGGAGACTGGATGTGAGCCATCGACTTGCAGGACGCCTACTTCCACATACCAGTGTCAATCAAGCATCGGAAGTTTCTACGGTTTCAGATCGGACGTCGTCACTATCAATATCGAGTGCTGCCGTTTGGCCTGAAATCTGCACCTCGGACATTCTCCAAGTGCATGGCGGTGGTGGCAGCTTTTCTCCGCAAAAGAAAGATCTTCGTCTATCCATATCTAGACGATTGGCTGTTGAAGAGCTCCACCCCGTCGCTACTTCAGAACCATCTGTCGTTCTGCCTCAAACTGATGGACTCATTGGGTCTTCACGTCAATCTGAAAAAATCAGTTCTCAACCCTGTGAGAAGTTGGCCTGATATGCAGTGCTCACTATTCTAGTGATCACTATGTATCAGTCCAAACAACCCTTATTGATGATTGGTTGTAAGTCAACCTTATAGACCAGCTATCCTAGTAGCATGGATACGAGCAGTCTAAGGCTAAGACTCTAGAGGGCGTGTTAAGCCAGCTGTTTTACCATCACATTACCCCTTGAACACCAAGTGAAAGGACACCACACAAGTTGTTATGAAAATAAACAGATATTTATTTATAACAAGACTACCCTGAACTCTTTATGAGTCAGGGAGCTAAGCCCACAACAAAACTCTTATGAAAATACTTTAAGTCGCACAATTTACACAAATGCCCTAGGGGCACGAAAAACCATATACACAGTAAGTGGAATGCGAACTTGCTAGCAGGTAAGTAGTACTTTTATAGACTTAGGAATCGCTAGGCCTACAATTCTAAACACTGGGATTAGATGCAGGAGGCCTGTGGACGTCGTGTGCAGAGTGGGAACTCTCACGCGTAAGGCGGGAAAAAGTCTATGGAGGTTAGCAGTTGCAAAGTTACTGTTCTCGGGCGAACCCACATAGGTGGATCAAAAACGGGAGTGGATCCGAACACTTAGGGTGTTGGACTATGCTGGAGCACCGAAGTACTCAGGTTACCTAGCCCAGGGGCTGCGGCTGCATAGGGTTGAAGTTGCGTTGGAAACCCACGTTGAAGATCCAGGAGCCTGAAGAAAGAGTTGCTGGCAGGCGGCCAGTGAAGAAAGTTCGGAGTGATCCAAGCCTGGATCAAGGAAGAAGAAACCTGTAAGCAGAGGGGACCAAGTTCTGAATCACTAGCCAGTGATTTGAGTGGGCACCAGGATGGCACCGGACGAAGTCACCTCAGCCAGGTGAGTGGGCGCTGCTGGGCTCTGCAGTCTCTCGGACCAGGAGGCGTTGTCGGCGACCAGGATGGAGGTGCGAGCTGTCCCACGAAGGTTCTTGCTGTCGACGTCGCTGGACCCAGGATTGGGCAACAAGTCTTGGCAAATGCAAGGCCCACGCGGTGGACCTAAAATGGCGTCTTGAGTGGACCAGGAGGGTCCAGGGTGCTCCTCTTTTGGAGGGGAGCAAGGGCTAGTCTGGAGCAACCAGACCAGCAGTAGTTGTTGTCGTGGAGCGTCGTGAGGGGGCCACTAGCCAACGGGCAAGCGACCTGGACAACGCGGTGAGCAGCAAAAAGCAGAAGGGCCCCACGCAGATCTCGTGGATGCAGGGGGGCTGAACTTCGGTGCTGGAGCTGCTTAGGGTCGGGGCTTCTCTTACCCCAAAGCACTCGGTCGAGGGTCACTCGGGAGTCGTGCTGGACAAGCGTCGTGCAGTTCTGAAGATGGCCGGTCCCTCGAGGTCTCGTCACACCCACGGGTCACAGCTGGGCTGATGATGTAGGTTGAGGTCAGAGGTGCCAGGGAAGCCGGTTCTCGTCGTGCTGGAGCAGTCTTGATCCGAAGGAGAGACTGGCAACAAACCGCGATACTTGGTTGGTGCCTGCTGCTGCAGGGTGACTACTCCTTAGTCACAAGGGAGAAATCTTGAGAAGAGTCTTGAGTTCCTTCTTGAAGAAAGTAGTTTCAGGATTCAAAGATGATCTGATTTGGAAGGGGGCCAGTTCCTACCTTTATCCTGCAAAAAGGGGCTGGCACGCGACTAAGTCCTGCCCTATGGGTGGGACTAGGAGGGGGGGTAGTTACACCCCTCTCCTTTGGCGGGCTTTCCCCAGGCCAGGGGCTGGAGTGCCCCTGGAACTGGTTTCAGCCGGCCTATGCACAGTGAGCACCGGGGTGCCACTTGCAGTCACCTTCCTCTAAAGCCCTGCCTACCTAGGATACACAAAATCCTGTCTGGGACGGTGCTGGCACCGCCCCTGGCAGGAAACCCTTTGTCCTTGCCTCCTGGGCTGGGAGGACTCCCAGCAGCAGGAGGGCAGACTTGTGTCTCGGTGGCAGCATCCATTTTGTGGAGCTAAGGCTCTGTCTGACTTTAACCGGGGTTACAGGTTACATACATGTCGTGTCCCTCTAGAAGGGTGGAATGCTAACCCCGTCGCCAGAATTGGCGAGGGGTTAGTATTCCAATTCGTATGACACCTTACTCGACATGTTTTGATAAAGCGATACCAGAGTTGGCACATAACCGGGAGGATTATAATGCACTTAAGAGTATATGGTATGCGATATCATGGAAACGGCTAAGGGATGGATCCCGAAAGCCGCAGACAGGCTCAGCTCATGCCAGAGCACCATCTCACACGATTCCAAGCACTCTGCCTTCAGGATTGTTAAGGCCTGCCATAGGAGTGACTGATAGGAGATCTGTGTGTCCATATAGGTTTAGATATAGGAATACTATATCTACAGCAGAGGGTGAGTACACCACTCTGCCCCAGCTGTCAAGCAGCCAGTTGTGTCTGTTTTAGTTAGTCAGCCCAGGGGTGGCATAATACATGCTGCAGCCCCTGGGAGACTTCTGGGTGCACCTCAGCCCTGGGTACAGGGACTTGAGAGGGCCCAGTGCCAATTCAGTACCTGGGTACAATTTGGATTAGAGAGAACAGCTAGGCTGTGGGTCTGATTAGCAGGCCCACAGCCAGGGAAAGTCGTAAACCAGTGAAGCAAAAAGCAAAAATCTGGGTGATCATAGGATTGCAGACCCTACTCTCCTACAAACCCTTCCCAGCGGATCCACTACCTGGGTGCTTCTCTGGACTCACTACAGGCAAGCGGTTGTCATCTATGCTCCTGAAGGGTCGCCTTCTTCTGGACAATCAGGCCCCCACAGCCAGACAAGTGTCCTCTCTTCTGGGATCGATGGCTTCATGCATTTACATCGTGCCCAATGCTCGCCTTCACATGAGACCTCTACAACAAGCCCTCGAAGATCAGTGGTCTCAGAGATCGGATCAGTGGGAAGACCGGGTCTTGCTTCCTCAAGAAGCCAGGGACTCGATCAGATGGTGGTTGAAACGATCCAATCTTCTCCAAGGTGTGCCATTCCATCGTGCTCCTCCATCTCAGTCAATTGTAACGGATGCCTCCCTTCAAGGCTGGGGTGCTCACATGGACGGACTCCAAGTTCAAGGCCTCTGGTCCGAGGTAGAGCAAGGCTACCATATCAACTTCCTGGAGCTTCGAGCAGTTCATCTTGCTCTCAAGTCTCTTTATCCTTCTCTGCGCACCAACCACCTCCAGGTTCAGACGGACAACACGACAACTATGTTCTATCTGAACAAACAGGGAGGCACGAGGTCAAGAGTCTTGTCCCTGGAAGCACAAGCCATCTGGCATTGGCTCCTAGCAAGAGGCCTGTCCATAGTGGTAGTTCATCTACCAGGAATTCAAAACGTCCAAGCAGACTGCCTCAGCAGAATCTTCGTAGAAGCGCACAATTGGGTGCTCAATGAGGAAGTGGCTCAAGAAGTTTTTCGGTGTTGGGGCGTACCGGACGTAGACCTGTTCGCAGACGCGGCCAATACAAAATGCCCCGTCTTCGCGTCCAGGTTCCCTCAACAGGGATCACTGGGTAACGTCTTTTGATCAGCTGGTCGCAGACATTACTCTACGCTTTTCCTCCCCTGCCTCTGATCCCGGCGGTGATCCAGAAGTTCTACAGGACCAACACCAGAATGATCCTGATAGCACCAGAGTGGCCACGCCAGTGGTGGTACCCTGATCTTCTTCAGATGTCGGAAGTTCCTCACCGGCGTCTACCATGCCGTCCAGACTTGTTGACCAAAGACCAGGGGAAGGTGTTTCACCCCAACCTTCCTTCCCTTCGCTTGACGGCATGGCTCCTGAGGTCATCCAGTATGGACATTTAGACCTCCCAGCAGACTGCATGACTATTCTTAAAGAATCAAAACGACCCTCCACTAGGAAGTCCTACGCTTCAAGTGGAAGAGGTTCTTCTTATGGTGTCATGAGCACTCTCTTGACCCGGTACATGGCCAAGAGCAGATGATTTTGCCATATCTATTGCATTTAGCGAGATCAGGCCTGAAATACCCCTCCATCAGGGTTCATTTAGCTGCAATCACAGCATATAGGAAGTCTCCTAATCAGACATCTTTCTTCCTTATGCCTGTAGTTAAAGATTTCCTAGAAGGTCTGAAAAAAGTCTTTCCACCGGTGAGGTCCCCCTCCCCTCCCTGGGAGCTTAATATTGTCCTGACTAAGCTGATGAGTGCTCCTTTCGAGCCTATACATAAGGCCTCTTTGCAGCACTTGACCTGGAAAGCTGCCTTTCTAGTGGCGATTACCTCTGCCCGTAGGGTCAGTGAAATCCAGGCCCTGTGTTGCAAGGAACCTTACACAGTTTTTCATGCCAACAGGGTGGTCTTAAGAACGCACCCAAGTTTCTTGCCTAAGGTAGTTTCAGACTTTCATATCAACCAGTCTATTACCTTACCTACTTTTTTTCCTAATCCTTCCACTCCCCCTGAGAGGTCATTACACTCTCTAGATCTCCGGAGGGTCCTGAAATTCTACTTGTCAAAAACCCTGCCTCTTAGGAAGTCTGACCGGCTTTTTGTTAATTATGGCAGTACTAATACTGGCCTGTCAGCTTCCAAAAGGTCCATTTCTCGCTGGATTGTCTCCTTTATAGCTTTAGCTTATCAACTAGCTAACAAGTCCTTGCAGGGTAAACCACATGCACATTCTACTAGAGGGAAAGCTTCCACTACAGCTCTCCTTCGTAATGTTCCTATTTCTGAAATTTGTAAAGCGGCAACTTGGCGGTCTGTCCATACCTTTACCCGCCATTATTGCCTGGACTCAGATACTCAGGCCGATGCCAGAGTAGGGCAGGCCTTGTTAAGGAACTTGTTTGCATAAGATGTATTTGCAATGTATGTCTTAGTCGTTCTGTGAAGTTTTTATACTTCTTGCTCGTCCGCGAGACTTTGGGTATGAGCTTGCTAATCTATTCATAGATTATGACTATTGATGAGTATCCCCTGGATGAGAAGGATTAGTTACTTACCTGTAATCCTAGTTCTCATCCAGGGGTATACTCATCAAAGTCATAAGCTCCCGCCCACCTCCCCGGACGAGCAGAGTTACACAGTTATGAGATGTTTTATTGTGGATCTCCACAGGTGTTATGCACCTCCAAAAAGAACTGACCCAACTGTCACCTGTGGTGCATCATGGGAGCAGGGGGTTGCCTTCAGGTCTTAAAGGCACGGTACCCCTACTCTAATGCCTTAAAGGCAAGGTGTCAGTTTTCTTTGTTTGCTTTATACTCTACTGCAGCCTACTGGCAAATGCCTGCAATTACAGGTTTTTCCTATGGCAATAAGGCATTGTTGTATACAAATGTTTTCTGCTCTCTTTTCTTCCTTAGGTTCTGGAAGAGTACTACTGTATGTATGTAATTTTGCGGCAAATTTTGCCAGTTGGGAAATGTTTTAGGCTGCAAATATGTTTTCACATATATATACATATATATTTATATGTATTTTCTATATGCTCCGGGATCCCGCACATGGGCGGGGATTATTCATAGCTTATGACTTTGATGAGTATACCCCTGGATGAGAACTAGGATTACAGGTAAGTAACTAATCCATCCCACCCACCCGCATTCCCCAAAGTCTGAGAAAAATGGTACCTCACTTGTGTGGGTAGGTCTAGTGCCCGCGACAGGAAACGGCCCAAAACGCAACGTTGACACCTCATGTTTTCAGTGAAAACGTATCCTTTTTTTGCAAAGTGCCTAGCTGTAGATTTTGAACTCTAGCTCTGCCGGCACCGAAGGAAACCTAGCAAACTTATACATTTTTTAAAACCAGACACCCAGGGGAATCCAGGATGGGGTGGCTTATCTGGCTCCCCAGGTTCTGTTACCCAAAACCCCTTGCAAACCTCAAACTTTGCAAGGGTCACATTTTCCTCATATTTCTGTGGTGAAAAGTTCTGGAATCTGCGTGGATCCACAAAATTCCTCCCTCCCCGCATTCCCCAAAGTCTCCTGATGAAAATTGTACCTCACTCGCATGGGTGGGTCAAGTTCACGCGACAGACAAGGGCCCAAAACCTATTGAGGAACATCAGAATTTCCTATCACAAAACTATCTTCATTTGCAAGGAGCGTCACATGATTTTTTGGTCCCGGGGTCGGCAGCCATCTAGACACCCGGGGGATTCCAGGGAGGTATGGCTTGCCTGGATCTCCCAACGCTTTCTTACCCAGAATCCCTTGCAAACCTCAAATTTAGCTGAAAAAAAATATAATTTTTTCACACATTTTTGTTTGGGAAAGTTGGATCACCGGACTGATAAAAATGTCCTACCGCCCAACGTTTCCCCAGGTTTCCTGATTAAAAATGGTAACCCACTTGTGTAGATAGGCAAAGTGGCTGCAACAGGAAATGGCCCAAATAGTACTGTGGAGACTTCGAAATTATCTATCACAAAACATGGTTTTGCGGGGGGGGGGGGGGGGGGAGGCACCTGGTTTTTCGGCCCTGGGCTCGTGGCCGTCTAGGGAAACATACCAAACCCACACATTTCTGAAAACTAGACACCTGGGGGAGTCTGAGGTATGGATTGCGTGGATTCGCCCAACGTTTCCAGCATCCTCTGTAAACCTCAAAAGTAGCTGAAAAAACCCACATTTTCCACATATTTTTGCGTCGAATCACTGTGCCAGCACAAATGTCCTACCCCACAGCATTCCCCTTAGTCTTCCGAGTAAAATTAGATCTCATTTGTGTGGGTGTCCAATACAGAATTGGCAAAAAAATTATTTTTAAAAACATTTAGCGCTTAGATTTCTCTGTGCTATACCCTTAATCCCTATGTTTTGGGCTCTTCCCAGTCACAGGCCCTTGCCCCACCCACGCAAGTGAGGTATGATTTTACTCGGGAGAACAAGGGGAACGTTGCGTGGTAGGACATTTGTGCCGGCATGATCCCACGCAAAAAACTGCCAAAAGTGATTTTTTTGTTCAGCTAAATGTATGGTTTGCAGGGGATTCTGGGTATGGAAACGTTGGGGGGATCCACACAAGCCATACCGCATCGGACTCCCCCGGGTGTCAAGTTTTCAGAAATGTGTGGGTTCGGTAGGTTCCCTAGATGGTCGGCGAGCACGGGGCCAAAATCCCAAGTGACACCCTTGCAAAACCAGGTCGGTTTGTGATAGGCAATTTCGATGTCTCCTCAATACGTTTTGGGCCCTTGCCTGTTGCGGGTACTTGGGCCACCCACTCGAGTGAGGTACCATTTTATCGGGAGACTTGGGGGAACGCTGGATGGTAGGACATTTGTGTCAGCCCTGTGATCCTACAGCGTTCCCACACAAAAATGTGTGAAAAAGTGATTTGTTAAGTGAAATTTAAGGTTTGCAGGGATTGTTGGGTAAAAAAAAAAAAAAAACTGAGAGCCACACAAGTAATTCACACTTGTACTTCCCTCCTTGACTACTACTAAAAAATGTGAAGGTTTCCCTAGGTGACGACTGAGCTGGGGCACAAAGTCCCCTGCTACCCATATTGACAAAGTCATACAAAATGCCATTAAACCACCCCAAATCTAAATCTAACACTAATTTGATCAAGTTAATCCACCACTTACAGCGGTTGGTTTTAGCACCTCCAGAAATGCTGGCTTTAAAGCACAAAAACTTATCAAAGTATATAAATAGTGAAGCCAAGCCTTCTGAAGGGGAGCCATAAAGCCACTTCACAGCACCAACCACTTTATCCATTCACACGCCCTTCACAAGACTTCCATACCGCCAGCTACGGGCCCAATCAACCAGATCACTTGCACTACCGCCGCCATGCAAGGGCCCATCACATTCATATGCCACAAGACATAATTAGTTTGACTACATTTTACCACCTGTCAAGTCTCCCCGTACTTCCTGAACGTTACCGAACGCATGCTGAGTGAACCTTTACTAATGGCTCCCATGACAGCCACATGAGGCTCAGGAAGACATGTCTCTCATGCGCCTTTAGCACACTCACTGTGCTAAATCCAACTCCTTCCAGTTTGTGGATGCAAGTTGGGGGGTGCCCAAGTATGCTGCACAGCCATTCCTCGAGCTGAGCAAGCATATCTACCTTTGAAACTAAGGAAAACATACTGGAAATTTTCAAAAGCATTCTAAAGATAACATCATAAACTCTGAAGAACGATTGAATGTGAAACACGGGTAGTCTGTGACAACGTAGCATATGTCCAATCCACCGTTGTGTGCAGTGACTGTAATGCACGTTCGAGGCATGTGGGCTGCTGAATTTATATCTGTGCATAGATCGCCGCCTAGTGTTGGGTCCGGATGATTGCACATTGTTGTCCTGGAAGAGTCTTCGAAGTATCACGAGATAGGTGGCTCCTCCCCTGGACTACAGTGCACGTGGGCATCCTCTCCATCCTCAGATTGTTTTTTTCCGCCATTGGGTTCGGATGTACTTTCTTAACTCACGTTCGGAATAACTATAAAAACTTTTTCAAAAGGCCTTCGGGGCGTCGGTATTGTCTTTTGTTCGGTGCCTGGTACTTTGTTCCAGCTCTTGGAGCCGGACGTAGACAGCCGCTTACCTTTTCAACACCAGAGGCCCCATCCGAGATCGACGATGGAATGGAGTCCGTTCAAACGATGTCCCGTTTGCAACTCCAAATACCCTCACATCGATGTGCACCCGGTGTGCAATAAATGTCCATCACTGGACCACGACGAGGCCAGCTGTATGGCCTGTTCTCGATTCAGGTCGAAGAAGACTCTTAGGCTTCGACGCACCGCAAGACAGTCTGCACGGGAGTCGGCGCCCGACCTAGAGAACATCTTCGAGGCTGACGACGAAGGGGGTTTATAAGAAGAGGATCCTGATCGACAGTCGGATCCCGCGTCGGAACAAAACTCGAACTATGATGAGGACGAAGAGGAAATCTCCGTCCAGGATGAAGACATCGTCGAGGTAGGAGACGACGCACAAGCCATCGGAGCCGTCGACGACGACTCAAGCGATGAGCCAGGCCCAACCGCAGTAGCGGGGCCCAATAAAGACTCTATACTTTCCACGGCTCAGTTCGAGGCATCGCCGGAAGGCCTTAGCCTGTTGCATAGCTCCTATATATCCTTATATCGTGTTAAGTTAGCATAGGTACATTTGAGATTTAAACGCCATTTTTCCTTTCTTGCAACTTCTGCACACGACCCTTAATTGTTGACTTAGCTTTCAACCTAGTGGTTTGCCGTGGTGTATGTGAGAATAATATGTTATTGCTCTGATATCAGTTTTGTTTAATAAACCATGTCTGCACGGAGAGTGCTGAAGTTTCAGGAGCAACACGATATGGTATTGTTATGAGGTCTGATCTCCACGCCTTCATAGTCATAACACAAGTGCAGCCTTTGCCAACTTGGGCTTGAGGCGGGATTGATATTGCTTTGCACGAGAATTGTTAACACACTTGATGCGGTGCACATGCAGAGAGAGCTGGTGTATGCTGATGTGATTCCTTCATGCTAGGACACTAAGGTATGGGCCCGCCCTAAAACAACCCAAAGAGACCTTCTTAGCTAATAATATAATATATGTGTTAGGGAGGGTGAGATATAAGTGTTGTTAACTCTTATTCATTACAGCATGTTAACATGCTGTCACCATTCGCTTTTTATGTCTTCGTAACTATGCTGATAATTTTGCTACTGATAATAAGTATACTTGTATTATCTAAGATACTGCGCCTGAGAAGACGGCATTAGTAAATAAACATTTCAAATGCACATGTGTCTTCTTTACTCCATGTTCTGGTTTGTAATGATAATATAACGAAAGAGTGTTCATGAGTCCCACGTACCCTGAGGTACTGTAAGTTCATGTTCTGGTTTGTCTAAACATTGGGAGTTTGATATGTCCAATGAGACACTGTAGCTAGCTCGGTAAGGGGTGAGTTGGTTGCTAAGGTAAGTTTTGGGACACCCTAATTTGCCGAGGTTCCACTCCTCTGTGCACAGTTCTGTGTGAGTACAGAAACCCTGCAACATGGCGCCCAACGTGCCGAATCACGGGGCTTGTACCCTGGCAGAAATTCGCAGGCTACATGTTTCCATTTCCGTGATTCGTGCTTTAGTGCAATACATCGGTCGACATCTTCCTGGTGGTCCCCAGGGGGGTGCGGCCGCTCCCATGGAACGAGGCGGAATACGTCTCAATCCAGTGATGGTTAATTCGGTTTTTGGTGCGCGTCCTGTTGACAACGATGACTTCCCATTCTGGCTAGCAGAGAAGTTTGATCAACTGGAGGCGGTTTTT
Source organism: Lissotriton helveticus (assembly GCF_964261635.1). Taxonomy (NCBI): domain Eukaryota; kingdom Metazoa; phylum Chordata; class Amphibia; order Caudata; family Salamandridae; genus Lissotriton; species Lissotriton helveticus. The sequence goes on along the minus strand of NC_136060.1, from coordinate 468,508,079 downwards.
CCGAATTCTACTCCTGCTGATAAACATAGAATGTTAACGATTACTCTGCCGAAGGATATTACTCCTGAACTTGCTGACTGTGAAAGCTGGGGAAAAACTTTTGCGGCAGTTTATACGAGGTGCTTCGGCACCCCGTCTATGAATGCTCTGCCTGAAATCATTAGACGTGTTCAGAATGATCACGGTCCAGAGGCAGCGGTTGAATTGGGTATGCGCCTGTGTGGTTCTTTTGAGATTGTAAGTGATCTCATTCTCTCCAATGTTAAAGGAGATGCAGTTAACTTTCAGGTGTCGAATGCTTTGGCTGCTCTGCCCGATGCCGACAAACCCCGCCAGTTTGCAAAGATTGTGGTGGCCGCTTATAAGACAGTTGGCCGCACAAGTAGAGGTCTGAAATATTTTCCAGTGAAGGATAAAAAACAACCTCAGGGACAATCTGCAGTGACAGATGTCCAGCCCAAGTCCAAAAAACAGAATTGGCCTAAAAAACAGGCACAGGGGAAGCAGACTAGGCAAACTCAGGCTCCTGTTCCTGCAATACAAGCTCCTGCGCCGGCAGACAGAGTTTATGATTTGCGCGATCGCGCGATGATTCAATCACCTGATCGTTTTCAGGGTTCTGATCAACGCTCTCGTCGTTCCTTTCAGGAAACATCGGCCCAGAAGACCGGTGGTGGAGGAGGGGGTGGACGTGGACGTGGTGGCCAGCAAGGACGTGGTCAGTCCCGCCAGACAGACGGCGCAGTGAAGCAGGAGGATTCTACGCCTAAGCGTCCGCAGTTTGCGAAGAAGAAAGTCGCGGCCTTAACAGCGCATAGATATGCCACAGATAGTGAGAACGCGGCTTCGGAATCTGACGTGGGCTCTGACCTTGCTGGACAGCGCGGCGGAGATTACCATTGTCAGAGAGGCGCCCCGTCCACTCCTGAGGGTGACAGCGACTGAAGTTTTTGTTGTTATAGAAACAGCCGATACGAGATTGGCTCCCCCTGAAAGACTTTTTGAAATTGTCCTGTTAATTGAAGGTGACATACAGCGTACTGTCAGAGGGGTATTTTGGGAGAACCTTTCGTCTACGTACGACATTTTGCTTTCCGAGGCTGACTGGCCCCCACCTTTTGTGCTCGCAGCGCCGCGAGGGGAGGAGGTAATCCTTCCCAGTTTCGCGCACACTGTCTCAACTGAGCATGCGCAGCATTTTGCAGAAGAGTGGGCTCGTGCTCTTGCACCGGCTCTCTACCGCAACCAATGTGGTTGGGACAAACTGTCCCCATGCCACGAAATTCCTTTGCGGTCTGAGCCGCAGCCTCAGCCTCAATATCCCGTACGGCGTGAAGCTAAAGCGGCCGTCGCAGAAATCCTTGAACAATTGGAATATCAGGGAGTTATTGAAACGTGTGTGTCACCAATGAATAATCCCCTTTTTACTGTGACCAAACCTGACGGATCATATCGTTTGGTATTGGATTACCGGCATTTGAACTCGCATTGCCGTAACTGTGCAGTACAGAATACTCACGGCTCTGCCCTAGTGGATAGTCTAGTGCGTAAGCGTTTCAAGACAACGCTTGACATTTCCAATGGTTTTTATGCCCACAGACTGGATGGCTTTAGCTCCCAATGGACAAGTTTTACGTCCGCTGGTGTGCAAAAATGCTTCCGGCGACTCCCAATGGGCTACAAAAATAGTCCTGGGGTCTTCACCTCCAGAATAGTCACACTATTGGAGGGAATCGATCCGGATGCATGTTCTTATGTGGATGATATTTATCTCACAGACGACGAAATTTGGATGCATCTGTGTCGAGTGAATTCCATAATTTGTACCTTTGCAGACATGGGTTACAAATTTAATTTTGCAAAATCGCACATTGCAGAACACACAGTGTTGTTTTTGGGCTATGAGCTCAACAATGAAGGTAGAGGTTTGGCTCCTCACTTCTTAGAGAAGTGCGCACAATTGCGCGCGCCAACAACACTGAAAAAATTACAATCTTTACTGGGCTTTTTGAATTTCGGCAGAACTTACATTCCGGATTATGCCCAGCGTATCAAGCCTTTGTATGCTTTGATACAACCAACTTTCTCAAAATCATGCTGGCTGCCTGAGCATTCAGCCATTTTGCAATCCTTGCAGGCTGATCTGCTCGCTTCGAAATATTTACTGACTCGTGATAACCACACCAACCTGGTAATAAGAATAATTCCCGGGACGGTGGGTTTCACATACCTCACTTTTAATGAAGGTGACACAGTACCTATCGCTTACAAGTCACACTTGTACACTTCGGCTGAGATGCGGTTTCCCACAGTGGAAAAAGTTTTAACTGCTGTACAGATGGCAATTCTAAAAGAACGAGCACTGTCTCAGGGGAAACGCATGCTAGTGGTAACACCCTGTCCTCATTTGGAGGCAGTCACGAAAGCCAGTGTACCGAATTCACAGGCTTTGCACCCTCGGTGGATTCAGTGGGCAGCGTCATTGTCATCCACGGATGTCATGTTTATTTTTGACGCTTCCTTACGGTCGCAGGAGTACTTGCAGTATGAATTCGTTCATCCTGCTCCTCTGGCTATGCGACCTTTGGAGGACTTCCATTGCATCATTTACACTGATGGGTCGGCGCAGGTTGCGCATGGCTCTAAACATGCCTACGTTTCCGCATGCGCCATTGTGGTCGGTGCTATGTTGAATGATGAGTTCGTTTCCAGGGAAGTGCACACGTTGCCCCTGGGCGATTGCACCGCACAATTGGCGGAGCTTCGTGCTCTCTTACTAGCTTTGGAGTACGCAGATCCAAGTGTTACTACTCTAATTGTAAGTGATTCTTACTACTGTGTCCAGTCTTACAATGAAAACTTGTTCTTTTGGATTCAAAATGATTTTCATGATTCCAAGGGTAGCACAATAAAACATAAAATGATCTGGGTTCGAGTGGCAGAGCTTAAGGCTATGTTGCCACTCGTTTATGTGATTCATACTCTCGGTCATCAGCGCGTAGGAGTTCACGCTGTTGGCAACTCGCTTGCTGATGAAGCGGCGAAATCAGCAGTATCTACATACTTAGTTGCAGCAGTTACTAGGTCTAAAACCAAGATTGATAGCGACATCTTGGCAGCGATTGCTGCCTCTGAGAAGGGAAGTAAACATCCTTCGGGATTCCCTTCGAAGTATAAATACCACTTAAGTCCCGAAAAGGTTCCTTTTGTGACAATTCCTGATGTTGGGGAACGGCTGATTCCCAACTCGGATCGCAGAACAGACTTGATTACAGCGGCTCATGAAGGTGTGGCGTCTGCGCATGCGGGCGTCTCAGCCACTGTAACACAACTACAACAACGTTTCTGGTGGCGGGGACTGTACAAACAGACGCGTGATTATGTCCTTCTTTGTGACATATGCCAGCAGATTAAACCTTCAACTGCTACGCGTCCGCCACAGACTCAGTTGTACATTTCTAATAAACCACTAGGCTGTGTTTATTTAGACCACTGCGGTCCTTTTTCATCTGATACTGCGTATAAGTACATCTTAGTAGCAGTTGACTCATGCACACGCTTTGTGTGGGTATGGCCACATCGCAGCGCTGATTCACGGACTGTCATTAGAGATTTGCGTATCTTTATAGGGATTTTTGCCTGTGGTACCTTCCATTCGGATCAGGGTCCGGCTTTCGCCTCTAAGGCGTATAAGGATGCCATGACTTCGATGGGGGTCCAAGTCAAGTTTTCGTCACCCTACAGACCTGAGGGTAATAGTGTAGTTGAACGAATGAACCGTGATTTAAAGCAATCTTTGACAGCCCGAGTTATAGGCACTGGCAGAAACTGGCTGGCTCACCTCTATGGCGTGCAGCGTGCTCTTAATAATCTCCCTAGAAGGTCTCTGGGTGGGCGGACCCCATACGAAATGCTCTTTGGCATCAAGATGTACGTCCCTGACCTTGACGGTCTAGACTCTGTGGTTCGCGCCACTTCCTTTGACGCAGATGAACATTGCAATGTTTTACAGAATCTACAAAAGACCAGAGACAGTCTTGCAAAGGAACATTTGCCCTCCACATCGGATGATGCGTTGCAGATCCCGGTAGTTGGCTGGCTACCCCAAGTTGGAGAACTGGTTCGAGAGAAGATCGACAACAAGAAAGAGTTTGGTCCCTCCTATCGAGCTCCGGTCCCAGTGCTTGGAGTGAAGGGCACAAGAACAGTCATTTTACCACCACTTCCAGGTCGTAAGGAAAACAGGTTTATTTCTATTGACAATGTCAAGATACACAGAGTGGCCGATTCTTCTTAGCATGACACCAGCTGTTTCCTGTCCTTCCATTGTGAGAAATTCAATCATGCCCACTGCTTCTAATATTGAACCTGAAGTGGCCATCGAATTACCTGTTGTTTCCAGTCCATTATTAAATAATTTACCCGGAACTAAGGTTGATGAATTGGACTATACATACCCCACTGATTTGTCCATGCCTGACCTGCAAGCTCGTTTAGCCACGGAATCCAGATTTTCATTTGACTCTGCTTCCCTTGCCTCGAAAAAACCCTCTCAAATTGCAGTATATGCTAGCCTGTTTAAAAAACATTTTTTAATACCTCCTTGGATATACATTTGGCTGGTCCTTTTTTCGGTTTACCTTTTTATGTCAATTGGTTTTGTGTTTTATTTTTTTCGATATTTGAATGGACACTATGTCGAGGAGAGAACTTGCATTACTCATTTAAATGGAACTTTGGCCCCACTTTCCTCTTCACATTCTACACACAGATTAAAAAGAGACTTGACTTTGGTTAACATCACAGCCTGGCCTGTTCTGGATGGAATCGCGTGGGATGCAGTTCGGTTTCAAATTCATGGCCCAACGGAAGTCGTTAATGTTCCTAATGTACTTAGAGTGAATATGGGGGATGTGGTGAAACAAAACATTGAATTGTTCTGTTACCAACATTATGGCAATCACTTCTTACACAAAACATCTTCCCGAAGGGATGCTGTTAATTTTACTCAGTGGGAACATTGCCCGGCACCTACACAAGGGAGTTCAGAAACGTTTCTTAAAAAGTATACTTATTTCACTGACTTTAATCAGTCCAATCCCGAGTCCTTTTATTTTAGGTTTCAAAGACAGCCACTGTCCAAGGTTAGACTTACCGATACCAAATTGTTGTATTCGAAGGCCTTCCTAAATCAATTAGTTACTGGGGGCTATGAGTTATGGAGGGAAACCATAGACCTTAAATCGGTTTGGGGTTCAAGGGCCTGGCAGGTACGAGGCACTGAGGCTTTGCACCGTGCATGTCTCATCCCGAATCATATGTTGTTTTTAAATGAAACCATTTCCCAGACCACATGCTTTGGATTGGCTACATCTAAAAGGTTGAACACCCCGTCTTTCCCGGAGTTGGAGGAATATGAGGATTGGAGTAATTTTACTCAATTGTCCATTAAAGATATACAGGCTCTGCTTCTTAATTCCTCCTTTAACATTTCCAGTATGAATCCTAAGGGTTGGCTGCTTTGGCACCGTAGTGCTGATTCTTGCCAAAAAAGATTTTTGAATATAACTGACGGTTTTAAGACTGTTAGATCTGATCCCCGGTTTGATTTGAGTCATACTGTCACCTCTTACTCTGTGGGCAAGTTGTGTCAAGCTTGGCTGAAACATTCAACTTTACCTGCGGTTAAGTATCACCTTTCCAAACTGAATGCAGACGTGGATTTAAATGATTTCATTAAAGGCCCAGCTAGTGGCAGGTCGAAAAGGTGGTTATATGGGGTTTACAATGAAATTTGGAAACTGTCACAGATTGAGGCTGCTTCACGCCTTAGGGCTATTGATCAGGCGAATCTTGAGAAAGTGCTTGCAGTTGTTGACAATAGCATTAACGTGCTTTCCTCTAGAATTTACACATTAGATAATATTGTGTCGTCTGTTGTTGATATTGTGCATGATGAAGTGTCTGTATTATACCATGGTCAAAATCAATTACGGTCAATCATGCAGTTTGCATGGACACTTCAGACTCTGAAAATGGGTAAAGTTCCCTGGCGATACATGAACGTTTCCTCTTTGTTTGCACCGTTTAATTTGACAGACAAACAACGCTTGCTTTCAATGCGTGATGCTTCCTTTTCTATGCTACATATTGAAAGGTTGGAATCTTTGCCTTTTTCTGTGGCAGAGGCCACTGCTGCTACGTGGCTTATCCACGGTTTAATAACACTGCCTTTTGCTTTATATAAGTTTTCAAATTGTATGAAATATGTGCCAATAGGTCGTTTTGAACCCTTGGGTAGCGGTTTTCTTCATGAGGTCTGGTCACTCCCATACACATACAGATGTTTCAAGGATGAACAGGAGGTTTATCTAACAGGGGATGAGTGTACTGAGACGCCAGATCATTCTTTAATGTGCAGACACATACAGTTACACGGTTCATGTAACAAGGACCGACCGAATATGGCTTGCGTTTTACAGGGCACGCCAGTTCCTGCTATCATCCCCACGTTTAAATTGTTAGAGAATGGTAGTTATTTAATGCTCAATAATGAAAACTGTTGTGGTTTAATTAAAGGTATAGCTTTCATAGTAACAGTAAGTGAGCGAGTTATTTGCTGCAGAAATGTTCTTTATCCTCCCACACGTGAACATAGGGAGTCTTCCATTTGGCCACAGATACCGACCTTGGGAGCAGAATTCAGCGGCATGGCTAGAATAAGAGCTCTATTGTCCCAGAAAGAGGTGGCCTTGAGCTCGGCCCGTGAAACTTTCGTGCTTCACATTGCTAACACCCGTACGGAGGTTCAGGCTCTTTTAAACACTGATTTGCCTTTGCATTTCGGAGCCATGGTCCGTTCTATCTTTAACGCATCCTCCACAACGGGCCTAGCACATTTTTTTAAAGTTGTTAGCGGTGGTCTCGTGACTTCCTTTGAGAAGATTTTTGGAGTCATCCCTGCCTTCTTCCATTCTATTTTTTCGTCCTTATTTGGAGGGTTCCCGTTTTTACTTGCATTAGCGGCTGGCGCATTGGTGGTTTTCTGCCTTTTTAAATATGGATGCCCTTCCTGTGCAAGACCACGCTCAGCTGCTACTGACGCGGTTTCGCAACCGCATGCTTGATTATTATGGCACACTGCCGTTGGCGACTCTAAGCACGGCGTTTGGATTATCTTTTCGGTTCTCCTATTTCACCTGTGTCCAGCCTGTATTTCGCTGCCTGACCTGTGATTTCCTTTGGGCCATTGATTTGTGTCTCTGCGGACCAATATCTTCTGACGTCGATTTTGATCAACTGATGAGTCCTATCATTGCTCACGAGTTGGTTTGTTCTGACGAAAGGATTATGGCCTTGGCGGTGGCACATGGACTAATGGGTCCCTGGGATGTGTTGTCGGCAGCGCAAAATTTCTTGGAACGAAGTTTTCTTGAGAACCCACCGAGCTGTCCTCTGATGGTTATAGAGGATCCGGTGCTGGGAGATCACGTATGTTCCTTTCATCTTTTAAATTGGATGGCTGAACAGTTTTCGGATGAGGACAGTGACTTCCTCCTGGAGGCTGTTGCAGCTTACTTTTCATATACAGTCTTATCATAGACACTGCCTCAAATGGACATGCTGATTGATAGCATTTTCTTGATTTTATTGACTTTTAGTCAAGAAATTTTATTTTTGCTTGCCTATTGGCTTGAGCCACATTATACTTGTGGGCTATTTTTTAGCATTAATTTTTTTTATTGAATTTTTATTCATGCTCGTTTATTGTTGGATTCTGCTCTCATGTGATGGCACTTCTGTTATCTTATTTAGTCCGTTCTCGGATCATGGGGGGGTGTTGCATAGCTCCTATATATCCTTATATCGTGTTAAGTTAGCATAGGTACATTTGAGATTTAAACGCCATTTTTCCTTTCTTGCAACTTCTGCACACGACCCTTAATTGTTGACTTAGCTTTCAACCTAGTGGTTTGCCGTGGTGTATGTGAGAATAATATGTTATTGCTCTGATATCAGTTTTGTTTAATAAACCATGTCTGCACGGAGAGTGCTGAAGTTTCAGGAGCAACACGATATGGTATTGTTATGAGGTCTGATCTCCACGCCTTCATAGTCATAACACAAGTGCAGCCTTTGCCAACTTGGGCTTGAGGCGGGATTGATATTGCTTTGCACGAGAATTGTTAACACACTTGATGCGGTGCACATGCAGAGAGAGCTGGTGTATGCTGATGTGATTCCTTCATGCTAGGACACTAAGGTATGGGCCCGCCCTAAAACAACCCAAAGAGACCTTCTTAGCTAATAATATAATATATGTGTTAGGGAGGGTAAGATATAAGTGTTGTTAACTCTTATTCATTACAGCATGTTAACATGCTGTCACCATTCGCTTTTTATGTCTTAGTAACTATGCTGATAATTTTGCTACTGATAATAAGTATACTTGTATTATCTAAGATACTGCGCCTGAGAAGACGGCATTAGTAAATAAACATTTCAAATGCACATGTGTCTTCTTTACTCCATGTTCTGGTTTGTAATGATAATATAACGAAAGAGTGTTCATGAGTCCCACGTACCCTGAGGTACTGTAAGTTCATGTTCTGGTTTGTCTAAACATTGGGAGTTTGATATGTCCAATGAGACACTGTAGCTAGCTCGGTAAGGGGTGAGTTGGTTGCTAAGGTAAGTTTTGGGACACCCTAATTTGCCGAGGTTCCACTCCTCTGTGCACAGTTCTGTGTGAGTACAGAAACCCTGCAACAAGCCAAGATCTTCATCCACGTTCTCTAGCCCCGCTTCCAGGCCCGGCTAAGAACATTTCAAAAGAGCCATCGGTCGATCGCCCACAATCAGTGGAGAAATCGAAACCAAAACCTAAAGACACTAATTTGAAACCAAAACTGATCAAAACAGTCATCGGCTCGACGCCTTTGGCACCGATCAAGGCAAAAGGTGTCATCGACACGACGGGGTCACACGGGGGTGTCTACCCGAAGATCGGAGCGAATGAGCCCGTCTCTAAAGTCAAGCGCGTCATGCTCACGTCGTCGACATCCGGGGCCAAAGATGGCGACACTACTGAAGGACTCTAGACTCAAAAGACCCTCGAACCGAAGCTTCGGAAGCCAGTAATTGTCAAGGCCTTCGAGTCGAAAACGACACTCGACCCAAAAGGACATATCCAATCGAAACAAAAGAGCGTACCTGCTGCGCACCAACAGCTCGAGTCTACGCATGGCCATATACAACATGCTGAACAGTCGAAGTCGGTCGGATCGAAAACCACGCCTCCCTCGAGGCAGATCAGTCCGTCTTCAATGCCTACGGCGCCGATAAAGTATGGACTGCCCCCGACCGCACGACCTAAGGCGGCCCAGATCCAAACGGGCACTGACACATCCAAGTCTTTATCGGTAGCTTCTACCATTCGACCCATAGAGCAGAACGTTCTGTTCCAGGCGCCCACCTATGATGATCAGTCGAAACTATTCATCGACTCCGATTCAGGAAGACTCACGATTTATAAAAGGAAAATCAGACCGGAAACTCCTATGGAGTCGTACAAAATACCACTCAAAAAGAAGAGGGACTCTGCCACATCACCTACTCTTTTTGAACCTATACAGTCATACGGACAGGAATGTACCTATTCTCCCACACATGCCACTGAGGATGTACAGGAAGGGTACGATGAAGACCAGTTTAATTATCCTGTTGACACGGATCAAGAGGAGTCCCAACCATGGACTGACCCTGATGAGCCAGACACCATGCCTCACACTCAGTCCTATGCAGTCAAAACATCCCCTAATGAGGATACTGCTGCGTTTAACGCCTTGATTGAGAGGGCAGCCCTTAACCATGATGTGGATATGCACGCTGACCCAGTAGAGGAAGACTTTCTGTTTGATACATTCTCAACTTCAGAAAGATCAGTGAAAACGTTGCCTATGCTGAAAGGTGTGCTCAAACACGCTGGTGACATTTTCAAAGAACCAACAAAGGCACAGGTTGTGAATCCCAGGATTGAAAAGAAGTACCGGCCTGCGCCTGTAGACCCTACGTATATCAAAGGCCAGCTCCCGTTGGACTCCTTGGTGGTGGCTAATGCTCGTAAGAGAGCAAACTCTCAGACAAGTGGTGATGCTCCTCCTCCGGACAAAGAATCCAAGATCTTGGAAGCTTCTGGCAAACGTGTAGCGGCTCAAGCGGCTAATATTTGGAGAATCTCAAATACACAAGCATTATTAGCCAGATATGATAGGGCTCATTACGACACGTTAGAGCAGCTGCTACAACACCTGCCTGATGCTTATAAGGAAGGAGCTGAAATGCTAATACAGGAGGGGAAGCTAATCTCAAACGCATCCATTAAATGTGAGTTGGATGCGGCTGACACGGCAGCTAGGGCCATCAACACTAGTGTGATGCTCAGAAGACATGCCTGGCTCCGCATATCTGGTTTCAAGTCAGAGATCCAAACTACTCTGCTTAATCAGCCAGTTAACCCTGACTTTGTTTGGTCCTGATGTAGACACAACCCTAGAAAAAATTGAAAAAGACACGGAAACTGCCAAGTCCATGGGAGCTCTACAGTCACAACAGTTCAGGGGCGGTTCCTTTTGTTGCTCCGGTAACAGGGGAGCTTCTGGGGGACAAGCATCACAGCAAGCCCAATACAATAAAGGAGGCACACAAACCACCTATAACAAGAGCAATAGGGGTGGATACCGTGGGAACAGCAGCAAAGGCAGAGGACGGGGAAATAATAATGCCAGATCCTCCGCCACCAATAAACAGTGACGTCTTGTCACTGCCCCCGGACCATATGACACCGGTCGGGGGAAGACTTCAGCAGTTCCTGTCAGTCTGGGAAGGCATTACCACAGACAGGTGGGTGAGACCGCTTATACAATACGATATTGTCTAGAACGAACGTCCACTCCACCCAACATACCCCCAAGGCTTCGTCCTATGTCCGCAGAGCACATGCACTTATTGCAGCAAGAAGTCATCTCCATGCTGCACAAAGGGGTCATAGAACTCGTGCCTTTAGAACAGGGTACAGGGGTGTACTATCTGTACTTCTTAATCCCAAAAAAGGACGGGTCTCTCAGGCCCATTCTGGACCTCAGACCCTTAAATCAATTCATCCTGTCAGAACATTTTCACATGCTCATTTTGCAGCAAGTTCTACCATTGCTCAGTCAGGGGGATTTCCTAGCTACCCTAGAACTGAAGTATGCATATTTCCACATTCCCATTCACCCCAGTCACAGGAAATATCTCAGGTTCACCATCAACAATCAGCATTACCAGTTCAAGGTCCTGCTTTTCGGGGTCACCACAGCCCCCAGAGTGTTTACCAAGTGCTTAGCAACAGTAGCTGCGCACCTTCGGAGACAACACATCCATGTCTATCCGTATCTGGACGACTGGCTTATCCAAGCAAAGTCGGCCCAGCAATGTGCCAGCCACATGTCACGCACAATTCACCTCCTACACAGTCTAGGATTTTCAATAAACTACCAGAAATCTCATCTTCAACCCGCACATGTATAACAGTACTTAGGCGCCCAAATAAACACTCTGACAGCAACAGCACAGCCAAACTCAGCGAGAGTCAACAGCATGCAGGTGCTGATTCAAAAATTCAAGCCCCAACACTCACTCCCAGCGCAAGTGTTTATGCAGCTAATAGGCATGATGGCCTCCTGCATCTTTATAGTCCCACACGACAGTGGAACCAGGCTCGGGGACAACTGAAAAACCTAGTGTTGGTGACCGGTCGTGCATACAACTCTCTGCATTGGTGGAACACACAAAACCTTTGCAGGGGACGACCGTTCCAAGAGCTTGTGCCCCAGATAGTGCTGACAGCGGACGCATCTCTCCAGGGCTGGGGAGCGCATGTCCTCCATTACACAGTGCAGGGCCTATGGACGACGCAGCAGCAAAGGATGCACATCAACCTACTGGAACTGATGGCAATCTTCATGGCAATGAAGGCGTTCAAATTGCATTTGTGCAACAAAGTCGTGCTGATCCGGATGGACAACATGACTGCAATGTATTACATCCAGAAGCAGGGAGGGACACACTCTCCACAATTGTCACACCTAGCACAGGGCATGTGGAAGTGGGCCATTCAAAGGAACATGTTCCTCATGGCGGAACACCTCCCAGGCAAGGACAACCAGATGGCGGACCTGCTCAGCAGGCACAGCCATCAAATGCACGAGTGGGAGATCCATCCCTCAGTGCTACAACCGTATTTCCAGCAGTGGGGTCATCCAGAGATAGACCTATTCGCCACACAAGAAAACGCAAAATGCCAAACCTTCGCCGCCAGGTTCCCACACCCGCAGTCTCAGGGCAATGCGATATGGATGAACTGGTCAAACAGATTTGCGTACGCTTCTGCTCCAGCACCGCTCATACCGCTGATAGCAAGCAAACTGCGGCAGCATTCCATGACACTCATCCTAGTTGCTCCAATGTGGGCGAGGCAAGCATGGTACACCACGTTCCTAGAACTTTCAGTGGTGCCCCACCAGCGACTGCGACTCGCACCCAGTCTCCTCACTCAGAGCCATGGAGACATTCAGCACCCAGATCCGCAACAGTTGAGCCTTGCAATATGACTCCTGAGGTCATAGTTTGGCTACCTGAACCTGCCCCCTGACTGTATGGACATCATCAAGGAGGCTAGGCGGCCTACAACCAGGACGCGCTACGCGGCAAAATGGAAACGTTTTGTCATTTATTGTTCCAACAATAACATGAATCCACTGGATGCCTCAACGCAAAACATCATATGTTATTTATTGCACCTATACAGATGCAATCTAGCCTATAGTTCCATCAGGATACATTTGGCTGCGATGGCAGCTTACCTTCAGAACAGGCAGCACCTTTCGCTTTTCAAAGTGCCTGCCATTAAAGCTTTTATGTAGGGACTCAAAAGGGTAATTCCTTCAAGGCACCCGCCTTTGCCTGTCTGGAATCTAAACATAGTTCTCACCAGACTAATGGGTCCACCCTTTGAACCTCTTCACTCTTGCGAAATACAATTTCTGACATGGAAAGTGGCTTTTTCAGTAGCGATCACATCGCTGCGAAGGGTTAGTGAGCTGCAAGCCCTCACTATTCAGGAGCCTTTCATTCAGATTCATGCTAATAGGGTAGTGCTGCGTACCAACCCTAAATTTATGCCTAAAATGGTGTCCCAATTCCACATTAACCAAACAATTGAACTGCAAGTATTCTTCCAGAATCCTGATTCAGTGGCAGACAGAGCGCTGCACACACTAGATGTTAAAAGCGCTCTCCTGTATTACATAGACAGGACTAAAGATTTCAGGAAATTTAAGCAACTGTTTGTTGCCTTCCCTCCACAGCACAGAGGCAACCCAATTTCAAAATCAGGTATAGCCAGATGGATTGTTAAGTGCATACAAATCTGTTATCAAAAGGCGAAACACACATTAACCGTTCCCCCACGAGCGCATTCCACACGCAAGTTAGGGGCATCTATGGCTTTCCTAGGTAACATTCCTCTAGAGGATATATGTAGAGCAGCCACATGGACCACCATACACACATTCACCAAACACTACTGCGTGGATGTACACTCCAAACAGCAAGCTGTTGTAGGTCAGGCTTGTGAGAAGTTGGCCTGATGTGCAGTGCTCACTATTCTAGTGATCACTATATATCAGTCCAAACAACCCTTATTGATGATTGGTTGTAAGTCAACCTTATAGACCAGCTATCCTAGTAGCATGGATACGAGCAGTCTAAGGCTAAGACTCTAGAGGGCGTGTTAAGCCAGCTGTTTTACCATCACATTACCCCTTGAACACCCAGTGAAAGGACACCACACAAGTGTTATGAAAATAAACAATGTATTTATTAGAATCACAACAACCCTGTACTCTTTATGAGGACAGGGTGCTAAGCACACAACAAAACTCTTACGAAAATACTTTTAAGTTAGCACGTTACACAAATGCCCGAGGGGCACGAAAAACCATATACGCTAAAAGTGGAATGCGAATTACTAGCAGGTAAGTAACAGTTCTAATAGGCTTTGGAATCGCTAGGACTGGACTAGGGAATCGTTAGATTACTACTAGGAGGCCCAGGGGACTCGGGTGCAGAGTGTGCACTCTCACGCGGGATGCGGGACAAAGTCTATGGAAGCTAGAATTCACAAAGTTAGTGTTCACGGGCGAACCCGACCTGGTAGGGAGAAAATGACAGTGGATCCTGACCCTTGGATAGTGAGGCTATGCTGGGACACCGGAGTGCCGAAGTTACCTAGCCCAGGGGCTGCAGCTGCATAGGTCTGAAAAGACGTCGGGGATCTCGTTGCCGGACCAGGAGCCTGGAAGGAAGAAGTTGCTGGCAGGCGACCAGTGAAGGAAAATTCGATGGATCCAAGCCTGGATCAAGGAAGAAGAAAACCTGAAAGCAGAGGGGACCAAGTTCTTGAATCACTAGCCAGTGATTAAGTGGGCACCAGGATGGCACCGGGCGAAGTCACCGCAGTCAGGTGAGTGGGCGCTGCTGGGCTCTGCAGTCTCTCGGACCAGGAGGCGTTGTCGGCGACCAGGATGGAGGTGCGAGCTGTCCCACGCAGGATGAAGTCGTCGGCGTCGAAGTTACCCAGGAGTGGGCAACAAGCCTTGGCTAATTCAAGCCCACGCGGTGGACTCAAAATGGCGTCTTGAGTGGACCAGGAGGGTCCGGGGTGCTCCTCTTCTGGAAGGGAGCAAGGGCCAGTCTGGAGCAACCAGACCAGCAGCAGAAATGTCGTCGGGCGTCGTCAGGAAGGCCACAAGCCAACGGGCTAGTAGCCAAACAACGCGGTGAGCAGCGGAAAGCAGAAGGGCCCCACGCAGATCGTGGAGATGCTGGGGGGCTGCTCTTCGGTGCTGGAGCTGCTCAGGGTGGGGGCTTCTCGGACCCCAAAGCACTCACCAGGAATTCACTCGGCGGGCTTGCTGGAAAGAAGTCGTGCAGTCTTGCAGATGGCCGGTCCCTTGAGGTCTCGTCGCACCCACGGTTCTCAGCTGGGCTGTAGAGGTGGGTAGAGGTCAGAGGTGCCAGGGAAGCCGGTTCTCGTCGAGCTGGGCAGTCGGATTCCGGAGGAAGGACTTGCAGCAGACCGCAGTGTTCTTAGATGGTGCCTGCGGATGCAGGGTGACTACTCCTTAGTCACAAGGGAGAAATCTTAGGAAGAAGTCTTGAGTTCCTTTCGCAGAAAGTAGTTTCAGGATTCAAAGATGATCTGATTTGGAAGGGGGCCAGTCTCTACCTTTATCCTGTAAAAAGGGGCTGGCACGCGACTAAGTCCTGCCCTATGGGTGGGACTAGGAGGGGGGTGGTTACACCCCCTTCTTTGGCGGGCTTTTCCCCAGCACAGGGTCTGGAGTGACCCTGGAACTGGTTCCAGCCAGCCTATGCACAGTGAGCACCGGGGTGCCACGTGCAGTCACCTTCCTCTAAAGCCCTGCCTACCTACAATACACAAAACCCTGTCTGGGACGGTGCTGGCACCGCCCCTGGCAGGAAACCCTTTGTCCTTATCTCCTGCCCTGGGAGGACTCCCAGCAGCAGGAGGGCAGACTTGTGTCTCGGTGGCAGCATCCATTTTGTGGATGCTAAGGCTCTGTCTGACTTTTAACCGGGTTATAGGTTACAGGCATGTCGTGTCCCTCTAGAAGGGTGGAATGCTAACCCCGTCGCCAGAATTGGCGAGGGGTTAGTATTCCAATTCGTATGACACCTTACTCGACATGTTTTGATAAAGCGATACCAGAGTTGGCACATAACCGCGAGGATTATAATGCACTTAAGAGTATATGGTATGCGATATCATGGAAACGGCTAAGGGATGGATCCCGAAAGCCGCAGACAGGCTCAGCTCATGCCAGAGCACTATCTCACACGATTCCAAGCACTCTGCCTTCAGGATTGTTAAGGCCTGCCATAGGAGTGACTGATAGGAGACCTGTGTGTCCATTTTAGGGTTAGATATAGGTATACTATATCTAAAGCAAAGGGTGAGTACACCACCTTGCCCCAGCTGTCGTGCAGCCAGTTGTGTCAGTTTTAGTTAGTCAATCCAGGGGTGGCACAATACATGCTTCAGCCCCTGGGAGACTTCTGGGTGCACCTCAGCCCTGGGTACAGGGACTTGGAGAGGGCCCAGTGCCAATTCAGTACCTGAGTACAATTTGGATAGAGAGAACAGCTAGGCTGTGGGTCTGATTAGCAGGCCCACAGCCAGGGAAAGTCGTAAACCAGTGCAGCAAAAAGCAAAAAATCTGGGTGATCATAGGATTGCAGACCCTACTCTCCTACAAGGCTGTTCTCAGAACTCTTTTTCAGACTGCTGCAGCTGGCACGGGCAACCGCCGCTAACGAGGATACTGCTATTTATTCTATGCACAGATATAAATTCAGCAGCCCACATGCCTCGAACGGAATATGCTACTTACCAGTATGCATCTGTTCTTGGCATTTAGGGCTGCTGACATTTATATCGTTCGCCCACCTCCCCGGTACCTGTCACAGCTGTAGCACTCACAATAATTCTCCTGCATGGTCATCACTTACTGTATCATACTCCATCTCTGCCACAATGGCAAAAAACAATCTGAGGATGGAGAGGATGCCCATGCGCACTGTAGTCCAGGGGAGGAGCCACCTATCTCGTGATACTTCGAAGACTCTTCCAGGACAACAATGTGCAATCATCCGGACCCAACACTAGGCGGCGATCTATGCACAGATATCAGCAGCCCTTCATGCCAAGAACAGATGCATATTGGTAAGTAGCATATTCCTTATCATACAGCATACTGACCATCTACTAAGTTCTAATAGAGGAGTAACATGGTAAGCAGCATTGACCCATAAGTACTTTATTATTTTTATTATTTATTATTAGGATTTGTATGGCGCAACAAATAATACCCAAGGGGATCTCTTGGCGCCTGGGTGGCAGACAGCAAATTGAAAGCGGTCATTAAAACATCCCGGTGTTGAGTAGTTTCTTTAACTTTGCCAAATTGGAGCAGGCTCGGATCTCATCTGGCAGTCTGTTCCAGTGGGCAGTGGCTAGGTGGGAAAAGGCGCAACCGATCATTTTCGCTTTCCTGATTCTCCGCGTGCAGAGCAGTTTCCGTTTACTCAATATCAGTTGACGCATGGGGATGTATGGTTTTAATTTCTTCATTAGGTAGCCGGGGCCTGTCCCCTGAAGTGATTTAAACACTATGCACAGGTGCTTAAAGACTGCTCTCTTTCTAATAGGGAGCCAATGCAATTGTCGCAAGAGAGGTAGTGACGGGGTGCTTGCAGGTTTGTTTAGAGCAAGACTGTCTGCTTTATTTTGGACATCTTGCAACCTTCATAATAGATAATCACTCGTTCCTACTAGTAGAGAATTTCCATAGTCTAGTCTGCTGACTAGAAGCGGCTGAGGGCTTTTCTGGCCACTAAGGGAATCCAAGGGAAGATTTTCCTCAGCATTCACATTGTGCCGAAGCAGGTGCCTGAGATGGTCTTCACATGCTCCTCCATTGAAAGTTTGTCGTCAATTATGATGCCCAGATTCTCTGCATGCCTATTTTCTTATAGGAGCTACCCCGAGTTCTACAGGCCACCATTCAGAGGTCCACAACTCAACTCCTCAGCTTTCCCAAACAGCAAGATCTGTTTTATTGGAGTTGAGCTGAAGGAGGTTCTTACTCATCGATGTGGCTATTTTTAGCATACAGGTCTTAAACTTTGCTCTGATCACTGCGGGATCTGTCTCAATGGGGACTATCAATGGAGTGTCGTCCGCGTATGAGATCGTCTCGAAGCCATATGATCTAATGATGGTAGCCAGAGGAGCCACATAGATATTGCACAAGGTAGGCCTTAAGATGGATCCCCGGTGGACCCCCTTGTCCACTAACCTTTGAAAGTAAGGCAAACATGCTGGACATTTTCTAAAGCGAACATCATAAACTATGAAGAACGGTTGAATGTGAAACAGGTACTCTGTGACAACTTGGCGTATGTTCTGTCCACCAGTATGTGCAGCGTGGGGACTATAATACACTTGTCAATTGGCGAACAGCTCAACTACCATGTTCTCAAAGCAGATAAAGGTGTTGGGAAGTCCATGATTTCCTGAAGTAGAGGAACAAATATTCTGCAGCTGCTTGCGTAGTGAAGGAGTGGCCCACAGACAGTAGGTATCCATTCACACCAATTGAAAGGTTTACCTATTGGTTGCTCCACCTGAGTCAATTTCCCAGTGTTTTGCTTTAGTGTGATACAACATAAAGCAAGTAGGAAAAAAGAAGGCAGGCTTACTTAGGCACTGGGGACAGTCTCTCCTGCCTCTTTCCCTGCATCGAGCAAACTTTACAATGACATGGCTGCTCCTTTTTTGGTGTTCCAGGAATTGAATCAGCAAAGTGTCGCTCCTGCAGCCTTGCCACGTCCTCCAGAACACATGAAGTGGAGCCTGCTGCTTCTGGAGCAGTGAAACTTTCAATCGCAGACAAAGTCAAGGAAAGACATGAGTCTTCCTGTTGTGGTCTGACGGAAAGACATGAGTCTTCCTGTTGTGGTCTGACGATAAACAACATAATAATTGTATGCTGCCATCTGGATCAGGTGAGTTAACATTTTCTTATACCAAGTGCGAGTTTTACAACATTGTATGGCTGAAGAGCCTGGTCGTTCTTTTCTACTCTGCCCATGTACTTGTTGTACGTAAGTATACTGTGGGACTTGTGGACTTCGGCCAACTGACCCCAAACCATGACAGGGGAAGAGCTGTCCGCATGAATCGTAGTGAGCACGTATACGTCACGCCTATCTGAGAACTTGACTGCGAGCAGTTCATTGGAATGCAACGCTGTACTCTGCGATTTCTTGCGCTTCTTGCAAAACAAGATCCTGCGGGAATCCTTTGCTGCGACAACCAATTGTACCGCAAGCCACGGTGCCAGTTATGTAGAGCTCACTGAATAGCTCTGCTCCTGTATAGAAATTGTCCACTCAAAGGTTATAACCTTTGTGAAAAAGTGGCTGGACAAGCTCCCATACAATCTTTCCTGTAACCCCTAGTGTGGGAGGGCAACCTACAGGGATAAGAGTTGTCCTTCCCTGTAAACACTCTCAAGCTGTACACATAGCCAGTCGAGCGATCACACAGCATGTACAGCTTGATGCCATAGCGAGCGCGTTTTCCTGGAATGTACTTCCTAAACAGCAGCCACCCTTTATACGAGATCAAGGGCTCATTAATGGCTGTATTCTTTCCAGGGGTATAAACCTCTGGAAACCTGGCAGACAAATGTTTCCTGACAGGCCGAATTTTGAACAACCTCTCATGGTCTGGATGGTTTTGGGCAATGCAGTAGAATTGTCATTGAAATGCAGCATGCGCTGCAATAGCAAAAATGATCTCTACTCATGTATGGTGTGAAGATGGGGGTTAACCAAACCGTGCGCGTAGACCAGTAGGATAACCTGGTTGGTCTATGCACTATCCCCCATTTTAAGCGTGAGGCCCAAAAATATCTTCAACTCCCCTAAAGAAGTGGGAGTATACTTGCGTGCCCTAGAATGAGGCCCAAGAGTGCCTCCATGCTCCCTCAGGAATTGACCGGTATCCAAATTTGTTTGCTGCACAATTTAGTCAAGGAAGTCACCATCCAAATAGAGATGGACGTAGTCAATTGGCCAAAAAATTGTCGTATCGACTTTACATCCAGCGTCACCGGTGAAAGGTGGAATTTGGGGCTGAACTAAATTGGGAGGCTGCCAAGACAGTGCTCCGTCTGTGCTTGCGGCCGCACATGCCTACTCTCTTGGTTGCTCTAACCTGCTGCCGGTATCCCGCTTCACAGACTATGCTGGCAAAGGGACTGCACAAATGACAGTCTCCTTCAGAATCGCTGGAAGAGGAGTCGTCAGAAGGAACTGCGCCGACTGAAAAATCACTCCCAGATTCTGCTCTATTGTCCTCTCCCTCAGATGCTGTCTCAGTATCTGCTGTCTGTCTCTTATCCTGCCTCAGAGTTGGACTCCAGAACCAGACTTAGGGCCTGGGCAGCATTCATCCAACGGTGCCCATCTCTGCTAGTAACGAAAACTATCCTTTTGAAACACTATCCTACGTAGAAGGCAGATAGGTTGTTGGTTTTCTATGTGTAAGTGGGTGTGTGCGTGCGTGAGTGAAGTGTTTAACAGTCAATAATGACAAACTCACAGTACCTTTCCTTTGCAAAATCCGTATGCTCTCCAAAAAGACTAAGAAAGACAGAAAAAGATGCAGTATTACTTTACCTTGCCACATACCTGTGTATGTATATTTCTCCTGTATTAGGGGTGTCTTTCATAGATTCACATGCTTGAATATCCCCGTCGTCGAAGTGGGAGTCCCACGGTACATAAAATAGCAGTAAAATATGCATGTATACATGAAAAATACTATAAATAAAAATATATACATACATATAATATAATAAAATGTAAATTTCAAAAGTACCATAGAACATAATAGGCCCATTGAAAAGCCTATGGGAGAACTCACTTTAGTAACATATTAGTGTCATTATGTGTTGGTCCACATTCCAGCCAATCAGGCTGTAGCCTCCTCTGGAACCTTCTCCTCAGAAGCCCAAGTCCTCAGATTTTCGAAGCACAAAGTAAGTAAAAGTGCCTGAGGAGAAGAGAGCCTCTGAGGGGAGGATGGGAGGGTCGCATGTGAATCTATGAAAGACACCAATACTGGAGAACCACAGTTTACAGGTAAGTAACTTTTGTTCTTCTCCAGTATTAGGGGTGTCGTTCATAGATTCACATGCTTGAATAAGAGTAGAAAGCAGTAAATCATCACATAAGTCATAAAGGTGATATACCAAAGCAAGTAAGGTAAACATATCAGTCAATATGCAATAAATACCAAAATATTATTAGAAAAAGAAAACCTTTATGACTGGAGGCGGGTAGTAACAGAGGCTCACCTTTAATGGAAAAGATTCCGCAGCACCGCTTGACCTACTGCCGCATCCGTGGCGTCTGTTGATTGCAGGCAGTAGTGTTTCGTGAAAGTATGGCTGCTCGACCAAGTAGCAGCCCTGCAGATCTGTCTTAGGGGTACCCCCGCAAAAAGGGCAGCTGAAGTAGACACCGCTCGAGTTGAATGAGCACGAACTGGAGCATATATCTTAATTATTTTTTTTTTATACTAGGAAAGCACATGACTATAAAAAAAAAATGCCCCCATAGGGGGTCGGCCACTGAGTAGGAGGACCGACCCCCTGCCAATACCGCTGCCATTTTTTTTTCATTTTACAAACTTTTTCATCATTTTTTTTTATTTGGGGGGGCGATCATGCCCCCAGGGAAAGCAAAGTATTTTTTTTTCTATTAAATAATTGCCCCCCAAGGGGGGGGACACATATTCCCACGAGGGCCGCCCCCCCAACGACCACCAACCCCCCCAACTAGATGCATGTCCAAGGTGGAACATAATCATTCCGTTTAAACCAGATGACGAAAATAGAAAATTGTGAAGGGGGACTCGATGTTGTGGAGTCAGTGTCTAAAGAAAAACTTGACTGGTCAACGGCATTTGTAAACCAGGAAATGACTCTGTAGTGGGATACGCATATTCAGTGTCTTCATGTACACTGCAGTGTCAGGCCTGATGTTTGTTGTGTCCAAGACCGTATTTCTTAATATTGCTGGACAGTAAACAGCTGGCGTCTTGCTATGTAGAATCGGCCAGTTGTTGTAGTTTCACATTGTCCACTGGGATGTATCGGTTATCCTTGCGACCAGGAAGTGGTGGTCAAATGACTGTACGAATTGTGCACGCCAAGCACTGGAACCGGTGCACGGTAAGAGGGGCCAAACTCTTTCTTGTTCTCCACCTTCTCACGGACCAGGTCTCCGACTTTGGGTAGCCAGTCAACTACCGGAATCTAGTGCAGTTTCAGTGGCGGAGGGTAAATGTTCCTCAGCAAGACTGACACGGGTCTCTTGTAGTTTCTGTAATACAGCAGCATGATTATATACGTCAAAGGCTTCGGCTGTCGCCGCCATGTGTAGCCCATCAAGGTCTGGGACATAAATTTTCATGCCAAATAGCATTTCGTATGGGGTCTGCCCACCCTGAGATCTTCTAGGGAGATTATTTAGTGCACTTTGTACGCTATAGAAATGGGCGAACCAGTTCCTGCCAGTACCTATAACTCTAGCTGTCAAGGATTGCTTTAAGTCATGGTTCATTCCCTCCCAACTTAGTTGCCCTGTATGGAAACGAAAATTTGACTTGCACCCCCAAAGACCCTATGGCATTCTTGTAGGCCTTAGAGGTGAACGTGGGACCATGGTCAGAATGAAAGGGGCCACATGCAAAAATTCCCCCAAAGAGACACAAATCCCTGATGACAGTTTTTGTGTCAGCACTGCGTTGTGGCCAGACCCAAAGAAAACATGTGCATGAATCAACCGCAACTAAGATAAACGTATACGCAGTATCTGAAGAAAACGGACCGTAGTGATCTAAATAAACGCAACCAAATGGTTTATTAGAGATGTCCAGCTGTTTGTGGCGGGCGTGCTATTGTTGTAGGTTTAATCTGATGACAAATGTCACACGAAAGCACATACTTACGGGTTTGTTTATACAACCCACGCCACCAGTAGTGCTGCTGTAAGAAAGAAACAGCCGCTGAAATGCCTGCATGTGCCGAGGCCATGCCTTCATGTGCGGCGGTTAACAATGAAAGTCCGTGGTCCGCGTTTGGAATAAACGTGTCACCAACATAATTTATTCTCACATAGGGAACTTTATCGGGACTTAAATGATGAGAGTATTTAGAAGGGAAACCCTGTGGGTAATTACCTCCCTTCTCGGTAGCAGCTATTGCTGCCATGATATCATCAATCTTACTCCTGGACCTTGTAACTGCTGCAACAGAATATGTGGCTACTGCTGTTATCCAGTATTAGGGTATCTTTCATAGATTCACATGCCTGAATCATTCCCCGTCGTCGAGGCGGGAGTCCCACGGTAAATAATATATATAATAGCAGTGCCTAAAATTTCTTGTAGTAGGCTGGAAAAGCCTAAAGGCCTAACTAGGCCTCAAAACTTAGCAGCCTATCTACATCATTATGTAAAAAGACCTGAAATAGTAGCCTCAGCCAATCAGCTGTCCTCACCCTCTAGAACCTTCCCAGCTCAGGCAGTTCTCCTCAGATTTTCACCGCACTTCGTGTGTAAGGGAGTCTCCCTGAGTGCCTAATCAGTTTTTGGATCTTCAAACCTTAAAATGTCTGAAAAGAAGGCTCTTTTCAAACCTTGTGGAACCTGCTTCAAGAAGAGAGTCCATGTGGATGACAAGCACTCGGACTGTATTTATTGCCTGCACCCTTCACATGTGGTGAAGGACTGTCGAATTTGCCGTACCTTCCCTCAGAAAACCATCAGGGATAGGGAGGCAAGGGTTCTTTTGTGGCTGAAGTCTTCATCCACAGATGATGAGGACAAAGCCTCTACTTCTAGCAAGAGAGCTAGATCCGCGGACAATGCTTCTCCTGAGAGAAAGAAAATGTTGAAAACCTCTCAGAAAGCTTCAGAACCCTCTAAGAGTGCATCGGCTTCTTCACCTGTGAGTACAACCCAGGCTAAGACTATCTCTCTGGTGTCTGTACCTACTACTACTTGGACTTCTACCTCCTCTTCTACTTCTGTGGTTACCACTTCAGCTATCACGTCACCTTTGATGTCTGTTCCACCTTTGCTGTCAAAAACCAAGTTACCGTCGTCGAAATCCTTCTCAACGAAGGCCCCGTCGACTAAATCGTCTGCTCCGTCGACGACCGCAATGCCGTCGTCGACGAAGACATTGTCACCAAAGGACTCGTCGTCGAAGACACTATCGACGGCCTCGTCGTCAACGAAGACGTCATCGACAGTCTCGTCGACGAAGATCTCGTCGACGAAGACATCAACGTCGGACCCGTCGACGAAGGCCTCGTCGACGAAGACACCATCGACGGCCCCGACGACGAGGGACTCGTCGACGAAGATACCATCGACGGTCCCGACGACGAAAGGCTCGTCGACGAAGATACCATCGGCGGTCCCGACGACGAGGGACTCGTCGACGACGATACCATCGACGGTCCCGACGACGAGGGACCCGTCGACGACTGGCTCGTCGACGACGACATTGTCGACGGTCCCGGCAACGAAGGACTCGTCGACGAAGATACCATTGACGGCCTCGTCGACGACAAGATCTTTAGCATTGACAGCACCGTCGACGGAGAATCCGTTTACTGGGACTTCTGCTCATCGGATGCACGGTTCCCCACCAGCAAAGATACAATTCACTCATTTTCAAATGAAAACGTATAAAAGGCAGGATTATTCACATATTTCTCCACTTTTGCCATCGCACATTTTGGAGACATACATGCAAGAGGAGTCGGATGAAGGGGAAGAGGATGATGGTCCCTTTGGGATTGCCCGTCACCCTTCTCAGTTGAATATTAAATTTCAAGAGGATGATGAAGAAGAGGTTCAGGAACAATATATGCATGACGTTTATTCAACACCATATCAGTCACCTCATACTAGACTTCCTCGGTCTGAGGACACGACACATTTACCAACTTCCTTAATACAGGATTTGCAGGCTATGTTGGCAGATTATCGCCAGAGATTTCCACCCAATGAAGGTGCGCCCGCTGGGTCGCCTGTTCCAGTTCCTGTGCCAAGACCTCCGTCGCCACAACAACATACTGTTCCACTTCCTCAAGTTGTAGACAGTTCTTCCAATGATGGTGAAGAAAGTAGGGAAGAGGGAGAGTTACCGGATAACACTCCGGTGGATCCTTGGGAGGATTATGTCATCCCTACACCTTCTCCACCTCCTCCCCGTCCTTCAGACTCTCCACCTGAAGATATTGGGGGTTTTCACAATATTATGCAGAGAGCTGCTAATCGATTTGAATTAGTTGTCACAGTTGAGCAGTTGGACTGCATTTTACATGACTTTAAAGAGGGATATCGGAGAGTGGTCAGAGCCATACCTATTATCGATTATATATGGAAGGAAGGTCTCAATATAATAAACTCCAGCTTCCATTCCGGCAGTTTTGCCGAGGATAGACAAGAAGTATCGAGCACCATCTGATACTCCTGCTTGTTTAATCGGCCATCCTCGACCGGATTCGGTCATTTCTCAGGCTGCGCAGCAGAAGTCCAAAAATCCTTCTGCTCCCATTTCAACGCCACCTGACAAGGAGGGAAGAAGGCTTGATGCAATTGGAAAGAAGTTTTCAGCAAACGCAGCAGCATCCATTAAGGCGGCTAATTCTTTAGCTATCCTGGCTCGTTATGATAGACAAATGTGGTCTGAGATCACGGAATATCTTGAGCTGATCCCGGAGGATCAACAGATGGGGGTGCGCAGAATTGTGCAGGAAGGCGAAAGGGCGGCCTCAGAAATTATTGATTGCGCCCTAGACATTTCTAATACCAACTTTAGACAATTGGCTGGAGCAATTGTGCTTAGACGTCAAGGTTGGCTCAAGGCTACCACTTTTAGACCTGAGGTCCAAACCAAGATCTTGGACATGTCATTCGATGGTGAGTCATTGTTTGGGAAGCACATTGATGAAGCTTTATTGGCTATTAAAACTCATACCGATACAGCGAAATCTTTTGGAACCCTGCAATACAAGAGGGGGTCCTTTAGAGGAGCAAGAGGTCGTGGCTACTCATCCAGAGGCAATTATTCCAACCAACAAAATCGACAGTATCAATCTAACTACAACAAGCCCTACTACCAATCTTCTTACAGGCAGCCTGCTTCTGGTTCTTTCTCTCGGCAAGGAGGGAAACGGCGCTCAGGCAATCAAGGGCGAGATTCTAACAAGCGCCAATGAGCTTTGCCGGATGTCGGCCACTCCCCTTTCCCTTCCCGTGGGCGCCAAGATTTCCGCCTTTTACCATCAATGGCGGAAGATAACTTCAGATCAGTGGGTCCTGGATTTGGTCAGCAAGGGACACACTTTAGAGTTTTTGCAGAAGCCTCCAACAACGCCGCCCAGGGGTCCCCCTCCCCCTCGCCTGCGCTTACTCTTCAAAGAAGCCTTAAAGATGCTACGCAAAAATGCGATAGAACGAGTCCATCCTTCTCAGAAAGGGATGGGCTTTTATTCTCGCTTCTTCCTTGTGGAGAAAAATTCGGAAGAGTGGCGTCCAATATTGGATCTGCGCAAACTCAACAAATATCTAAAGAAACAGTTTCCGCATGGTGACATTGAAGGACATTCTGAATTGTCTCAACGAAGGGGACTTTCTGGCTTCTCTGGATATGCAAGACGCATATTTTCACATCCCTATTCACCCGAACCACCGCAAATTCCTAAGGTTTCAAGTGGCCGGCGTCCATTTCCAATTCAAAGTCCTCCCGTTCGGCCTCAAATCGGCCCCCAGAATCTTCACAAAATGCCTGGCTCCAGTGGCTGCAATGTTGAGGTCCCTGGGACTCCAGGTGTTCCCATACCTCGACGACTGGCTGTTAAAAGGTCCAACCAGAAACTCGACAATGGAAGCGGACAGCAGGACACTTTCACTATTCTCGAATCTAGGACTGACCCTCAATTCACAGAAATCTCAGCTCCAACCTCGTCAACGATTGACTTTTCTGGGAGCAGTCTTGGACACATGCCAGTGCAAGGCATACCTGACACAGGAGCGACAAAACAAGCTCGTAAAACTAGCAAAACAGATATCCGCAAAAAAGTCGCTTTCAGTTAGGATATATGCTTCCCTTCTGGGGATGTGTTCATATGCGATCAACCTCATTCCTATGGCAAGACTCAGAATGAGACCGTTGCAGGAAGAGTTACTTCATCAGTGGAAGCAGGTCGAGGGATCATTCGACGACCGCATCAAAGTCACTGTCAAAATGAAACAGGCTCTTCTCTGGTGGTCAAAGGCGCACAACTTGTCGCCGGGCCTCACCTTTCTCCAAGAGATTCCGGAGTTCACCCTGACTACGGATGCGTCCATGGAAGGTTGGGGAGGTCACCTTCAGGACCTTCAGATCCAGGGAAGATGGTCTCATCAGTACCAACAGATGCACATCAACATCTTGGAACTAAGGGCCATTTTTCTTTCCCTACAAGCTTTTCTACCAAGGATCGTGAATTCGTCCGTGCTGGTGCGTACGGACAATACCACCAGCATGTTCTACATAAACAAACAGGGAGGAACGAAATCTCTTACCCTGTCACTGCAAGCTCAGGAGATGTGGGAATGGGCCTTAACTCACGGCATATCCCTCAAAGCAGAGCATGTACAAGGGGTTCGCAACTCTCTAGCAGACAGTCTCAACAGAACATTTGTGGGCTGTCACGAATGGGAACTCGAACAACATCAAGTAGAGAAAAATTTTCGGCTTTGGGGGAAACCGACGCTGGATTTGTTTGCCACGCAGCAAAACAGCAAGTGCCTGTTTTATGCCAGCAGGTTCCCAGGAAGGGGGTCAAGAGGAAACGCCCTCCTGATGAGATGGACCGGAATGTTTGCGTACGCTTATCCTCCGATTCCGCTCATTCCGAGGGTGCTGCAAAAGATGAAGAGGGAACACTGCACTCTCATCCTCATTGCTCCACGTTGGCCAAGGCAATATTGGTTTCAGGAGCTTCTCCTACTGTCTCAACAGCCTCCGTTTCGGCTCAATCCGACAGTGTCGATGCTAACAAGAGAGGGAGGTCAAATCCATCATCCAGATCCTCAATCGCTGCACTTGCACGCTTGGCTCCTGACTTCCTAGAGTTCAAAGACCTAAACATCTCCTCGGACTGCAGGGAGATATTGTCACAAGCACGTGCGCAAAG
Organism: Lissotriton helveticus; assembly: GCF_964261635.1. Classification (NCBI taxonomy): domain Eukaryota; kingdom Metazoa; phylum Chordata; class Amphibia; order Caudata; family Salamandridae; genus Lissotriton; species Lissotriton helveticus. The sequence continues at coordinate 468,480,119 of NC_136060.1, read as the reverse complement.
TACCATCAAAACATATCGTTTCAAGTGGAAGAGGTTCTGTTCATGGTGTGGAGATAATGAGGTTCATCCACTTCAGGCTCCTCCTGAAGCCATCCTTCCATACCTGCTTTCTTTGGCTAAATCAGGTCTAGCCTTTTCTTCTATTAAAGTACATCTGGCAGCAATATCCAGATTCAGGAAGAATTCCAACAAACCATCCTTATGTTCATCCTCCTTGATCAAACAATTCCTTAAAGGACTATTCCGAGCCTTCCCTCCAGTTCGTCCTCCTCCTCCGGAGTGGGATCTTAATGTTGTTCTTTCCCAACTTCTAAAAAGGCCTTTTGAACCGATCCATAAAGCGGAACTGAAGTTTCTGACTTGGAAAGTTGCAATCTTGTTGGCTCTTACTTCTGCTCGCAGAGTTAGTGAAATACAGGCGTTCACTATTACTCACCCTTTTCTGCAATTCTCTAAGGACTTTGTTACGCTTAGGACCAATCCAAAATTCATTCCTAAAGTGCCAACTCAATTCCATATTAATCAACCGGTCAAACTCAGAACCTTTTTCCCGGATCCAAAAACTCCTGCAGAGAGAGTTTTACATTCTCTGGATGTGAAAAGGTGTCTGAAATTCTATCTGCAGAAAACGAAAGACATCCGTAAATCTACACAACTGTTTGTTGCCTATGGAAGACCCACCTTCGGTCAAGCTGTCACAAAAGCAACTATTGCCAGGTGGTTGTCTTCTACCATTACCTTCTGTCATGACAAGGCCAATAGACCTTTATCAAGGAAGGTCAAAGCTCATTCCACAAGAACAGTGTCGACATCTTACGGCCCTTTTCGCTGGAGTGACGCTGGAGAACATTTGCCGAGCTGCTACTTGGAAAAGTGTCCACACTTTTACCGAACATTACTGTCTGCAGTCGGCAGTTCAAGATGACACAGCTGTTGGTGATGCAGTGCTGCAGCATCTTCTTCACTAAGGTTGGATAGCTTATACTCTTTCTTATACTGCTTTAAACTTTACATATTTATTATGCTGTCCTATCTGTTATATTTGAAGGTTTTGATGCATATGTTATGTTAACAAGTTTTGTACTCTATTACCTTCCTGGTTGAGTGGGGATAGATTTATGTTTTCTTTGTCTCCCACCTTCCTCTATCGACAGGCATGATGTTACTGCTTGCTATTCTGATTCAGGCATGTGAATCTATGAAAGATACCCTAATACTGGATAAGAAAACGAGTTACTTACCTGTAACTACGGTTATCCAGTATTGGTATCTTTCATAGATTCACATGCACCCACCCTCCTCCCCGATAGGGCAGTTCTGTCTATGGATACTAATTCTCACTTGTGCTGGGAAAATCTGAGGAGAACTGCCTGAGCTGGGAAGGTTCTAGAGGGTGAGGACAGCTGATTGGCTGAGGCTACTATTTCAGGTCTTTTTACATAATGATGTAGATAGGCTGCTAAGTTTTGAGGCCTAGTTAGGCCTTTAGGCTTTTCCAGCCTACTACAAGAAATTTTAGGCACTGCTATTATATATATTATTTACCGTGGGACTCCCGCCTCGACGACGGGGAATGATTCAGGCATGTGAATCTATGAAAGATACTAATACTGGATAACCGTAGTTACAGGTAAGTAACTCGTTTTCTTTTAGCTGCTTCATCAGCCAAACTGTTGCCAACCTTGTATACTCCTACACGCTAGTGGCCTAGAGTAAGAATTATTTGCGTGAGAGGCAGACCTACTTTAAGATCTGCGATTCGAACCCAAAGCATTTTATGCTTAATTGTGCTGCCTTTGGAATCATGATCGTCATTCTGAGACCAAAAAAATAAGCTGTCATTAAAAGAGTGAACTCAGTAGTTGAGTCACTTACAATCAAGGTTGTCACATGAGGAACAGCAAACTCCAGTGCTAGCAGAGCACGCAGCTCTGCTAACTGGGCGATACAGTCCCCGAGTGCCTGTGTGTGCGCAACACTGGACTTGAACTCACCATTCCCCATGGTACCGGCCACTATAGCGCAGGCTGCTGAATAAGAATGTTTAGATTCCGTCGCCGGTTGCGCTGAACCGTTGGTGAAAATGATACAATGGTACTTCTCAAGCGGGCGCATTGACGGAGGTGCAGGACGAACAAATTCATACTGTAAGAACTTCGTTTGCATCGAGGCGTCTACGCAAAATGTGACATCAGGAGATGACAACTAAGTGACCCATTGTATCCAACGAGGATGCAAAGCTTTGGAGTTTGGTACACTGGCTTTGGTCACAGCCTCAAGAGCAGGATATGGTGTTACAACCAACATGCGTTTTCCTTGCGCCAGTGCGCATTCCTTCAGGATCGCCATCTGGACAGCTGTCAAGACTTTTTCCACAGTTGAAAAGCACATTTCAACCGGAGTGTACAAATGTGACTTGTAAGCAATAGGTACTCTGTCTCCTTCATTAAATGTCAAATAAGTGAAACTCACTGCGCCTGGCTCAATTCATATTACCAGGTTTGTGTGGTTATCACGTGTCAACAAGTAGTAGATTTAAGATCAGACCAGAAAGATTGCATAGAAGCTGAATGTTCCGGAAGCTAGCAGGGTTTTGTAAAGTTCGGTTGTATCAAGACATATATCGGCTTGATACGCTGGGCATATTCGGGAATGTAAGTTCGACCAAAATTCAAAAATCCCAGCAAAGGTTACAATTTTTGTTGTAGGAGAAAGCAAACGTGCACATTTCTCAAAGAGGGGGGGGGGCACCAAGCCTCTACCTTCATTATTGAGCTCATAGGCCAGGAACAAAACTGTGTACTCTGCAATGTGTGATTTTGCAAAGTTGAATTTGTAACTGTAGTCCGCAAACAAAACTATGATGTGGTCCACACGACAAAGATGCAACCATAATTAGTCTGTGAGATAAATATCAATGTACGGGTACGCATCAGGGTCTATATGTCGAACAAAGAGACTACACGTGCAGCGAAAACACCCGGGATGTTTTTGTAACCCATGGCTTATCTTTTAAATTGTTTTTGTTTTCCACCGGAGGTAAAAGCTGTCCATTGACTACTTATAGATAACCCTGGGCGAAGCACTACGCTACGCTCGTGGAGTTTGCGATGTTTTTGCAACTTCGCACTACGCGAGCTGCACGTAGCACAGTGTGAACATGTGTAGTGCAGCGGTCATTTTTTGCTTGTTCGCGGTCCTGAACGTCATGTTCGCGACCGCGAGCAAGCAAAATGACATCCCGGCGAGAGATTCTCAACGCGAGGAGGTCAGGTTTCTCATTGTGAGTGGTTGCGCATGCTCGCGACCGCTATCAATGAGAAACTACCTGTTCGCGTTGAGAAAGCTGCCGCTCGAGTAATCTACTCGAGCAGCAGAAAACTACAGCTCGCACTGTGCAAGATGCCGTTTTCAATGCTTGCACAGTGCCGGATGCTTGTCCACACTGTGCAATCATTGAAAACGCATCTTGCACAGTGCGAACATGCTACCACGCAGCTCGCGTAGTGCTACGTGAAGTTTGCGTAGTGCGAAGTGCACTTCGCGTAGCGCTACTTCACTAACTACGCCCACCCCTACTTATAGAGGACAGATTATGACTAAAAAGCCATTGGAAATGTCAATGTGGTTTTAAATCTTTTTCTTACAAGACTGTCCACAAGCGCAGAACTATCGGTATTCTGAACCTCACAGGTTCGACAATGAGAGTTCTAATGTCGATAATCCAAAACCGAGCGGTACGACCCATTGGGTTTGGTTATCGTAAAAAGACGGTTATTCATTGGTGACACACATATCCCAATCACTAGTTGATACTCTAACTGATCTAGATTTTCAGAAACTGGAGCTTTGGCTGTTCCTCAAAGTCGATGGCCTCGACATCGACAAATGTTTCTCCCTCGACGTTGACTGGTGATGATGCTCTTCAGGAGCCAAGGACCTCGCTGGTCTCAATGGCGAACCCGCTCTTTGCAAAGGGGATCTCAATGGCGACCTGTCATGACGTCGAGATGAGATGACTTCGATGTTGACCGCCTTCGACGTCGTGGTGATCTCGACGTTGAGCGTTGTTTTGCTCTTGACGTCGATTGTTCCTCATGTCTCATTGACGTTGGCAAACTCTTCGACGTCGTCTTACGATGAGGCGACGGAGACTGTCTCGATGTCGATGGGTGTCTCGACGTCGATGTGTGCTTCGATGTCAACAGACCCGCATCTTGGTCATACCTTGATCCCAAAGTAGGACGCTTCGACGTCGAGGCCTTTCTCGACGACTGAGACTCACACCGTCTCGACGTCGGGAGACTGTGCAGGCCTTTTCTTCGACGGTGGCAACGACGTCGATGGTGAACAGTCTGGGATCTGCCTTTTTCTGGATGTTGAAGAGGCAGTCTGGTGTCGATGTCGATGGATTTGATGAGAGGAGGTCTCTTGACTTCCAAGACCACTTTTCAGATGGGATGTTCCTCTCTCCACCACCGCTTGCAGGCAAATCCTCTCTCCCTGAGAGTCCTCGAGGAGAACTTTTTACAATGGTAACAAGAGTCTACTTGATGGGTAGAAGGAAGGCAGGCAATACACACAGAGTGTGGATCCGAAACAGCCATCTTCTTTTCACAGGATGGACATTTTCTGAAGAGAGCTGGCATTCTGACAGTAAAAGATGAAAAATCTGTCAGAAAAAGAAGATAAAACCTCTACCAGCACAGGAAAATTGCTAAACAGCAAGACAAATGTCAATTTCTGACTAAAAAATAAAAAAACTGTCAAGCTCAAGCTCCAGGATCCTCTCGGAAGGAGCCGGAAAAAAGAACTGACCTAACGGTCACCTGTGGTGCATGCGGGGAGCAGAGGGCTCTCTGAGGTTCTTAAAGGCAAAGTGCCTAGGTTCTAGTGATTCTTACAGGCAAGGTGCAGTTGACTTTTCTGTCTGCAATTACTTGGTGTTTTAGTTGTTCTGGAAAATAAAAGATTCTTGTATGAAGCCATTTGGGTGTATGGTCTCTATTACAAGTAGTCTTCAAGGTTTTTTTATTACTAAAAGTATTGCTAAATTGTTTTTCTAGCTGTTTGCCCCTATTTTGGTTATAATTCTTTCATTGGGCTGCCTAGTTACATATATGTAGGTTCATACATATTTAGGTGTATAGGATTAAAAGTGTATAAACTTTCATTTCTGGGCATACACCTGTATATGTATGTACATATGTTATTATATATATATATATATATATATATATGTGTGTTTTTCATATTGGTATAAGCTCTGGTGTCCAGCACGTGGGCAGGGATTATTCACTACTTATTACTTTGATGAGTATACCCCTGGAAGAGAACTAGGATTACAGGTAAGTAATTTATCCTTCATTTCCATCCAACGATATTGACTCCAAATGACTTGTTAACTCGTCCTACAAACTTAGCGAAATGCATAGTGACAACACATTATGCACACTGTTTACTAATAGCAGGACACTGTTTAAAACATACAAGAAGAAATTTTGATCCACATCGAAAACAATATTTCTCCAGTATTGGGGTGTCTTTCATAGATTCACATGCCTGAATCATTCCCCGTCGTCGGAGTGGGAGTCCCACGGTACATAAAAAAGCAATAATTTGTCTATAAGAAAACCAAAACCCTTGGTAATACCAACCAGGAAGTAAAGTAGCCCTAAGCTACAATGTAAACTATCCTAGTCATTTTGTATAGACCAAACTACAGCCAAGCAGGCGCCCGCACCCACTACAATGCTCTCCCCAGTGACTCAGGCTCTCAGATTTTCTACTGTACGTCGTGTGAAAGGGAGTCTCCCTGAGCTCTGCTCAGTACTTCTCAACCCGACTGGTTTTTCTCCTATTTTTGGAATGTCTTCTTCAAAATCTCTCTTCAGACCATGTGAGTCTTTTGGGAAGCTTAGGCTTTTTAAAGAAGATCCCCACAAAAAGTGCATTTATTGCCTATATACAGACCATGTGGTAAAAGATTGCAATATCTGCAGGACTTTTACTCAGAAGACCCTCAGACAGGGAAGGTCTTCTTCTACTATGGTTGCAGAAGGTTAAGGACCAGGATGATCCTCTATCTGAGGTAGGAAGTTTGGCTTCGGGTTCTTCTATATCTTCCAGAAAGAGACAATTTGAGGAAGAGGTATCTTCTCCTGGGGCTAAGGTGTTGAGAAAAGCTAAGGATTCTAGCTTGCCTTTCTCTTCTACCGCAAAAAAGGCTTCTCCACCTTCTAAATCTGGACCTAAAACGCCCCCGAGAAAGTCTGCTAAGTCTTTGCCATCTAAAAGACTGTCAGAGAAAAAATGACCTCAGAAAAAGACCTCTTCGACCTCATCGTCGACGACTGCTCCGTCGACTGGTCCCGTCTACTGGTCCCGTCTACAGTATTTCCTCCACGTCGACGGTTACTTTCTCTTCACCAAAGCCTCAGATGGTGATGTCTGCTTTTTCACAGTCGACGATGGTCTTGGTTTCAGTGAGACCCATCTCGTCGACGAAGATTCAACCATCAAGCGTCGACGTTCCTTCGTCGTCAAAGTTAAAGATGATATCGTCGACGAGTGCATCGTCGACGAAGATTAGCCAGTCGACGAAAGTCACCCCGTCGACTGGTCCCTCGTCGACGAAAGCAGCTTTGCCGTCGACGACCACACAGTCGTCGAAGTCCATCGGCATAGACGACGACATAGTCGTCGAAGATTCCACTGTCGTCGACAAGTTCTATCGTCGTCGACAGCTTCGTCGTCGACTAAGACAACATCGTCGTCGAAGGCTTGGTCGACGAAACTCACCTCGTCGTTGACAACATTGAAAGCCCCGACGAAGCATGCAATATCTCAGTTGACGATACCGTTGACGGTGGGTCTGTCAACGCCTCTTCTGTCATCATGTACGGATCTGCAGGTTTGGTCCGCTGCTCCGCCTGCTGCCTCTTTTACTACACTGTCGACGGGGGCTTCATTATTACAAAGAAGAGGCTCTACTCTACCGCCTCTTTCACCCCTAAAGTTGCCTGAGCAGCTTCTGGATTCAGAGGAGGATAATAATCAGGAACAATCTGATGAGGACGACCGTTTCCGAGCGGCCAGAAGTCCGTCAGAACTATTAATAAAGATGCAGGAGGAAGATCACGAAGAGGAAGATTTTTTTTCCTGCACCAGTTGCTCAAGCCCCTGCAGCAGTACCAACAACACAGATGCCATTAGACCTCCTTACAAATTTACAAAACATGTTAAATGACTTTTACTGCCGATTCCCTCCGTCTGAGTCGGCAGAATCGCTTACGGCGACACCCATGACTCAAGCACCTGCCTCAGCCTTGAGAGTCCCCAGACAGTCTCCTTTGACACCAGTACCTGAGGTACAATCTTCTAATCCACCTTCTCCGGCTCAATCCCACCATACGTGTAACACCACTGATGACGACCGAGAGGAAGGAGAGGTGGACAATCCATTTGTAATGTCGGAGTGGGATAATTATCAGACACAGACCCCATCACCTACTGCTCCTCATACGGCAGACTCTCCACCTGTTGATATTGTAGGATTCCATCTAGTAATGGAAAGAGCAACAAATAGGTTTCAGATTACTATGGAAGCTAAACAGCAGGATTGTTTTTTATATGACTTTAAAGATCAGCCACACAAACAAGTGAGGACAATCCCGATAATAGATTTCATTTGGAAGGAGGGCCTGAAAGTCATGTCCACTCCAAATTCTTTACCCGCAGTCTTACCTCGAATTGACATAGTACAAGGCGCCCATTACATCACCTGCATGCCTTATCGGACAAGCTAAGACAGAGTCCGTTGTCACTCAAGCGGCACAGAATAAAGCTAGAAACCCGTCCTCACAAGTGACCGCCCCACCTGACAGAGATGGAAGACGTCTTGACTCCATCGGAAAAATGGTGTCAACGATAGCTGCCACTACAATCCGAGCAGCAAATTTCCTGGCAATCCTAGGGAGATATGGGGTTCTCCAGTATTAGGGGTGTCTTTCATAGATTCACATGCTTGAATATTCCCCGTCGTCGAAGTGGGAGTCCCACGGTACATAAAATAGCAGTAATATATGCATACATAAGTAAAATTATTATAATTATAATATATATATATATATATATATATATATATATATATATATATATATATATATATATATATATATATATATATATATATATATATATATATATACCTCCTCTCAAAGAAAGAAGCAGCAGCCTCGGAGGGGATGAGAAGCGGCAGCACCTTTATTCAAAAACAATTGGCGTATGCATTTCGGCCGGTATGGCCTCATCAGCGCCTGCGGTAGTCTGTGCGGAAGTCCTGGCGTTCTGCAGCCTAATGAAGCACCCTGCCACCTTTTGATAGGTACAATGTCACAGCTCCGCCCCTCAGCAAGCAAATCCTCGATGTGGCGGGTCCGAGTGAATCAGCGGACTCCATGTCCCAAGATGCATTAGTAGCTCCCAGGTGAGTATGGCAGTGGAGCGGTCTTGGTAAATACAAGAAGATAGCAGAGGGCAAGGTGCGCTGCAAAGCGTCCATGAAACCGCAGAATTTGAAGCTCGGGGTGCAGCCTCCAGTCCCCAGACCTCATCAACCATAGGTCCAAGCCCCTTGTGTAGCGTGAGCTGGGAGAATTAAGGCCCCGCCCAAGTGGAGAGAAATGTCTCGCAATATCGCTTCAGGTGCGAGGACTGCCGGCGAGCCAGTGAGAGTTAAAATAACTTGTAGAAAAGAAGAATGCCGAAGCAGGTTCCAGAGTCTCCTGGCCACTTGCGAAACTCAAAAGTACCATAGAACTGAAACTGAATAGGCCCATAGAAAGCCTAAGGGAGAAACTCAACTTAGTAACATATCAGTATCATTATGTTTTGGTCCATATTCCAGCCAATCAGGCTGCAGTTCCCTCTAGAACCTTCTCCTCAGAAGCCCAAGACCTCAGATTTTCTACCGCACGTCGTGTGAAGGGAGTCTCCCTGAGCTCTGCTCAGTTTTCTTCAAGTAGCTGTTATTTCTTCAAAAATGTCTTCAAATAAGAAATCTTTGTTTAAAGCCTGCCCTTCTTGTGGCAAACTGCGTCTTTTCCATGAGGATCCTCACAGTAAATGCCTTTACTGTCTCTACCCAGACCACGAGGTTAAGAACTGTAAGTACTGTCGCACTTTTCCTCCCAAGACTCTGAGGGATAGAGAGCCCAGTCTCCTCCTGTGGCTACAGAAGTTGAAGACTTCAGAGTCTGTGGTTTCTGATGTGGAAAGTTTTTCTTCAGGTATTTCCAGATCCTCTCAGAAGCGTGGGTCTGAAACTGAGGTTCCATCTCCTTTTCTTAAGAAGAGTAGACTGTTGGAATCCTCCAGGATTGTTTCCCCACAGGATTTGCTTCAGGGCACGTCTACGGGACCTGGTTCTCTAACGTCTGCGCCCAAAGCCATGCCTTCCTCTAAAAAAAGACGACGAAGTCTGTAACCTCTACGTCGACGACGACATGTTCTATGTCATCCACTGCCGCGTCGACGACGATCACCTCGTCGACGGCAGCCCAGGAGACGAGACCCATTACGTTGATTGTTAAGATCTCGTCGACGAGTGTCAAGTCAGTACCGTCGACGAAGAAATCCTCATCAACGTTTCTCTCGTCGACGCGAACACCGTCGACGGTCCAGTCGTCGACGCGAATACCGACGACGAAGACCAAGTCTAAAAGAAGCTCGTCGACGGCGCCTCCCTCGACGGCCGTAACATCAGTGCCGACGACTCCGTCGACGGCTATCTCATCGACGGTTACTTTGTCATGGACGATCAAAACTCAGATATCGTCGACGGCTCCGTCGACGGATAAGACATCTTCGTCGGCGATGGAAAAATCTTCAATTTCAACTCCTCAGGCTGGTCGTACAACTATGGCTGTTGCATCAACGGGCTCGTCTGCTTCTCGTCCTCCTCCGACCTCAGCTACCATTTATACAGTGGTTACTGCTTCTACCTTGAAGACGGTACCTCTCATTCAACTAAGTCCAATAAGGAGTGGTGCCCGTCTTCCAGACAAATTGTTTCAATCCGGTGGAGAAGAATCCGACCACGAATCTGAAGTGGAACAACTGTTTGGACAGGCATCTAGTCCATCTGATTTGCACATTAAGTGCCAGGAGTACAGTGATGAGGGTGATGAAGAGGAATACGTCGAAGGTGGGAATGATTTATTTCCTGTTGACGAAGCAGAAACTGTAACTTCAGAACCAGTTACACAAATTCCTTTCTCTTTAGTCAAAAATTTGCAGCACATGCTTGATGACTATAACCGCAGGTTCCCTCCATCTACACCTGCCTCCCCGGCGTTACAACCTCCTCCCCAGTCTCAACTACAACCTCCACAAGCACCTGCTACGGTTCCACCCGCGTCACCGGGAGGAACTCGTCCTGACACTGACAATGAGGATCCTGCTCCTCAAGACACTGACGACGATGACGTCGATATGAATGAGTGGGACAATTACAGGGCACAAACACCTTCCACTCCGCCCACTTCACCTCTTGCATCGCCTCCAGTGGACATTGCAAACTTCCATAATTTAATGGTCCGTGCTGCGAAACGCTTTCATCTCACTGTAGAGAAGCAGCAACATGAGAGTGAATGCTTCCTGTATGATTTTAAGGACATTTCACAAAGACAATCGCACACAATTCCAATTATTGACTTTATTTGGACGGAGGGCCTTAAACTTATGGAACATCCAAATTCAGTACCTGCAGTCTTGCCCAGATTGGACAAAAAATATAAGGCTCCAGCATCCGCTCCAGCCTGTTTGGTATCACAACCAAAAGCAGACTGTTATTACTCAAGCGGCACAGAAAAGATCTCGTAATCCGGCAACACCACTCACGTCTCCTCCTGATCAGGAAGGCCGCAAGCTGGACTCTATAGGGAAAAAGTTTACAACAATGGCGGCCACTACTGTCAGAGCGGCTAATACTTTGGCTATTCTGGGCCGTTACGACCGCCAGATGTGGTCCGAGATTGCCGCATTGATTCCTCAAATGTCTGAGACCATCCGTGCAGAAGCACAGGCCATTATCCAGGAGGGAGAGGTAATCTTGTCTGAAATTATCGAATGCGCACTCGACATTTCATCCACGGGCTTTCGCCAATTAGCTGGAGCTGCAGTCTTGAGGCGTCAAGGCTGGTTGAAATCTACAATTTTTCACCCAGAAGTACAAGCAAAGGTCCTTGACTTGCCGTGCGATGGAGATTCTTTGTTTGGCAAGCATGTGGACGATGCTCTTGAAGCGATCAAAAAGGACACTGACACCGCAAAGTCCTTAGCTACTCTCTAATATAAAAAGCGGCCCTTTCGGGGAGCACGAGGTAGAGGCGGGGGCTCCTCTACTTTTCGTGGATCAGGCCAGTATCGCTCATACAATACCTACAGTGATAACCGCCAGAGAGGTTCATACCAAAACCAAAATCGTCAGTCTTCCTCCAGACCATACCAAAGGAAAACAACTTATAGAGGTGGTGCAAACAACAAAAAACGTGACAGTTTCAGTTCCTTTCGTCTGCCGACTGTGCATCTTGGAGGTCGCATCTCAAAATTCTTTTGCAAATGGTCCGAAATCACCTCCGACCAATGGGTCCTGGACGTTGTCTCCAGAGGTAATACCCTGGAGTTCACAAAATTCCCTCCCACTCGTCCACCTTCGGGGCCACCCTCTTCCCACCTCAAAGAACTTTTGGCCCAGGTGAAATTAATGATCCTGAAAGGAGCCATCGAGGTAGTGCCGCTAGGTCAACGCGGCAAGGGATTCTATTCCCGCTTTTTCTTAGTCAAGAAAAAGTCGGGAGAATGGCGTCCAATTTTGGATTTGCGGGCCCTAAACAAATTCATCCTTTCCAAAACTTTTCAAATGTTAACTCTGCTTCAAATCCTGAATTACCTCAATCCAGGGGAATTCTTCTCAACCATAGACCTCCAGGACGCATATTTCCATGTGCCAATTCACCCCAGACACGGGAAGTATCTGCGCTTCAGACGGACACCTGCACTTCCAATTCAAGGTCCTACCATTCGGCCTCCGTTCAGCACCGAGGGTCTTTACCAAGATCATGGCCCCTGTAGCGGCCTTTCTCCGCCTACGAGGCATACAATTCTATCCATACCTGGACGACTGTCTCATAAAGGCTCTGAATCTTCAACTGGCAATCCAGCATACACAGTCTTGCCTCTCCCTGTTTCAAGACTTGGGTCTTTCCATCAATTGCCAGAAGTCACACTTTCGCCCATCTCAGCGGCGAGATTTTCTAGGAGCCTCGCTAGATTCTCATCTGGCAATGGTTTTTGTCTCCCAGGAACGACAAGACCGTATGCTCCAGATGGTACGATCACTCCAGTCAAAACTGTACGTTTCAGTCCGGATGTTGAAATCATTCCTCGGCATGGCCTCTTCTGCCATACAGTTGATTCCTCACTGCAGACTACATATGAGGGTCATCCAAGAAGTGGAAACAGATCTTAGGATCATTCAACGACAGGATCCTTCACACGCCCCGCATCCTAAGGGCTCTGGAGTGGTGGGCTCACCCGCCAAACATTTCAAAGGGTCGGTCTTTTCAAGACACTACTCCAACTCTAACGCTTACGACCGATGCATCCCTGGAGGGCTGGGGTGCACATATCGAAGGCCTATCAGTACAGGGAAAATGGACTGCGGTCCAGCGCACTTGGCACATAAACCGCCTGGAGCTACTGGCGATCTTCCTTGCCCTATAGTCTTTTCAAAGGATTGTTCAAGGTCAATCCCTGCTGGTGAGGACAGACAACACCACCTGCATGCATTACCTGAACAAGCAGGGCGGCACCAGGTCCCTTTTGCTTTCCCAACAAGCACAGGAGATCTGGAATTGGGCGATTTGTCATCAAATTCATCTCACAGCCATCCATGTGCCGGGTGTTTCCAATGTTCTGGCGGATTCACTCAGCAGATCATTCTCGGACAATCACGAGTGGGAACTCAATCAACCAACTCTCTAGTTCATCTTCCGCCAGTGGGGCCAGCCGCAAATGGATCTTTTTGCGACTATAACCAACAGGTAATGCCAACGCTTTGCCAGTCTTCATCCCCACAGAGTCGAGCGGAAATGCATTTTCGATCAGCTGGTTGAACGCATTCAGCTACGCTTTTCCTCCGCTTCCTCTGATTCCGTGCTTACTACACAGAATGAGGCTTCAACCCTGCCACATCATCCTGATTGCACCCAAATGGCCGCGGCGCCCATGGTTCTCGGATCTGCTCTTGTTCTCCCAGAACGAGCCAATTCCGCTTCATCCACTGCCTCACCTCCTCACGATGCAGCAGGGGCAGATTTGCCATCCGGATCCGGCATACCTCCAGCTCCATGCCTGGAACCTCAACACCATGAATTTGCGCGTCTAACCATCGACGCTGACTGTAGGGAGGTGTTGGGGCACGCCCGTGCTCCTTCCACCATTAAAACCTATCAGTTGAAGTGGAAGCGTTTCTGTGTCTGGTGTCACACCAAAGCCTTGGATCCGATGACTGCCAAACCAGAACAGATCCTGCCTTTCTTCCTATCCCTTGCAAAGTCAGGACTTTCCCTCTTCACTCTGAAAGTATTTTTAGCGGCTCTCTCCCGCTTCCGCCATGATGGTTCGACTTCACTGTATTCATCTAGAATCATCCAACAGTTTTTCAAAGGTCTCTTCCGTATGTTTCCACCCATTCGGCGTCCTCCGCCTGCTTGGCGCTAAAATCTGGTTTTGTCTCAGCTTCTCCTACCTCCTTTTGAACCCATCCACTCAGCAAGCTTAAAATTCCTCATGTGGAAAGTTGCCTTATTGCTCGCCTTGACATCATCTAGGCGTGTCAGTGACATTCAGGCATTCACAATTCAGCCTCCTTTTCTTCAGTTTTCAAAAGACACTGTTGCATTACGTACTAATCCAACATTTATTCCGAAAGTTCCCAGTGATTTCCATCTCAACGAACCAATCATTTTAAGAACTTTCTTTCCTAATCCACAGACTCCTGCGGAACGTTCATTACATTCCCTTGATGTGAAACGTTGCCTTAAATTTTACATTCAGCGCACTGCATCCATCAGGAAATCTGATCAATTGTTCGTGGCCTACGGCCCGATCTGCAAAGGACAACCTGTTACCAAACAAACTATTACTAGGTGGATTTCCTCCACCATTACCTTTTGTCATCAACGGGCTGGCAAGCCTCTTCCAGCTTTAGTACGTGCTCATTCCACTAGAGCTGTGTCAGCCTCTACTGCCCTCTTTGCGGGGGTACCTTTACGACACATTTGCAGAGCTGCTACGTGGTCGAGCAGCCATACTTTTACGAAGCACTACTGTCTGCAGTCAACAGACGCCGCTGATGCAGCAGTCGGACAAGCGGTGCTGCGGAATCTTTTCCAGTGAAGGTGAGCCTCTGTTGCTACCCGCCTCCAGTCATAAAGGTTTTTCCTATTTAATATGTATATTTATTATATGCTTCAATTTACTGTTACCTTTATGACTTATATGGTGCTTACTGCTTTCTACTCTTATTCAAGCATGTGAATCTATGAAAGACATCCCTAATACTGGAGAAGAACATAAGTTACTTACCTGGGGAGAGGAGCTGGAGCTAACGGCTAAGGCGCTCGACCTCGGACCTGGGGATCTGGGTTCGAGTCTCGGTAACGCCAAACCTCCTGTGATTCTGGGCAAATCACTTAATCTCCCCGTGCCTAAAAAGCTACATGGTTGTGTTTGAATTTCACATTGTGTCCTTGTGTAAAAAACGTAACTGGTGCTATGTAAAGCGCTCTGATACCTGATTCTGTTCGGGTCTAGTTCGCGCTATATAAAACTCTACAAAAAAAAAAAAAACTGTAAACTGTGGTTCTCCAGTATTGGTGTCTTTCATAGATTCACATGCGACCCTCCCATCCTCCCCTCAGAGGCTCTCTTCTCCTCAGGCACTTTTTGGTTACTCTGTGCTACGAAAATCTGAGGTCTTGGGCTTCTGAGGAGAAGGTTCTAGAGGGAACTGCAGCCTGATTGGCTGGAATATGGACCAAAACATAATGATACTGATATGTTACTAAGTTGAGTTTTTCCCTTAGGCTTTCTATGGGCCTATTCAGTTCTATGGTACTTTTGACTTTATTGTATTTCATATATATATATATATATATATATATTTTATAATTATAATAATTTTACTTGTGTATGCATATATTACTGCTATTTTATGTACCGTGGGACTCCCACTTCGACGACGGGGAATATTCAAGCATGTGAATCTATTAAAGACACCAATACTGGAGAACCACAGTTTACAGGTAAGTAACTTATGTTCATATGTCTGACCACATCTGTCTATCATATCTCGAAAAGCTTCCGGAACCGGAGAGGTCAGAAGCAAAGAAGGTGTTACATGAAGGGGAGTGCGTCTCTGCAGAGATGATTGACGCAGCTGTGGATGTGGCAACCAAGGGCCTGCGACAGTTGCCGGGCGCGGCAGTATAAAGGAGACAGGGTTGGCTAAAGTCAACTTCCTTCCGGCAAGAAGCCCAGGCAAAGATAATAGATATGTCTTACGACGGAGAATATCTATTTGGCCAGCACATTGATAAGGCTTTGCAGGCCATAAAGAAAGATACAGACACCGCAAGGTCGCTGGAAAGCCTGCAATTTCGTAAATCATCCTTTTGTGGCGCCAAAGGACGCGGGTCCTATTCAAATAGAGGAGGATATTCTCAGCAACACTCGTACCATTCATCACAAGGTAACCAGCGAAATCAACCGTATAAACAGACATATGGACAGCGAGGCAACACCTTTTCGCAAGGGAAAAGAAAATCCTCCTATCGGGGACGAGATTCTACTAAAGGACAATGAGAACTGCCGCCACCGCTGCCAGTACCAAAGTCAAAAGTTGGAGGAGGAATATCCAATTACTTATCAAATTGGTCCAAGATTACTACGGACAAGTGGGTCCTGGATGTAGTGGCCAGAGGACACGCTTTAGAATTTGTCGAAATCACTCCACATTCACCTCCAAAAGGTCCACCACCAGCTCACCTCAAAGAGCTTCTTTCCCAAATAAATATGATTCGGAAAGGTGCAATCGAGAAAGTTCCTCAATTACAAATAAGAGGAGGTTTCTATTCGAGGTTCTTCCTCATACGAAAGAAAACAGGCGAATGGCGCCCCATTCTCGACCTACGCGCCCTCAACAAATACCTCAAGAAGATGTCCTTCCAGATGTTAACACTTCAAGAAATCCTCTAGCTTCTTTCCCAAGGCGATCACATGGCTACCCTAGATCTTCAAGATGCATACTTTCATGTGCCCATTATCCCCAGGCACAGGAATTTCCTGAGGTTCAGAGTGGCTGGCAGAGACTTACAATTCAAAGTTCTCCCGTTTGGGCTTCGTTCAGGGCCCCGAGTGTTCATTAAGATATTAGCCCCAGTGGCGGCTCATCTTCACTTGGAAGGCATTAAAATCTTCATGTATTTAGACGATTGCCTTATCAAGGCCAGTTCTCTAAGAGCAGGTACAAATGTGAAATGGCCGGCGCAGTGTTCATTCATGGAAACAACTCAACAGTGGACCAAAATTTAATTCAAAACTATATACCCATGTATTCTTCTCATATAGCCTGAATTTAATTCATTTAGTGAGTTTGGTTCAATACATACTTCTGTATCAAAAATGCATTAGGAAATACACATTTTTTGAACATTATTATACAGTGCTCAGAAGTGCATGAAAAAGGCTTAGAGTTAGGGATGGTGTGGTTGGGATGGTGGGGGACAGGGTAAAGACGTTGTGGTAAAAACACACTTCAGTCATCTATGATGGAACCTTTACAGTCTGTTAGTGATCATAAGTTCCCATAAAAACATTACACATAGGGACGTGATAGCGTTCTTGAGGTCCTATAGTGTATGCTGCTTGAAAGGTGTTGTCGACGTTTCGACCCCTATTGGTGAAGGGTTAATTGATCCTCATTTTGGGGTCTTCCTCGGGACAAGTGTGGGGGTTTGAGCACCTAAAACATATAGATGTAGGTAAATCGCTTTGTTGAATAAAGATCACTATTAGTATTCTAGAGGGATTAGTGGGTACCTACTGTGGTACTCTAGCTCAGGGGGTCCAATTTTGATTGATGGACGCCAGGAAGAGCCGTGTCTGTGGATAATCATCACCACATTGTTCGTATCGGGAAGGGGAGCAAGTGGGACTAACTTAATCTGATAGTTCAAAAAAGACTCACTCTGTTTCAAAGTAGTATCCCATTTGGTTTTCAATTTCAGAGGATGAGGAGTTCGTATTAAATCCGAACAGTAATTCAGATGTGTACCGCTAATCTGTCGGTATCAGCTCCTATATAGAGAAAACATTTGTCAATCTTAAGTAAAGTGCACTAGTTATACATAATGACATGGCTTGTGAAGAGTGCCGGTATCTTAAGCGTTGTATCATTCAAGGGAAAGACGTTGGTGCTTAGATGAGGGCATTGTTAATAACATGTACAAAATGATGGCTGTCATCGGTGTACCCTTGTAAAATTGTATTAGGTACCAGCCTTAAAGTCAGTGCAGGTCATGGTGGTCTAAGCCGAGTGTGGTAATTGCGTGCCTGACGAGTTAAAATCGAGCCTCGTGTGACGGTCATAAGTGCCAAATCAGTGCAAACAACTGAATCATGACTATTAATGACAGCGGTCGTGAGTCCCTAGAAGCTCGAGGGATTTCTAAACGGGCTTGCGACCCAACATGGTTACGGGCCGGTGGGTTGGGAGCTAACATCCTACCTGGACGCGTTCGTCGTCCGCTCGATGGAAGCCGGGTGGGGTTGCCCGACCCAGTTGGTAGAAGTGGACGTGAGGGGCGTGGCCTGCCTCGCGGTGCTGCAGCTAGATGCTGCCTCACCTGCCTCGTTCTCGGGCCAAAAACAACTAGTGCGGTTGCATTGTTGTTCATGTCCATGATTAAGGGTCTTGTGGTTGGATACATTGTTCTAACTGATTCTAGGCAGACATGCTATGTAATTTCTAAGAAATCACACATCGAGGGTAAACAATGTCAAGTTGTCACAAAAACATGGGTGCAAGAACATACAAGTCACGCAATTTCACATGTAGTACAAGTTGTTTCGATGTATATACATGCATTGGACATTTAATATGCTCAGCAGGATTAATCATGCATTTCTCAAAGTTTCACATGTCCACATTCCCACCGTACGGACAGCATCCTCAAGCACAATAGTGTTCATGACAGTGTACCATGAATTTGTCAGTTATGCATTCACATATATGCATGTACAACTAATCCATTGCAGTGGTCAGCGGTGGTCATGTGTGCCTAAGGATAATGATAGGGATTTGTCATACTGTGGCTCCCGATGTAATCGACAATGATTCAGACTTCAAGGTCCAAGCCTGCCATTTGGGCATATGTAGCATCTAATTCATTTAACCCATTTTCGACTGTATCTAGTAAGTGCATCCATTTGCATTCTCTTACATTCATGATTGGACTTAAGTCGCCTCCCCTAGGGCCCAGGGTAATCTTCTCTAGTATTAGCCACTTCATGGATTCAGGGGTGTGGGACTTCAACTGGAAGTGTTCGACCAGGGGTGCGCCTACTGTTTGGCATCTAATGCGACTGCAATGCTGAAGGATGCGGTTCTTGATCTTCTGTTTAGTTTGGCCTATGTACACCAAGTCGCATTGGCAGATGATAGCATATATTACCTCGCTCGTATTGCAGTTGGTGTGTGTTTTCAATTCCACGGTGTGATCTTTATATTTCCATGATTTAGTCTCTAGTGTTAGCGGGCACGCTTTGCATCTAGTACACCTGTAGTGGCCTACTACTTGCGGCAGATTCCAAAGACTGTGTATGGTTGGTGCAGGTGGTTTTTCTAGAAGGGATCGTACCACGTATTCTCGAATATTCTTCGCCTTTTTGAATGCATGCATTGGTGGTTCCTTAACGTCAATGATATCTGCGACAAGATCCCAATATTTGTTCACTGTCTTTTTAATCTCACTGCTCTTAGTACAGAATGTAGTGACACAAATGATTTGATCATGTGTCTGTGGTCGTTCCTTTGGTGTAAGTAGGTCCTCCCTGATTTTGGACCATGCTCTCTTCCTTGCTCTTGTCACCAACCGCTTCGGATAACCTCTTTCTAAAAGGCGACAAATGAGTAAATCAGATTCCCTGTAGAAGTCTTCTTTTAGAGCACAATTCCTCCGAATCCGGAGGAATTGGCCAAAGGGAAGATTTTCACGGAGATTTCACGGAGGGATTTTTTGCCCGGTCTGTGTGGTTTGGGCAGAGTGTAGGTGGGAGGCTTCCCCCCCCCTCTCCCCCCTCCCAGTGGATCGGCGAGAACGGAGCAACCGGCATCGGGAGAGGCTCCGGTGTACCCTGTCTATTTGTGTGTGTTGGGCAACCATTACGCAACTGTAGAAGTGCCTGATCTGGGCAGCAGCGTCAGTGAAGACTCGGAAGGTAACTGCACGTATAGCTACCACTCTAAATAATCATGCCGATTTTTCACTCTGCATACTGCATGTAAAACTACTTGAGCAGCGGCAGGAACGACTCGGAAGGTAACTGCACGCAAATCTTTCACCTTAATTACTCATGTCGGTTTCTCTCTTGCTGCCTGGAATTATGCACGGAAAATAAACGGTTTTCTACCCTATGCCTGGAATTTCAAGCTGATATCTGTGTGCTTTGTATTTTTCGCGGGCTTTGCGATGGTTACACTCTCCATTGGCTAATATGGCTGGGGCCATAAACTGGAGCCATAAATCGCCTCCCTGCCCACAAGATGACCATGAGGCTACATACCAACGAGGGCAGGGATCAGCAAGACAGAGATAAGCCTCTCTCTCTCCTCACCATCCAGCAGCATAGAAGCAGAACTCTACCCTCCCCTTTAAGCAACACGGAAGATGGACTAACTCGACCTACTGAGAGTAGAAAGGGAAACTAAACTCAACAATCACTACAATTTGGCTGCCATTTTAGACTGGTCTCTCTCTCTCTCTTTGTCGGCCATCATGAACTAGTCTTTTTCACGATTTGACCACCCTCTAAGAACTGGCCTCTTTAGTCTATTTTCAACTAGCGAATGTCTGCCTTTTATTGCAGTATTATACCTCTACTTGATTTTAATGCACCGATCATTAGCTCATCTATTTCTGGCTGCTCTTTAGTCACATTTTTGACTCATTTAGCTCTTTGTTTGCACCTGTTCTTGGTTCCAGCTTATCAATAACATTATACCTCTACTTGTATACTGTACAATTGTTATAAGTTACACCCATTTCACCTTCTATTGCTGTATTGCACCGATCACTACCTCATGTTTTATATATTTACATATTATCTGTTCCTCTGCATTTCACTTTCTATTGTTGTATTGCACCGATTACTACCTCATATTTTATCCTTTATATTTATATATATATACCTTTTTTCTTTTTTTTGGAAGCTGCACCCATTTCACTTTTATCCCTGGAATGCACCATTTGCTACCTCCTATATTTTGATGATGTTTGACCGCTCACTAGTGTCACCTCCATGTAACTTACTGTGCGCTTCTATTTGTGTATCGCACCGATTACCACCTCATATATCTATATAGTTATATATATATCCTGTATTTGACCCCGTTGCTTATCTGTATTAATTGTATTATTGATGTACATGACTACTGTTTACACTTCTGAACTACCTGTTCGACTATGCTCCCTCATTTACCCCTTCTTTGTAAAGCGCTCTGATATCTGCAAAGATCTTGTCCGCGCTATATAAAACTTTAAAAATAAATAAAATAAAAACTTCTGGTATGGTGGCTAGAGTACCTCAGAAGTGCATTCCTTTCTGCTGGTTTCCTGTAAAGGGTCGTGTACAGGTGTCAGTCAGTGTTTGTTATACTTATATCTAGGAAATCAATGCTTTCCTTACTACTAGTCATAGTGAACTTGATATCAACAGATTGTGCATTGAGCCATGTCAGAAATAGTGCCAGATCATTTTCATCTCCCGTCCACATCATAACCACATCATCGATGTAGCGCCTCCACTCGCTTATATTATTCCTGTATGGATTTGATGGTGACAGAATGGAGTTCTGTTCATAGTCGTCCATGTATAGTATGGCGAAGTCTGGGGCAAAGGCCGCCCCCATGGCTACTCCCTTACTTTGTATGAAGAAGTCATTCTGAAAAATAAAGAAGTTTTTCTTCATTGCCACAGCCAGCAGTTCTATTAGGAAGTCAGTCGGTTCCATTGCAAGTTGTGGTCTACGTTGAAGGGCTCTTGCCATTGATTCCAGGGCAGGGTTCTGTGGAATGCTCGTGTATAGTGACACGATGTCCAATGTCACCATTATTTGTTTCTCTTTGTCAAAGGGCATTTGATCCAATAAATTGATGATTTGCATCGTATCTCTCACATACGTAGCAGTGTTAACTGCTAACGGTTTCAAGAAAATGTCCACATATTTACAAACTGGTTCCAGGAGGGAACCACATCCTGATATTATTGGGCGACCGGGAGGTTTCTGTTGGTTCTTATGAACGTTGGGTAGAGTATAAATTGTAGGTATTCTGGGTTGGCTCACATTAAGATATTCGTACTCTTTAGTACTAAGAAAACCTGCCTCATTGCCTCTTCCTGTGATTTCTTGAATTTCCAGCCTTATCTGTCTCGTGGGATCATTATTGATGGCAGTGTAACTGACGCCATCCCTCAGTTGAGAGTAGATTTCATTTTTGTAATCTTGTACATCTTGTAACACAATTGCTCCCCCTTTGTCCGCCGGTTTTATCACCACAGATTTGTTGTTTTTCAGTGAGTACAATGCCCCTCTCTCACCTATTGTGATGTTGTGTTTCACTTATGGTCTATTCTCACAAATTCTCATCACATCTCTGAGCACCATACTTTCGTGGAGTAAAGGTGGATGGTGGTCTGAGTCCAGTGGCCGAGGTTGAGCTAATCGGGAGAGAATGTTTGAAGAAGTGTCGCAATCTTATTTTACGGAAGAATCTAAACAACTCAGTTTTGGTGTTGAACTTGTTTGCATGGGAGGTCGGAACAAATGACAGGCCTTTGTTTAACACATTAGTCTCTTCTGTGGTGAGTACATGTTTAGATAGATTGATTATTGGGCTTTTGGCAATTACCATCTGCAAGTCTTCCGCCTCGTACTGATTTCACCATGCACTTCTGGTTGGAACCTCACTTGTTGGACACCTGCTCCTGTTGGCGTCCTCCGTCCCAGTTCTGTTGGCCCCTCCTCCGTGGTCGTCCAGACCAAGGGTTCCCTCTGCCACGCTGCCAGGAGTCTCCTCTCCCTCTGGGCGGTCTCCAAGTGTCCTCGTCTAAAGACTGTTGGGGTCCCATTTGCCCGTTCTGTTGGGGTTGGTACCATTGTTCCTGATTCTGCTCTTTCAGTCTCTGGGACTTTCAATCAATTTCAAGAAATCCCATCTTGTTCCCTCACAAAGGATATCGTTTCTGGGGGCATCATTAGACACTCGCCTCACCCAAGCCTTTGTCTCAAAAGAAAGACAACTAAAGATTTGCAAGATGGCCCTCAACTTACCGCAAAAAGAGTACGTTTCAGTACGAATGTAAAAGTCATTCCTAGCTATCCTGCTTCCCTCTCATACCCAACTGCCATCTCCGGATGAGACCTTTCTTAGAGGAACTCAGTCTACAATGGGCTCCAGTGTCAGGGTCGTTCGACAGGATCGCCATAACCTACCGTATGAGAGAAGCTTTTCTATGGTGGACCCGAAAAGAGAATCTGCAAATAGGGTGTTCATTTCTGACGGAGATACCAAGTTACACCATCACCACGGACGCTTCCCTGGAAGGATGGGGGGGCACACCAACAGGGAATGACCGTCAATGGGAAATGGAATACACATCAAAAGAAATGGCACATCAACCTTCAAGAGTTGAGAGCAATTTTACTGGCCCTGAAATCTTCTCCGACGGTGATACACGAATCCACAGTTCTAATCAGAACAGACAATACAATAAGTATGCATTACTTGAACAAACAAGGGGGCACAAGATCGGCCCTTCTTTCTCAGGAGGCCCAGGAGATTTGAAGTTGAGCTCTGCGTCACAGGATAAATCTGTCAGCAACGCACGTTCCAGGGATGTCCAATGTGCTCGCCGATTCTCTCAGCAGAACGACAGCGACCAATCACGAATGGGAACTTCACCAGCCGACTCTGGACCGAGTTTTTCAGCAGTAGGGTCATCCCGACCTGGACTTATTTGCGACGAAGCAGAACCACAAATGCCCATACTTTGCAAGTTGGATTCCCCACAGGGATTCATGCGGAGAAGCACTTTCGATGAACTGGTCTCAAATATTTGCATACGCTTTACTGTCGATTCCTCTGGTTCCCAGGGTCATCCGGAAAATGAAACGGCAACCATGCTGCATCATCCTCTTCACGCCCAGTTGGCCTCGCCAGTATTGGTTCACCGAGCTCCTACTTCTCTCGGAGTGCAATCCCATACAACTTCAAGCACTACCAAATCTTCTAACAATGCAAGAGGGTCAAATTTGTCATCCAGACCCAGCTTCCTTGAAATTAGCAGCTTGGCTCCTCAACACCTTGAATTCGCCCATCTAAATATCCCAGAGGATTGTAAAGAGGTTTTAGCCAATGCTCAAGCGCCTGCTACTATTAAGACTTACAAACTTAAATGGAAAAGGTTTTGTGCCTGGTGTATCGCGGCCAATTTACATCCACTCCATGCGAAACCAGAACAGATCTTACCGTTCTTTCTTCAATTGGCTAAGTCTGGCTTGTCTCATTCCACACTGAAAGTGTTTATAGTGGCCATTTCCAGATTCCGTCAAGATGGCTCTAATTCTTTGTATTCCACTAGAATATTTCAGCAATTCTTCAAAGGCCTTTTTCGAATGTTTCTGCCTGTTCGGCGTCCACCTCCTTCCTGGTACTTGAATGTGGTACTTTCTCAGCTCATGCGTCACCCCTTTGAGCCTATTCATAAAGTGGATCTCAAATCCCTTTCCTGGGAGTTTTCTCTCCTTCTAGCTCTAACATCGGCACGTAGAGTCGGTGACATTCAAGCATTCACCATCAAAGCTCCGTTTCTACAGTTCACTTCAAATTTGGTGGTGCTACGTACCAATCCAAGCTACATGCCTAAAGTTCCATCCGACTTTCACCTTAATGAGCCAGTGCTTTTAAAGACATTCATTCCTAATCCACAAACTAGAGTGGAGAAGGCCTTGCATTCCCTGGACATCAGGAGATGTCTTAAATTTTACCTCCAACGAACTGCTACATTGCGTAAAACAGATCAGCTCTTTGTAGCTTATGGAAGGATACGTCAAGGATACGCTGTATCTAAGCAGTCTATCGCCCGTTGGGTGTCCTCAGCAATTAGTCTGTCACCAACAAGCAGGAAGACCATTGCAGGCATTGCCAAGAGCGCATTCTACGAGAGCGGTCTCCTCCTCAACAGCTCTCTTCGCTGCAGTGCCTCTTCGTCATATCTGCAGAGCGGCAACCTGGACCAGCACGCATACCTTCACCAAGCACTATTGCTTGGATGCTGCCAGTGATGCAGATACTTCAGTGGGATCAGCAGTGCTTCGCAATCTTTTTAAATATGGTGAGCCTCTGTTCTCCCTCCTCCTCTATGCTTTTCTAGACGCTTATGTTTCATGTAATATTGTTTGCAAAATGTACATATGCATAGGAATGCAAAAAAGCGTCTATGAACAGGATGGTGTGTACTGCTATTTACTCTGATTCAGGCATGTGAATCTATGAAAGACACCCCAATACTGGGGAAGAACAATACTTACTTACCTGTAATCTGTGGTTCTCCAGTATTGGTGTCTTTCATAGATTCACATGCACCCGCCCACCTCCCCTCAGACTCCTCAGGCGATATTATTACTTTCACTCCTGTGCGAGAAAATCTGAGAGCCTGAGTCTCTGGGGAGAGCATTTTAATGGGTGCTGGCACCTGATTGGCTGTAGTTTGGTCTATACAAAATGACTAGGATAGTCATGAGTGTGGAAGTTTTTTCCATTGTAGCTTAGGGCTACTTTACTTCCTGGTTAGTATTACCAAGGGTTTTTGTTTTCTTATATACAAATTATTGCTTTTTTATGTACCGTGGGACTCCCACTCCGACGACGGAATGATTCAGGCATGTGAATCTATGAAAGACACCAATACTGGAGAACCACAGATTACAGGTAATAAACTATTGTTCGTTTGAGGCATGTGAGCTGTAGATCACATGCTGTGTATAGCCTGCCATCTAGTGTTGGGTCCGGATGTTTGCACTTCGTTTTTGTTCGAAGAAGTCTCTTCCATTCACGAGGTAGGTGACTCCTTTCCGACTCCATTGTTAGATTATTTTTTTCCGCCATCGGGTTCGGATGTGAATTGCAGAGCTCCGAGTTGGCAATGTTTCTTGGGTTCCCTTCGACAAGCAATCTACTACCCTAGACGGTATTGTTTCTCAATCAAACCGGTGGAGGACCATTGGGCCTACCCGCGCAGGGCTCGCTAGCAGCCGATGGAATAGACTCCATTCAAGCTCTGTCCTGGGTGTCGCGCCAAGTTTCCGTGCACTGACCTGCACGAAGTGTGTAATCTCGGTTTGTCCCTGGAACACAACGAGTAAGACTGCGACGCGTGCCGATTGTTTCGATCAAAGAAGGCGCTTCGTGATCGTCTGGCTCGCTGTCACGAGTCATAACACCAAGGCGGCTCCATACCGGACATCTTTGGCGAAGATTCCGACCGAGAAGAAACACACCCTCAAAAAGCCAAGGAACAGGAACTCTGACATGGAAGAAGAGGAGCAAGTTACACCGGGTCATCGTACCGTGAGTACAGAAACCCCACTTGCCACAACAACCAAAGACTAAAAAGGCTCCGGTGCTTCCTCTGCCTGCGCCGAAACACAAAGAAAGCATTCAAGCTCGAGTCAGTCCCATGCAGGCGCCAAACATTGTTAAAAATAATAAGTTTTATCTTCTGGGAGAGGTAGGCCTTGAACTAGTGAAAAACGAATGTAAGTGTTTTTCACTACCAGGACATGAAAAATTTGAAAGTACATGTCCTACTTTTTAAATACACAGCACCCTGCATGCTGTTTAGGGCCTGCCCTGAGGGTGACTTATGCTGGGGCAGCTGTGCGCGGTACAAAAATCAATAACATAACATGTATTAAAAAGGAAGGTTGAGTCATACGAAAAAGGTGAAACTGAGGGGGCGAAGTGAGCTAAAGAACGATGATGGATTCAACCCAAATCTGTGACTGGAGGTGAGTGTCTGAAAAGTTTCAGCGCTCCGTCCATCTCCTTGTGTTTGCTTTGCAGGCTTCCTAGTAGCATTTAATTCACAGGCACCCTGAGTACATGTAGTACCACTTGTCTAGGGACTTAGAAGTAAAATAAATGTGCTAATTTGGTGTAACTCAGTTTTACCATTTTAAAGGAGGGAGCACAAGCACTTCAGCACCGGTTAGTAGTGGCAAAGTGCACAGAGCCCTAAAAGCCACTACAAAAGGGTTCAGAAAACAGGAAAGGTGAATGCACAAGGTTTGAGGATGACCCTTCAGAGAAGTGCAAGACCAGCCTTTTATAATAAACAACTCTCAATTGTGTCCCACACATTCACAACTTAAACACACAGCTATACAGATGCAGCTCTTTTCCCAGTACACACTATGTGTGAACAATATATTGCTTGTAAAAAAAACTACAGAAACACAACATCCTGAAAAAAATCAAATGCTCTTTTAGGAATTCAAGAATAAAACAAAACATGAAATCTAAATTACATTGCTGTTCTTAGGCTTAGAGGCAAGTGTCTGTTGTTGCTGCCTATAGCCATCATCTCCTGGTATGGCACAAGGGTGTGGGTGTGTCAGGACAATTTTAGATGGGGAAGCAGCCCACCTCTCCAGCAACAGCACTATGTCCAAGGTTCACTTAGCTCTATCAAACTGAATTTCTTCCTGGTAGTTGTGGTCCATGCTACTGGCAAGGTGTGCTTGGTGATATGAAATGATATTAGCATTGTACCATAAACAGCCCTATCTGCCTCAGGCTTTTTTTTCCTTATACGTAATCCTATTTCGGAATAGTATTGTGCATCAAATTCACAGTTGCACCAGAATCTTCAGTGGTGTCTGCCTTTTTTTAAAACTGATTTTATTGGTATTTTTAAACAGCTTGTATACAGCACAGGGTCCAAGTAAATCTTTTTTTTATAGATGGTTACAGTATTGCATATATTCTGCGTCCGCAGAATTGCTATGCATAGTTGTTAGTTTCTTGACAGTACAGCAGTTTGACTGGATGAATCCTGATCTTGTGTTCCCCTACATCACCTTCTCCCACCTCTTTTCCCACGTCTCTCCTCCCCTTCCCCTAAAACACAGGATAAGTTCACAAGGTGACCTATTGCTCCTCCCGGGCCCTACCTCCTCTTAGTCAGTCCATATCTCCCAATATCTCAGCCAAAGTTCCCATCTGTGAGTCCCACCTGTTTGATTTCAAACATTTTGTATGTGTGAGTCAGAACGTTCAGGGCTGTCAGGGATGTAATTGGGGGTTTTCAAGCATTCCAAAAGCACGTCCTAGGCTCTAGCCTTATCTATGGAACGACAACCTTTCCTCACTTCTTGGCATAGTACTACTTCATATCCTGCCCACCTCAGTAAGGTTTTCCTCCATTTAGGTACCTAAGGGCCAATAGTATCCTTCCATTTCATAGTGATTGCATGTTTGCCAGCACTAGTGCCAAATCCACTAATCTGGTAGTGATTTTGTGTTTAGCCGGGCGAAGGAATCCCCAACTCCCCCCTCCTAAGAAGAAGAGCAGGGGGGTGCATGGGAGGGTCCTTTCCTTTGTCATTTATGCATGTTCGTACTCTGTCCCAAAATTCTCTCCGTTCTGGGCACAACCCTATCATGTGGATCATCTCAGCTTTTTGCTCTCCGCATCTAGGGCATCTTGTGTCTTGTGCCCGGAATTGTTGCATTTTCCCCAACGTAAGATATGCTCTATGTAAGAAGTATTAATTAATGAATTTAAATCGGGAATTGCAGGAGTCCATTTATATGTTAGTGAGAATCTTGGACCAGAGTGATTCGGAGATTGGCTCTGCAATGTCTTCCTCCCACTTCTGGCAAAGCTCTTCTAGTGGTGTGTTTATATCTGTGGTCAGAGCTCTATAAAGGAGTGTGACTGCATGTGTCCTTCCAGTGGTTGTACACCGCATGTGGCTAATTTGGGGTGTCCGATTCCACTGTCTTTCTGCCAGTATTTTCAAATGGAGATGGATAATCTGCGGTGCAGTAGAAAGTGTCCCGCGGGAATCTCATAAGCCTCCCTAAGAGCATCAAAAGAGAAATTCACCGTCCCTGTATAGATAGCCCACCAGGGGTAAGCCCATCCTCTTCCATTCGGAAACTCCTTGCAACACCTCAGTTTTGTTAATACATTCGAAGGCCTGCAGGGGAATTTCTCGTGAGTACAGCAGCGTAGTGCGGGGAATGCTGTAGACTGCTGCCAGCAGTATCCGGCTATCAGTACCTCCCTGGTGACGTGATGGAAGGGTAATCTGGGATTCTGCAATATCTGGAACAGAATGTTGGTATTGGGGAGATCTCTAGGGACTCTCACTCCTGGATGTATGTAGGAATGCAGCCATTGGTTAAGCCACTGCATCTGGGCCACCAGATAGTAAATCTTGAAGTCTGGTGCTACCAGACCCCATTATCTGTGAGTCTTCGCAATTTGGACATCGCCAGTCACTGTCTGCCAGCACCCCATATCAGCTCTACCAGCAAAGAGTTAAATTCAGTAAAAAGGCCCCTGTGTATTATAATTGGTAGGGTGGGGAAGAAATAAAGTAGGCGAGGGAACGCCACCATTTTAGCAAACTATATGCGACCCACCACCGGTACGGGCAAGGTCTTCCAGAAGCATAGGCTGGTGCGAAATCCCTGAATTGCTGATCATACATTACCGTCCAGTATGGTAAACTTTCACGCCAAGATATTTCATACGGCGCCCCTCCCAGGTAAATCCCCCCCACCACCCCCAAAAACAATCTTGTGGTTGTCATATCCGGGGTGGGGGACACAAGTGAGTTCTGCCAATTTATTTGCAGACCCAATATGGTGCCAAATTCTTTCAGTAACATGACCACCCCTGGAAGGTTTCACTCTGCACTGGTCAGAAAGAGAAGCAGATCTGCGTAAAATGCAATTTGGTGTGCTATTCCCTGGCTGAGTAGTCCCTGGTAAGCTAGGCCCTTGTATGCTCTGCTTGCTAAAGGCTCAACTATGACTTCAAAGAGCAGGGGAGAGAGCTGGCAGCCCTGTTGGGTCCCTTGCCAACTTTGTATATATTAGATATTGTTCTGCCAGTAGGTACTCGGGCTGAGGGGCCCATGTACAAGTCTAGTCCAGGCAATAAATCCTGCTCCCAAGCCCAACTCTCCCATCACTTGTTACAGGTATTCCCATCAGAAGCTATCCAATGCCTTTTCTATGTCGATTGAAATTATTAGTGCCTCATCATCCTTGGGTGTCCTGGAGACTAGTATTGAGAATAGTTTCTGAATATTCATTGGAGTTTTCCTCACTTGGTCATGATGTACAAGTGTAGGCATATGTGGAAGGAGGCGGGAGCCCAGTATCCCACTCAGTATCTTGTAATCCACATTGAGCATGGATAGTGGGCGGCAATCTCTCGCTCATAACATCTACTAAGTATATCGGACAAATACATTATCTTGCAAAATTATTCCAGAGACTTTAGAACTCTTGCTTCATTTGCTACCACAATCTGACCATAGTAAAGTGTACTCTCACACAGCATCGGTCTTCATTTACCAAATTGGGAAGCTTCTTTGCGCATAATTTGATCATGTAGCTGCGGAATCAACACAGAATCCAAACTGGTTTTCTCCTCCTCTGTGATTGGAGCTTGCTGAGAGGCAGGGGGATTTATAGGAGAAGCCCTCCCTGGCATCTCTAAGTCGAGAGGTAGTGCTAAACAGGTCCTTTGTACTACTAGATGTGCTTATACACTTCCAGGTAGCTAATACCTGCTTGTTGGTCAGCAAATAACACTGTTCTCTCCTTCCTGGATTCCGAGGCAAGCTGTTGTCTTCTGAGCTAGAGTTGTTAACTTTCCCAGCCTAGAATGCGTATTTCACTTCTGGAGATGTGAGAGTAGCAGAACCAGTTTTAAGCCAAATCCGGCTTATTCAGCCTGAAGTACATCTTTACAAAATGACTTTTCCTCTGATTTCACTATTAAATCTGTTTTTGAAAATTCAGTGGGAAATAACTGGGCATTACTTTTCTAGCATTAAGTATTTTATTCCCGCTTAGGCATGTCTAATGGAAATTTAACGTTGACAGTTGAAATGCTTTTAGGCCTTCAATCTCTATGAAGGCCCTCCTTTCAAATCTATAGTTGTATATGTTGAGGAGCGCAATTTAATATACAAAACTTTGTTTTCCTACTT
The DNA here is from genome assembly GCF_964261635.1 of Lissotriton helveticus. Lineage (NCBI taxonomy): Eukaryota > Metazoa > Chordata > Amphibia > Caudata > Salamandridae > Lissotriton > Lissotriton helveticus. The sequence goes on along the minus strand of NC_136060.1, from coordinate 468,449,476 downwards.
GCCAATGTTACTTTTACTTGCCTCGAGTTACTTGGGTGCCTTGATCCTGCAGTCATGGCAATCCTCTATGGCAGCCCTCAATGTTTTTGTCATGTGTGGGGACTGTAAATGCACACTGTAAGCCCACACGTGCCATTTCACTCCTCTGCCATTGGTGCTTTTTTCTTTTGTCTTTTATGGTCTCACAGGAAAATTAAGTAGATCAATTATATGAATACAATTTAACAACGCCATTTTAGGGCCAGTGCACATACACTTTAGCACTAAGTAGTGTTACAGTGCCAAGTCTATAAAGCAGAAGAAATATAATCCAGATAAAAGTGGAAAAATCTGTAGTTACCATGAAGAAAAGATACATTTATTACATCCCCCTATTTGTATCCATTCCAAGTATTTACTATGCAACTTGGAGATTTTCCTATTAAAACAGATTGGTACATGTAAGGCACATGATCTTAAGATTATTTCTTTACATATCAGACAGCCACTTTTTATGTCTTATGGCATCTTCCTTTATCTAGTACGTTTTGCACGATTGTGGATGAAGTCTTTATAGTGACTCTGCAGAAGACCGTGTGTGAGAGAGTGCCATCTTTCTTGCATTGGTATGCCCCCACTTTTTTCTGAACTGCAGATGTGCTTTGACTGAGTGTGCCCTGCGTTCCTGCCAACCGGAACCCAGGGCCTGTGTTCCTTCCCTAAAACTGTGTTGAAGCTAAAACCTTATTGGCATCTCTGGCCACCTGTCAGCCCCTAGTAAATGGTACCCTAGGTACCCGGGGCATGGTGACCAGGGAAGACCCCAGAGGGCTGCAGCACTTATTGTGCCACCCTGAGGGGACCTGTACCCTGACACCCACACACTTCCTTTGCAGGCTGAGTGGCTGAGTACAGAACAGAACCAAAGAGTGGACAAGGCACATATCCCTGTGTGCCATGCCCACAGAACCCACTGCCCTGGCATACATCAGTCACCCCTCTAGCTGGGTGCCCTATGCCAGAGGTGTGGGCACAGGTGCGTGAGCCCTGTGCCCTTACAGTACCCAGGGCCATTCCTGGGCACTGTAAGTGCAGTGATGCCATTAAGAGTATATGGTGCTGGGAGTTTGTCATTACGAACTCCACAGCACCATAATGGTTACACTGAAGACTGACAAGTTTGGTACCAAACTTCTCAGCATATTAAATCTGCACTGATGCCAGTGTGGGATTTAATGTAAAATGCACCTGAAAACCTAACCTACAATCCACTTCTGGACCGCGTGGCTGCAGAGGCTGCCACACAGCAGACATGTTGGTGGACCCCTGGGTAGGAGAGCCCCCGCTCTCCTGGGTCTGCAACAATACACATCTTGGGCGAGGTGCTAGGTATCCTCCCCCAGGATGGGCAGGGGGAAGCTTCAAAGGCATGCCGCCTCTGGGAGCTTCCCCAGACCATTTGCTGTACCCAGCAACCAGTCCTGACCCCCACTCTGGCGGGAAGACTGGTGGGAAAAACTACATTGGGAAGGGGGGTGTACCAGCCTGTGCCAACCCCACCCCTCAGGTGGGGCAGACGAGGTGAAGCACAACCCCGGGCCCCAGCCATCTTGAAGATGGGGAGCCCTGTCCAATCCCAGCTAGGCTCCTGCCCCCCTCCCATGGGAGAGGAGCAGGCTAGGGGGTGTACTCACCCCAGGACAGGGACCCATTGGTCCCTGTCCTTACCCTACCTGTAACGCCCCTAAATTCAGTATTTAGGGGCTCCCTGAACCTTCCTTCCTCAGATCCCGAGAAGAAAAGAAGAAAGATGATCAAGAAGGAGACCCGCCCTGCAGCTGCTAACCACAGGACGACAACAACTGACTTGGCCCCAGCCTTACCGGGCTGTTGATCCTGGAACCTGCTCCTGCCTAATCCCGGCGACTCCTGCGGACAGCAACCTTGGGACACCCAGAGGACCTGCCTGCCTTGACCCTCTTAAAGACGGGGACTCCCATCAGCAGAGTGTAGGAAGGTTGACCCCTGACTATGGTTGCCCCCAACTTTTTGCCTGGTGTTTTGCTGGTTTTCTGACTTAGTTGACCTGGTGCCCTGCTATTCAGGACCCCAGGCCTACTGCTCTCTCTGTAAAATGGATTCCATGTACCTTAGGTACATATCTAAATTGGATACTGAGTCACCTTACCAGTCCCTGTACAGTGTACCTTAGGTACCCAGGGCATAGGTGTACCCAGGGCCTACCAGGGGCTGCAGCATGTATTATGCCACCCCTGGCTGGCCATCCAAATCTGACACAACTGGCTGCTTGACAGCTGGGGCAAGGTGGTGTAATCACCCTTTGCTTTAGATATAGTATACCTATATCTAACCCTAAAATGGACACACAGATCTCCTATCAGTCACTCCTATGGCAGGCCTTAACAATCCTGAAGGCAGAGTGCTTGGAATCGTGTGAGATGGTGCTCTAGCATGAGCTGAGCCTGTCTGCGGCTTTCGGGATCCATCCCTTAGCCGTTTCCATGATATCGCATACCATATACTCTTAAGTGCATTATAATCCTCGCGGTTATGTGCCAACTCTGGTATCGCTTTATCAAAACATGTCGAGTAAGGTGTCATACGAATTGGAATACTAACCCCTCGCCAATTCTGGCGACGGGGTTAGCATTCCACCCTTCTAGAGGGACACGACATGCCTGTAACCTATAACCCGGTTAAAAGTCAGACAGAGCCTTAGCATCCACAAAATGGATGCTGCCACCGAGACACAAGTCTGCCCTCCTGCTGCTGGGAGTCCTCCCAGAGCAGGAGATAAGGACAAAGGGTTTCCTGCCAGGGGCGGTGCCAGCACCGTCCCAGACAGGGTTTTGTGTATTGTAGGTAGGCAGGGCTTTAGAGGAAGGTGACTGCACGTGGCACCCCGGTGCTCACTGTGCATAGGCTGGCTGGAACCAGTTCCAGGGTCACTCCAGACCCTGTGCTGGGGAAAAGCCCGCCAAGGAAGGGGGTGTAACCACCCCCCTCCTAGTCCCACCCATAGGGCAGGACTTAGTCGCGTGCCAGCCCCTTTTTACAGGATAAAGGTAGAGACTGGCCCCCTTCCAAATCAGATCATCTTTGGAATCAAGACACGACTTTCTACGAAAGGACTTCAAGATTTCTTCTTCAAGATTCTCCCTTGTGACTAAGGAGTAGTCACCCTGCATCCGCAGGCACCATCTTAAGAACACTGCGGTCTGCTGCAAGTCCTTCCTCCGGAATCCGACTGCCCAGCTCGACGAGAACCGGCTTCCCTGGCACCTCTGACCTCTACCCACCTCTACAGCTAAGCTGAGAACCGTGGGTGCGACGAGACCTCGAGGGACCGGCCATCTTCAAGACTGCACGACTTCTTTCCAGCACGACCGCCGAGGAATCCTCTGGTGAGTGCTTTGGGGTCCGAGAAGCCCCGACCCTGAGCAGCCCCAGCACCGAAGTTCAGCCTCCCAGCATCTCCACGATCTGCGTGGGGCCCTTCTGCTTTTTGCTGCTCACCGCGTTGTTTGGCTACTAGCCCACTGGCTTGTGGCCTTCTTAACGACGCCCGACGACATCACTGCTGCTGGTCTGGTTGCTCCAGATTGGCCCTTGCTTCCCTCCATCGGAGAAGTACCCTGGACCCTCCTGGTCCACTCAAGACGCCATTTTAGGTCCACCGCGTGGGCCTTGCATTTGCCAAGACTTGTTGCCCCAATCCTGGGTCCAGCGACGTCGACAGCAAGAACCTTCGTGGGACAGCTCGCACCTCCATCCTGGTCGCCGACAACGCCTCCTGGTCCGAGAGACTGCAGAGCCCAGCAGCGCCCACTCACCTGACTGCGGTGACTTCGCCCGGTGCCATCCTGGTGCCCACTTAATCACTGGCTAGTGATTCAAGAACTTGGTCCCCTCTGCTTTCAGGTTTTCTTCTTCCTTGATCCAGGCTTGGATCCATCGAACTTTCCTTCACTGGTCGCCTGCCAGCAACTTCTTCCTTCCAGGCTCCTGGTCCGGCAACGAGATCCCCGACGTCTTTTCAGACCTATGCAGCTGCAGCCCCTGGGCTAGGTAACTTCGGCACTCCGGTGTCCCAGCATAGCCTCACTATCCAAGGGTCAGGATCCACTGTCGTTTTCTCCCTACCAGGTCGGGTTCGCCCGTGAACACTAACTTTGTGAATTCTAGCTTCCATAGACTTTGTCCCGCATCCCGCGTGAGAGTGCACACTCTGCACCCGAGTCCCCTGGGTCTCCTAGTAGTAATCTAACGATTCCCTAGTCCAGTCCTAGCGATTCCAAAGCCTATTAGAACTGTTACTTACCTGCTAGTAATTCGCATTCCACTTTTAAAGTATATGGTTTTTCGTGCCCCTCGGGCATTTGTGTATAACGTGCTAACTTAAGTATTTTCGTAAGAGTTTTGTTGTGTGCCTAGCACCCTGTCCTCATAAAGAGTACAGGGTTGTTGTGATTCTAATAAATACACTGTTTATTTTCATAACACTTGTGTGGTGTCCTTTCACTGGGTGTTCAAGGGGTAATGTGATGGTAAAACAGCTGGCTTAACACGCCCTCTAGAGTCTTAGCCTTAGACTGCTCGTATCCATGCTACTAGGATAGCTGGTCTATAAGGTTGACTTACAACCAATCATCAATAAGGGTTGTTTGGACTGATATATAGTGATCACTAGAATAGTGAGCACTGCACATCAGGCCAACTTCTCACATTGGTGAGCAGCGGTTGGGATTTGAGCTTGCTGTTGTTTTACCACACATGCCCTAAGAATATCTTGTGAAAGATCACATAAGTACTAAAGGTACATATAACTTAGCTTAGAATACTCTGAGTTCTACTGAACCAGCTGTTGTAGCTCCTAGGGCCTAGCACACCCTAAACTACAACTCTAGCAAGGGATCAGTAGGCAAACATATAGTGTAGGTAAGTGCACCACTTACACCTCACTAGAAAAGCATGTCGACTCAGGGGGACTCTACTGAGACTCCCCTGGTCAGTGTTGACCCTCCACAGGTCACTTCAAGATATGCAGCTCTCAATTTTCAGGAGATGAGGCAACTCTGTGTCTCCAGGAAACTGAAGCAGGGGTCTAACCCCACCCTTCCCTTTCTGATAGGTCTCTTAGAGACATATGATGCCAGAAAGCTCTCTCAGTTACATGAGAGCATGCCAGCCTTAGAGGGAACCTCTGGGGATCCAGACCTCCCCAACACTGATTCAGCAGTTGAGGAGGAGGATCAGGAGGTACTCTCTGGGGATGAGGTAGACAAGGGTCTTGAGGTAGTCAGAAGGCTAACTAAGGCCAACTTAGACCTACTTGGGGAAGGATCTGGGGGACCCCCAGTACTGACCCTAATAAGGCCTAACCTTGGAGTTAGGAGAGATAGATCTCTTTCTAGGGACTCCATTAGATCTCTGCACTCTAATGCCTCTTCTCAGGGGAGAAGGAACTCTCCCCAGAGGAGATTGACTTCCCCTCAGAGAAGAGAGCATGAAGCAAGGATGAGACAAGCTAGACTGAGGATTGAAAGGGAAGAAGTTGCCCTGGCCAAAGAAAAGCTTGCATTTGCTAGAGAGCAGAAGATGTGTGGGTTAGCTCCCACTGGTGGCAGCAATCTCCCAAGAGATAGAGAGAAGGGTTTAGACACTAAACACCTGACTAAAATAGTGCCCCCCTTTAAGCAAGGGGATGACATCCAGAAATGGATGGCTGCTCTGGAGAGGGCCTGCACTGTGCAGTGCATTCCCCAGAGTCAGTGGGCAGCTATACTGTGGCTCTCCTTTGATGGCAAAGGTAGAGATAAGCTCCTCACTACTAGAGTTGAGGATGCTAACAATTACCAGGTCCTGAAAAATGCACTGGTTGATGGGTTTGGTTTAACCACTGAGCAGTACAGGTTGCTGTTCAGAGACACCCAGAAAACTCAGTCTCAGGACTGGTCAGACTTTGTTGATTGTGCCACTAAGGCTTTGGAAGGCTGGCTACTGGGTAGTAAGGTTACTGATTTCAAGGGATTGTATAATCTAATTATGAGAGAGCAAGTCTTAAATAATTGTCAGAACCAGTTATTACACCAGCACCTGGTAGACTCTGATCTGACCTCTCCACAAGAATTGGGTAAGAGGGCAGACAAATGGGTCAGAACCAGGATTAGGCCCAAGAACCAAGGTGGTGACCAGAAAAAGGAATCAACCAAGCCTCAAGAGAAGGGTGGGAATAAATCTCCAGATCAAACCACATCAGGGCCCCAAAAATCCTCTGAGGGGGGTGGGTCCCAGAATCCTTCCAACAACCAGAAGAAACCTTATTGTTATCCCTGTAAACAGGTGGGTCATTTAAAAACTGACAGCAGTTGCCCAAAGAATAACAATAAGGAAAACATACCCCCAAGTAACATTCCCAAACCTCCTGTTACTACTAGTAGTAATCCCCCAGGTGGTGGGAGTGCCCCCAAGAATTTGGGTGCATTTACTTTGGGAGTTCCTGGGGACTCTGGCCTAACCAGGTCCCCTGACTTAGATACTCTTGTCTGTGAGACTGGCATGGGGTTTGCCAACTTCACAACTTGTCCCAACACTTTCGGCAAGTACAGACAGGAGCCCCTCATCAATGGTATAAAAGTTGAGGCCTATAGAGATACAGGGGCTAGCATCACTATGGTGACTGAGAGTCTAGTCCCCTCAAGGCAACTTTTACCTGGTGCCACATACCAGGTGACCAATATTGATGGAGTACAGAGAGATCATCCCATGGCAGTGGTCAATCTCAGCTGGGGAGGTGTCACTGGCCACAAGAGAGTGGCAGTGTCACCAAACTTGCCTGTAGATTGCCTACTGGGGAATGATTTAGAGCTCTCAGCCTGGGCTGAAGTAGAGCAAGAGACCCATTCTAGAATGGTGAACACCCATGGTAAGGTTAGTGGGGCAGTGGTAGCCACAGCCCCAGTCCAAGATGTCCTCCCTGAACAGGTCAGGAGGGTTGTGCCAGTCACAACCCCATCTCAGACAACTTCCTTCCCAGAACAGGTTGTCAAGGCTGTCATAGTAACAGCCCACACCCAAACTGAGCCCCCTCCTGAAAAGGTTGGGAGAGTTGTGATGGCCACAGCTCAAACTCGGACAGATGACAGTGTTGTGAAGCCTGAAACTATGGATCACTCCACTCAGACAGAGAGTATTGAGGAGGAAGAGAAATCTCCCTCCCACCAGACTTTAGGAAAGGATCAGCCTCCTCAGGGAACTGATCTGACCCCTTGTGAAGAAACTGCCACAGAGGTAGTCAGGCCTAGCCTGGCAGAACCCCTGATGTCAGTGGACCCTTCCAAGGTGGGACCCAGTCTGGAGCAGGTAACCTGCCCCTCTCTACCCTGCCTCAGTCAGCCCAGGGCTGTAGAGGTCAGGGAGGCCAGTGTTGGACCCCAAGGGGCCCCCTGTCCAAAAGAATTTCCCAATCAGCAGATTAAGGGCACTGAAGCTAGTAGACCTAGCCAAGTGAAAATAAGACACACTCCTGAGGGATCCCCCTTAAAATTAGTTAGGGACCTCCCACAGATGGACACTGTTGGGCACAGCCAAACTTGGGACCTGAGGGCCCCAGACCTGAACTGTCCCTCCAGTAAGCCAAACAGAGGGACCCAACCTCCAGCTGTAGGTAGCCAGAGGTTGACCCTGAGAGCCCAAAACAACTCAGTCTTGGAAAGAAAGGCCTATATGGTGGAAAATGATTGGAGGAAGCTGGGCCCAAAATTAGTGGAGCCTCACTTCAGTACTCCATTTCAGCACCAGCCTTTTTCTTTGACAAAACACACCACAGGTAGAGATTCCCTATGGTGGAGACCCTCAGACACCCTTAGGGTGAGGGATTGCTTAGTGGACCATGACATAGGGGGTAACCATGCCAGTGCTGGTACTTCCTTAAATGGCCACTTAGGCAATATAGGCTTACCTGGACAAGGATAGCCTTATCTCCTTTCGTTTGGGGGGGGGTTATGTAGGAAGGTTGACCCCTGACTATGGTTGCCCCCAACTTTTTGCCTGGTGTTTTGCTGGTTTTCTGACTTAGTTGACCTGGTGCCCTGCTATTCAGGACCCCAGGCCTACTGCTCTCTCTGTAAAATGGATTCCATGTACCTTAGGTACATATCTAAATTGGATACTGAGTCACCTTACCAGTCCCTGTACAGTGTACCTTAGGTACCCAGGGCATAGGTGTACCCAGGGCCTACCAGGGGCTGCAGCATGTATTATGCCACCCCTGGCTGGCCATCCAAATCTGACACAACTGGCTGCTTGACAGCTGGGGCAAGGTGGTGTAATCACCCTTTGCTTTAGATATAGTATACCTATATCTAACCCTAAAATGGACACACAGATCTCCTATCAGTCACTCCTATGGCAGGCCTTAACAATCCTGAAGGCAGAGTGCTTGGAATCGTGTGAGATGGTGCTCTAGCATGAGCTGAGCCTGTCTGCGGCTTTCGGGATCCATCCCTTAGCCGTTTCCATGATATCGCATACCATATACTCTTAAGTGCATTATAATCCTCGCGGTTATGTGCCAACTCTGGTATCGCTTTATCAAAACATGTCGAGTAAGGTGTCATACGAATTGGAATACTAACCCCTCGCCAATTCTGGCGACGGGGTTAGCATTCCACCCTTCTAGAGGGACACGACATGCCTGTAACCTATAACCCGGTTAAAAGTCAGACAGAGCCTTAGCATCCACAAAATGGATGCTGCCACCGAGACACAAGTCTGCCCTCCTGCTGCTGGGAGTCCTCCCAGAGCAGGAGATAAGGACAAAGGGTTTCCTGCCAGGGGCGGTGCCAGCACCGTCCCAGACAGGGTTTTGTGTATTGTAGGTAGGCAGGGCTTTAGAGGAAGGTGACTGCACGTGGCACCCCGGTGCTCACTGTGCATAGGCTGGCTGGAACCAGTTCCAGGGTCACTCCAGACCCTGTGCTGGGGAAAAGCCCGCCAAGGAAGGGGGTGTAACCACCCCCCTCCTAGTCCCACCCATAGGGCAGGACTTAGTCGCGTGCCAGCCCCTTTTTACAGGATAAAGGTAGAGACTGGCCCCCTTCCAAATCAGATCATCTTTGGAATCAAGACACGACTTTCTACGAAAGGACTTCAAGATTTCTTCTTCAAGATTCTCCCTTGTGACTAAGGAGTAGTCACCCTGCATCCGCAGGCACCATCTTAAGAACACTGCGGTCTGCTGCAAGTCCTTCCTCCGGAATCCGACTGCCCAGCTCGACGAGAACCGGCTTCCCTGGCACCTCTGACCTCTACCCACCTCTACAGCTAAGCTGAGAACCGTGGGTGCGACGAGACCTCGAGGGACCGGCCATCTTCAAGACTGCACGACTTCTTTCCAGCACGACCGCCGAGGAATCCTCTGGTGAGTGCTTTGGGGTCCGGGAAGCCCCGACCCTGAGCAGCCCCAGCACCGAAGTTCAGCCTCCCAGCATCTCCACGATCTGCGTGGGGCCCTTCTGCTTTTTGCTGCTCACCGCGTTGTTTGGCTACTAGCCCACTGGCTTGTGGCCTTCTTAACGACGCCCGACGACATCACTGCTGCTGGTCTGGTTGCTCCAGATTGGCCCTTGCTTCCCTCCATCGGAGAAGTACCCTGGACCCTCCTGGTCCACTCAAGACGCCATTTTAGGTCCACCGCGTGGGCCTTGCATTTGCCAAGACTTGTTGCCCCAATCCTGGGTCCAGCGACGTCGACAGCAAGAACCTTCGTGGGACAGCTCGCACCTCCATCCTGGTCGCCGACAACGCCTCCTGGTCCGAGAGACTGCAGAGCCCAGCAGCGCCCACTCACCTGACTGCGGTGACTTCGCCCGGTGCCATCCTGGTGCCCACTTAATCACTGGCTAGTGATTCAAGAACTTGGTCCCCTCTGCTTTCAGGTTTTCTTCTTCCTTGATCCAGGCTTGGATCCATCGAACTTTCCTTCACTGGTCGCCTGCCAGCAACTTCTTCCTTCCAGGCTCCTGGTCCGGCAACGAGATCCCCGACGTCTTTTCAGACCTATGCAGCTGCAGCCCCTGGGCTAGGTAACTTCGGCACTCCGGTGTCCCAGCATAGCCTCACTATCCAAGGGTCAGGATCCACTGTCGTTTTCTCCCTACCAGGTCGGGTTCGCCCGTGAACACTAACTTTGTGAATTCTAGCTTCCATAGACTTTGTCCCGCATCCCGCGTGAGAGTGCACACTCTGCACCCGAGTCCCCTGGGTCTCCTAGTAGTAATCTAACGATTCCCTAGTCCAGTCCTAGCGATTCCAAAGCCTATTAGAACTGTTACTTACCTGCTAGTAATTCGCATTCCACTTTTAAAGTATATGGTTTTTCGTGCCCCTCGGGCATTTGTGTATAACGTGCTAACTTAAGTATTTTCGTAAGAGTTTTGTTGTGTGCCTAGCACCCTGTCCTCATAAAGAGTACAGGGTTGTTGTGATTCTAATAAATACACTGTTTATTTTCATAACACTTGTGTGGTGTCCTTTCACTGGGTGTTCAAGGGGTAATGTGATGGTAAAACAGCTGGCTTAACACGCCCTCTAGAGTCTTAGCCTTAGACTGCTCGTATCCATGCTACTAGGATAGCTGGTCTATAAGGTTGACTTACAACCAATCATCAATAAGGGTTGTTTGGACTGATATATAGTGATCACTAGAATAGTGAGCACTGCACATCAGGCCAACTTCTCACACAGAGGCTCTACTGCAACAGCCCACCTGGTGCCAACCAGGAAGCTCCGGACCAGCCCACTCTGCACCTGCCCGGGCCGGGCCCAACCGAGCCAAGACCACGAGGACGTCCCCCTGGCGACTGGGACCCGAAGTCCAGTGCCCAAAGACCCTGCTCGACGAACCAGATGACGCCTGCAGACTCAGAACCAGGGGCCACCCCAACCGCGACCAGCTGAAGGTAAGCTTTTCAGACACTCAAAGACACCACTGCACCTGGCGCCCTACAGCCCCTTGTGCATCCCTTTGGGGTACCTACCTGTGCTCCAAGATCCCAACTTACCTCTCAAAGTGCTGGTCGCCCCTGGAGAGTCTCCGTCCCCGAGCCTGCAGTCTTTGATCCCCTTTGACCTTTCCCATTGGATAACATTGAGCGCCCGACGGCTCAAAAGCACCCTGCACCCAACCGCCTGAGTGTCGCTGGCTATGCTACCTTTGTCCTATCCAACCTCCCCCCCCCCTTGTCCTGGGCAAGTGACTAGGAGCTCGGCTCCCACAGCCGCGTGGCCTGCTAGCCAGCAGCCACCAACCGGAGGCCCCCTTTCCCTCATTGGATATCATTGGGCCGAACTACCTCTGAACCCCTGTGCCACTGGGGGTGAACTAACTGTGCTTACCTGACACTGGGGGACCCCTGAGTCTATGCCCAGAACCCTGACTTCACCAGCCAAGTTACTCTCCTGGAAACCGCTAACTCTCTTCTCTTCCAGGGGATCCTCATCAATAGTCATAAGCACTGAATATTCTCGCCCAAGTGCGGGACCCCGGAAACCATATAAAAATATATATGTAAAAAACACATACATTGCGCTCCAAATATATGTAAATACATATATCATTTTTCTCACACCAATGCAGCCCTAAAACCAAGGCTAGACAGTGTAAACACTTGTATATGTACAACAATTAGAAAGGAAACAAAAAACACATTAGGTCAAATAGTCCTTGAACTTTGTGTTTTAATAAGTAAAACCACTCATAAATCCTGAAAATTGCCCATAAAAGACAGTCAGCCATAGGCTACATTGAGAACCAATAACACAGAAACTGAACGCATTTTCAGCTTAAAAACTGGTACCGTGCCTTTAAGGCAGCCATGACCCCAGGCTTCCCATCATGCCTCAGGGGTGACAGTTAGGCCAGTTCTTTCTGGCTCTTTCAGTCAGGACCCTGGTTAAACCGCTCCCACCTTTTTTCGACTTTCTGTCAAAAATATTTGCTGATTTCCTTAAATTTTTGTATTCACTTGACGGCTTTTGGCCTTAGAGAGATAGTGCTACCTTTTTTGGGCTCAAAAAAGGTTACTTTTTTGTCAAAATGACTTCGCTTTTTGATCCCTGCCCTTCCTGTGGGAAGAAGGCTAAACTGATACACATCCTGTGTGTATCCTCTGTCTTCCTGACTCTCATTCTGCAGAAAGCTGTGATCACTGCAAGTCCTTGTCAAGTAGAACTCTCAAGGACAGAGAAAAAAATCAGAATTTATGGACTTTCTGAGAGAGGTAGGTCTCCAAAGAGGCAGAAAAAGCGGAGGACACGGTCGACGTCGAGAGATGTCCCGACTTGCTCTCCTTCGGCGTCGGGATCGGCGTTGAAGGTTCCACCGACAAGGCAGTTTTTGATAACCCAGAAATGTCAGCTGGTACTTCGCAACAAGGCTCAGAAAGTGCGCCGGATTGCCTCCCTGCTAGGGTCGATGGCATCATGCATCTTCCTGGTCCCGCGAATGCCAGACTTTGAATTCGTCCTCTTCAGCAGGATCTGGAAGACAAGTGGGACCAACAATCTGCTCGCGGAGACGATCACATCACTCTCTGACGCAGCTCGAGCTTCCATTCCATGGTGGACCAAAAAACAAATTATGCAAGTGGGAGTTCTGTTCCATCAACCTCCCCCTGTACAGGCACTGATCACGGATGATTCCCTTCTAGGTTAGGGAGCGCACATGGGTCGACTACAGGTGCAAGGTCTGTGGTCTCACAAAGAAAGTACCTACCACATCAACATGCTGGAGCTGAGAGCAGTCCATCTAGCTCTCAAGGCGTTCCTTCCCTCGATTCACGAAGCTTCAGTACTAGTACAGACAGACAACACCACCACAATGTACTACTTGAACAAGCAGGGAGGAACACGCTCACGAACTGTCGTTGGCAGCATAATGGATCTGGCATTAGCTTCTGGCTCGCAAGTTGTCCATCATAGCAGTCCACCTCCCAGGAGAGCAGAATGTGAGGGCGGACGCTCGAAGCCGTCATTTCAACGACAGGGAGGATTGGGTCCTCCACGATGCAGTGGTAGAAGAAATTTTTCAATCCTGGGGTCGTCACACCATAGACCTGTTCGCGGACGACCAAAGCACCGAATGCCGAGACTTCGCCTCCATGTTCTACCGGCCAGGATCGAGAGGGAATGCTCATTTGATCGACTGGTCAGGGGAATTTGTGTACGCATTTCCACCCCTTCCGTTGATCCCGAAGGTGGTGAGCAAGCTAACACACTTGTGCACAGCGATGATCCTCATCGCCCCAGACTGGCAATGGTGGTACACGGACCTGCTTCACCTGTCAGTGACTCCTCACAAGAGGCTACCATGCAGATTGGACCTATTGTCCAAGATGAACGCGAGGATCCACCATCCCAACCTTCCGTCACTGCGCTTGGCAGCATGGCTCCTGAGGTCATACAGTACGGCCATCTAGGGCTGCCAGAGGACTACATGTTCATCCTAAGAGGCAAGACGTCCCTCCAAAAGACATTCTTATGCATGCAAGTGGAAGCGATTTTTTTTTTTAATGTGGTGTATACAGAATGATCATAATCCAGTTCAATGTCAGGAAGAAGCGGTTCTTCCTTATTTGTTATATCTGGCTAAAGCAGGTTTAAAGTTTAATTCCATCTAGGTGCACCGAGCTCCTATAACAGCTTATAGGAGGTCACCTTCTCGAACCTCTTTTTCCGGTTGCCCTCTGTCAAGGACTTCCTGCAAGGGTTAAAAAAAGTGTACCCTCCAGTGCGTCGTCCTTCTCTCTGGGAGTTGAACCTGGTGCTATCGGAGCTAATGGGTCCGCCTTTTGAACCCATTCACAAAGCTACTTTACAACATCTTTCCAGGAAAGCAGCTTTTTTGGTGGCAATCACGTCAGCTCGTAGGGGGAGCGAGATTCAAGCTCTGTTCCTCTGAACCCTATACGGTGTTCCATTTGAATAGAGTGGTGCTACGAACACATCCATCTTTTCTCCCTAAAGTGGTGTCAGATTTTCATGTAAATCAGACCATTTCTCTGCCCATTTTCTTTCCCAATCCCTCCACTCCAGCTGAGAGGGCTCTGCATTCTCTAGACCTGAAAAGAGTTTTAAAATTCTATCTAGATAGGACTAAGGGTATTCGTCATTCTGATAATCTGTTAACTATGGATCGATCAGGACAGGTCATGCTGCCTCAAAACGTTCTATTTCTAGATGGATTGTTTCATGTATTAAACTTGCTTACCAGCTAGCGCCGAAGCCCCAGGGGTTTTCTCCCAAAGCACATTCCACCAGAGGGAGAGCTGCGACTGCGGCTTTCCTCAATAATGTACCCATGTCTGAGATCTGTAAGGCGGCGACCTGGAGGTCCGTCCATACATTTACTAGACATTACTGTCTTGATTCTGACACAAGAGCAGATACCCAGGTAGGCCAGGCCTCCTTGCGGAATCTGTTTAACAGCTAGTGTTGGGCTGTTATTATTGGTCTTTTGTTGGGTCATGTACTTCTCATTTACCTGCAGGTGGTTGATGGGCTTGCTGTTCTATTCAGTGCTTATGACTATTGATGAGGATCCCCTGGAAGAGAAGGATAAGTTACTTAACTGTAATCCTAGTTCTCTTCCAGGGTTATCGTCATAAAAGTCATAAGCAACCCACCCGCCTCCCCAGGTAAATAAGAGCTGTACGTCTGACTTTTGGTTTAGCCCTGACTTCAGGGTTATGCAAAGAACTGACCTAACTGTCACCCCTGAGGCATGATGGGAAGCCTGGGGTCATGGCTGCCTTAAAGGCACGGTGCCAGTTTTAGAGTGAAAATGCTTTCAGTTTCTGTTATTGCTTCTCAATGCAGCCTAAGGCTGACAATGTCTTTTATGAGCAATTTTCAGGATTTATGAGTGGTTTTACTCATTAAAACAGAAAATTCAAGGACTATTTGACCCAATGTGTTTTTTGTTTCCTTTCTAATTGCTGTACATATACAAGTGTTTACATTGTCTAGCCTTGGTTTTAGGGCTGCACTGGTGTGAAAAAAATGATATATGTATTTACATATATTTGGAGCGAGATATGTGTTTTTTACATATATATTTTTATATTGTTTCCGGGGTCCCGCACATGGGCGGGAATATTCAATGCTTATGACTTTGATGAGGATACCCCCGGAAGAGAACTAGGATTACAGGTAAGTAACTTATCCTTACCTGCCATTGGATAACATTGACTGGTTTGACTTGAAAAATCTTCCAAGTGTGAAGTTTTGGAAACTAAAAATATTCATATAAAATCACCCGAATTCCGAAGTACTCACCTGTGATCAGGGGAGAAGCCAGTACTGTACCTTGTAGCCCAGTACTGACCCGCTAAAGTAATCCTTACCGGGTTTATCAGTAACCTGTATTTTCTCCATAGGAATCCATTGTACGCTTTTCTCTAAAATTTCTTCTTAGTGTCTACTTTTGAAAACTTGAAATATTCTTTAAAAATCCTACGAAATACTGAAACACAATTACTTACCTGTTTTAAGTTGAGACCCCAGTGCTGGCCCCAGGAGTCCAGTACTGGATTACAAAAGTAACGCAAGCGTACTTTACCTGCAACCTGAATTTTCTCCCATTGGATAACATTGTCAGATTTACCTTGAAAAGTTTGTAAGTGTGAACTTTTAAAACCGCTTTATATTCATGAAAATTCACTACAGTAACTTATACGATTTTACTAGATTGGTTTCAGTTTAGATCCCAGGACTGAATCTAGGATCTAGTCCTGGAACTACTAAAGTAATCTGTGTGGTAATCAACTGTACTTATATGCTGAAAACCCATTGAACTGTGGTAGCCAGAGGAAGAAGGGGTGGAAGAGGAGGAGGATTATGGTCCCCCCCCCCACCATACCTAGGGAAGAAAGGGTCTCTGTACCCTTAACTCAAAGAGTCCGCTTTTGGGACCCTGGGAACCACACAGGTGGACTGGGCCCCAGGGAACACATTGGGGAGAGCCCCAATGAAGAGGACAACTTCTTAGCAAAGTTGGCCAAGAGATTAGACCTAGAGACCAGACTCCTGGCTCTAGAAAAAGAAAGGAACGAGATGTGCTTAGCTCCCATCTCTGGTGGCAGCAATACCAATAATAAGGATAAAGAGCTATCTTATGATCCTAAGATTCCCAAAGGAATGTCACTAAATTTGAGGAAGGCGATGACATCACCAAGTGGTTCACAGCCTTTGAGAGGGCTTGTGATATCAGAAGACTAAAGAAACCTCTCTGGGGGCACTCCTATGGGAACTGTTCTCTAGTAACTGCAGAGACAGGCTTCTGACCCTTGCTGGGCCAGATGCCGGTTCTTATGGCCTCATGAAGAAAACTCTGACTGAGGGATTTGGACTCACTACTGAGGAGTACAGAATTAGGTTCAGGGGGGCTCACAAAACCCAGACCCAATCCTTGATATATTTTGTAAACTACTCAGTAAAGACACTGGATGGTTGGTTAACTGGAAAACATGTGCATGATTTTACTGGACTTTATAATGTATTTATGATGGAACACATTTTGAGTAATTGCACAAATGAAGTTGCATCAGCATTTGGTAGACCTAGGTCTAATTTCTCCCCAAGAATTAGGAAGGAAGGCAGACCACTGGACCAAGACTAGGGTGACAAGGACAGCCACTGGGGGTGACCAGAAGAAGGTGGTCACAAAACCTCCCCAGGGGAAAGGTGGTTAGAATCCCCAAGATAAAAAGTCTGAGTCTCCCAAAGGGCCCCAAAAACCTGTGCCGGTGGGTGGGTCCCAAACTACTCCCTATGTGCCTCAGCCCTATAGGGGAAGAAACTTTGATCCTAACAAGGCCTATTGTAACAACTGTAAGAAGTTGGGACATTTAACTGTAGACAAGAACTGCTCCTACAACAAAGCCCCTAAGGCACCCAGTACAGCTACCACAAGGACATTAAATCTACAGATGGGATCAGAGGAGTATCCAGAGCAAATCTGGGAATACACTCAAGCTAGTCTAGTCTCTTGGGGGAAATTGAGTTTGCCACTGTAGCTGGTTGGCCACCCAACTGTAAGAAGTACTTGCAATACCCCTCCATTAATGTAACTAGAGTAGAAGCCCTGAGGGATACAGGTGCCAGTATCACTATGGTGAAGGAAATGCTTGTTTCCCCAGAGCGATACTTGATTGGGAAAACGTACCCAGTCACCAATGCTGATCGCATTACCACCCAACGCCCTATGGCTATGGTGACATTAGGTTGGGGGGAGGTTACTTGCCTGAAACTAGTAGTGGTCTCCCCACAATTGCCAGCTGACTGTCTGCTTGGAAATGATCTGGAAACCTCAGCCTGGGCTGAGGTTGAGCAAGTAACCCATGCAGCCATGCAGGGTATCCCTAGACTGGTGTGCGTGCAGAGCACAGAGCAAAAAGAAGGGTGAACAAGTAGCTTTGGAGCCTGGAAATATGTCCCAAGGGAAAATGCAAGAAGACTGGGGGACCAGCTTCTACACAGCAAACCTCTCAGGACCCCTCTCCCCAGGGAGAGGACTTGGAAACCCTAGAGGGAAATGAGCCCATGGAGCTTGAGCCTTACCAGGTTGGACTCCTGGGCCCAGGGGGACCCACTAGGAAAGAGCTGTACCAGGGTCATCAAGACTGCCCTACTCCTGAAAGCCTGAGGCAGCAAGCTGTTTCAGAAGCACAGGGAGATGTCAGTGGTACCCACAGAGCTTATTAGGAAGAGGGATTACTGTATGCTGAGGCCAGAGACCCCAAACCTGGAGCTACCAGGAGGGTGGTAGTGCCACAGAAGTACAGGGAGTTCCTCCTAACTTTAGCTCATGACATCTCCCTAGCTGGACATCTGGGGCAGACCAACACTTGGGAAAGGCTAGTTAGCCATTTTTAATGGCCCCAGATGAACCAAAAAGTAAAGGAATTTGTGAGCTCCTGTGTTACCTGTCAGGCCAGTGGCAAGACAGGTGGCAAACCAAAGGCCCCCCTGATACCACTGCCAGTGGTGGGGTTACCCTTTGAAAGGGTAGGTGTGGACATTGTGGGTCCACTTGAACCTCCCACAGCCTCGGGGAACAAATTCATTCTAGTAGTAGTGGATCATGCTACTAGGTACCCTGAAGCAATTCCCCTTAGGGTTACTAAAGCTCCTGCAGTTGCCAAGGCCCTCCTAGGTGTCTTTACCAGGGTAGGGTTTCCTAAAGAGGTGGTTTCAGACAGAAGTTCCAACTTCATGTCTGCTTACCTGAAACATATGTGGAAGGAGTGTGGGGTGCAGTACAAGTTTACAACCCCATACCACCCACAAACCAATGGTCTTGTTGAGAGGTTCAACAAGACATTGAAAAGTATGATTATGGGACTCCCTGAAAAATTCAAAAGGAGATTGGATGTCCTGTTGCCATGCCTGCTTTTCGCTTATAGGGAGGTGCCTCAGAAGGGAGTGGGGTTTTCTTCCTTTTAGCTTCTTTTGGCCACCCTGTAAGGGGACTACTTTGTCTTGGGAAAGAGGGGTGGGAGAGTCCTCTCCAAGAGCCCAAACAAGACATTGCGGACTATGTGCTTGGCCTAAGGTCCAGAATGGCTGAGTACATGGATAAGGCATCCAAAAATCTTGAGGCCAGCCAGTAGCTGCAGAAGCACTGGTATGACCAAAAAGCTGCCATGGTTGAATTTCAACCTGGGCAACAGGTGTGGGTTTTGGAGTCAGTGGCACAAAGGGCTCTCCAAGACAGATGGAGTGGCCCTTACCCTATCCTGGAGAAAAAGAGTGAGGTCGCTTACTTAGTAGACCTGGGCCACTAGGAGGACACCCAAAAGGGTTATCCATGTGAACCGCCTCAAACTCTACAATGAAAGGGCTGACCTCACCATGCTGATGGTGACTGGTGACTGATGAGGAACAGGAAGCAGAGAGTGAACCTCTCCCTGATCTCCTCTCCTCCAGCCCAAAATATGGGTCAGTGGATGGAGTAGTCTTTTCAGACACCCTCAATCCCCAACAGCAGACTGACTGCAGGCAAGTCTTGCAACAGTTTGCTAGTCTCTTTTCCTTGACCCCTGGTCTGACCAGCTGGTGTGTGTACCCATGATGTGGACACTGGTGACAGTAACCCTGTAAAAAACAAAATCTATCGACAATCAGACCAAGTCCAGGAAAGCATCAAAGCTGAAGTAAGCAAGATGCTGGAGCTAGGGGTGATTGAACCCTCTGAGAGCCCCTGGCTAGCCCAGTGGTGCTGGTCCACAAACCTCATCAACAGGGTGGAAAGAGAGATGAGGTTCTGTGTGGACTATAGAGGGCTCAACTCTGTCACCAAGACAGATGCTCAACCCATTCCAAGAGCAGATGAGTTGATAGACAAGCTAGGGGCAGCCAAATTCCTAAGTACCTTTGACTTAACTGCAGGGTACTGGCTGATTGGCATGGCCCCATGAGCCAAAGAAAAGACCGCATTCTCCACCCCTGATGGGCACTGCCAGTTTACTGTGATGCCTTTTGGGTTAAAGAATGCCCCTGCCACCTTCCAGAGGTTGGTGAACCAAGTCCTGACTGGATTGGAGGCCTTTAGTGCAGCATATCTTGATGATATTGCTGTCTTCAGCTCCACCTGGCAGGATCACCTGATCCACCTTGGGAAGGTCCTACAAGCCCTGCAATCTGCAGGACTAATTATCAAGGCATCCAAATGCCAGATAGGGCAGGGCACTGTGGTGTACTTGGGCCACCTTGTTGGTGGAGGCCAGGTCCAACCCTTACAGCCTAAGATCCAGAGCATCCTGGACTGGGCAGCTCCAACCACCCAGACCATTCCTTGGTTTGACTGGATACTACAGGAAGTTTGTGAAGGGATATGGGTCCATTGTGACTCCCCTCACAGAACTCTCATCCAACAAAATGCCCAAGAAAGTGAACTGGACTGTTAGCTGCCAAAAGGCACCCTGAAAGAAGCAATGTGCTCAGCACCCATTCTAAAAGCACCAGACTACTCCAAGCAGTTCATAGTGCAGGCTGATGCCTCAGAGCTGGGGATAGGAGCGGTCCTATCCAAGACCAATGATGAAGGCCAAGACCAACCTGTTGCTTTTATAAGCAGGAGGCTTCTCCCCAGAGAGCAGCGTTGGAGTGCCATTGAGAGGGAGGCCTTTGCTGTGGTTTGGTCCCTGAAGAAGTTGAGGCCCTACCTGTTTGGAACTCACTTCCTGTTTCAAACCGACCACAGACCTCTCAGATTGCTAATGCAGATGAAAGGGTAAAAACCAAAACTACTGAGATGGTCCATCTCCCTACAGGGAATGGACTTTGAAATGGAACACCGACCAGAGACTGCCCATGACAAATGCGAATGGACTTTCCAGGTTCTTCCACTTAGACCATGAAGACTCCCTAGGGAAAGGTTAGTCTCATCACCTTTCGTTTGGGGTTGAGGGGTGTTGTGTGAGAAAGTGCCATCTTTCCTGCATTGATATGCCCCCACTTTTTTATGAACTGCTGATGTACTTTGACTGAGTTTGCCCTGGGTTCCTGCCAACCAGGTACCCAGGGCCTGTGTTCCTTCCCTAAATCTGTGTTGAAGCTAACACCTAATTGGCATCTCTAGCCACCTGTCAGCCCCTAGTAAATGGTACCCCTGGTATCCAGGGCATGGTGACCAGGGAAGACCCCTGAGGGCTGCAGCACTTATTGTG
This sequence comes from Lissotriton helveticus, assembly GCF_964261635.1. Classification (NCBI taxonomy): domain Eukaryota; kingdom Metazoa; phylum Chordata; class Amphibia; order Caudata; family Salamandridae; genus Lissotriton; species Lissotriton helveticus. The sequence goes on along the minus strand of NC_136060.1, from coordinate 468,428,747 downwards.
CCACCCTCAGGGGCCCTGTACACTGACACCCACACCCTGCCTTTTCAGGTTGAGTGTCTAAGTACAATACTAAATAAAGAGTCAACATGGCACACATCCCGGGGGGGGGAAAGGAAGGTTTAAAATTACAAGCGAGGGTGGGGCGCAGACATGTTGGCCTGAAGCCACTCTAAGGATGGAAATTTTTAACAGCTCAGGGCAGGTACGTGCATACTGCGGTGGTATGGTCTTTATCAGTAGTATTATCGAGTCAAAATGCACGGGAAAGAAGTTGAGCAAAATGCATCTGTATTTTGTTGGTGGGCTGGGAGAGCGTGTTTTTGGCAAAATGTGGGAAAATCATTGTAGCGTGAAGGGCAAGTTTTTGAACGTACATTGCAATTTTATGAAGGTGTATGTCATCGAGGTTAGGAGGGGAGCTGTTAAACTTTATAAATCACTTTGAGACTGAGAGGCATTAGAGACAGGCGTGATCTGCATCTTGAAGGTAGAGAGTTACGGAAGTAGGAGGGAATGCATGTTTTGTCACTTATATGTTTAAGCGCAAGGGATACAGTATTGCTGTTCTGTAAATGAATAGGTTTAGTGTTATTGTTTTTTAAACCGAAATATACATTGCAAAACGCACTAAATTGGTTCAGCATTAACTATTAATATGTATGTGATGACAGTCGTTATATTTATTGTTGATTGTTCTTTATTGATTGTAGTGACCCCTGAAGAAGTGCCGTCCAGCACGAAATGCATTGGGTTTTTTAATGAATAAAACACTGCCCTGAATGAAGTATGCCTTATTCGTGGTCTTTCAAGGAGGTCCGGATGGACACAGTGGGAACATCAGAAATTTGGGAAATAGCAGTTTCACTCCGTGTGTGGAATCAAAACATTGTAGTGAGAAATAATAACAAACGATTTAATATATAGTTGGAACAGAAGAGAATATAAAAAAGGAGAATGCTCGTGATGAAGTCGCCTATGTTGGCACAATTCAGCAGTGCAACTGGTCGGGGTGAAAATGTTGCCCCATTGTGATGGTTCTGTACACATCCCTGTGTGCCATGCCCACAAGACCCACTGCACTGGCATACCTCAGTCACCCCTCTAGGTGGGTGCCCTATGCCAGAGGTGTGGGCACAGGTGCAGAAGCCCTGTGCCCCTACAGTACCCAGGGCCATTCCTGGGCACTGTAAGTGCAGTGATGCATTTAAGAGTATATGGTACTGGAAGGTTGTCATTACGAACTCCACAGCACCATAATGGCTACACTGAAGACTGACAAGTTTGATATCAAACTTCTCAGCACATTAAACCCGCACTGATGCCAGTGTGGGATTTAATGTAAAATGCACCAGTGGGCATCTTGGAGATGCCCCCTGAAAACCAAACCTACAATCCACGTCTGGTCTGGGAGGCTGCCTAGGCTGCCACACATCAGACCTGTTGTTGGAACCCTGGGTGGAGAGCCCCACGCTCTCCTGGGCCTGCAACAATGCACATCCTGGGCGAGGTGCTAGGTCTCCTCCCCCAGGATGGGCAGGGGGAAGCTTCAAAGGCCTGCCACCTTTGTGAGCTTCTCCAGACCACTTGCTGTACTCAGCAACTGGCCCCCACCAGTTCTGACCCCCCACTCTGGCTGGAAGACTGGCGAGAAACCCTACGTCAGGAAGGGGGGGTGTGCTAGCCTGTGCCAACCCCACCCCTCAGGTGGGAGAGGCGAGGTTCAGCACGACCCTGGGCTCCGGCCATCTTGAAGATGGGGAGCCCTGCCCAATCACAGTTAGGCTTCTGCCCCCCTCACAAAGGAGAGGAACAAACTAGTGGGTGTACCCTACCCTTGCCCTACCTGTAACGCCCCTAAATTCAGTATTCCTCAGATCCCGAAAAGAAAACAAGAAAGAAGATCAAGAAGAAGACAACCCGCCGTGCAGCCGCTAACAGGACAGCACCAACTGACTTTGCCCCAGCCCTACCGGCCTGTCGACCCTGGAACCTGCCCCTGCTAAATCCCGGCAACTCCTGCGGGCAGCAACCTTTGAAACCCAGGAGGACCTGCCTGCCTATACCTTGGCATTGAACTGTACATTAGAACATGTTTGGGAGAACTGTATGCTGCAACTGCTTATGAACTTTGAAGAAATAAAGGAAAAGAAAATAATCCTCAGACACTTTTTTTCTTTGAAGAATCTTTATTCTGATTTGACACTTTGTACTATTATATCTAGATTTGCTCAGGTTGTGAATTGTGTATATACCCTCCCAAAGGCTGGGACTCCCCTGAGCTGAGGCTCTGCTCCAACAACCATACCCCCGGTGCCAGCCAGGAACCGCAAATCCAGCCCACTCTGCACCCGCCGACCCCGGCCCGTGCCTGAATGATCGAAGACCACGAGGACGTCCCCCCGGCGACTGGGACCCGAAGTCCAGTGCCCAAAGACCCTCCTCGATGACCCAGACGACGCCTGCAGCCTCAGACCCAGGGACCCCTCCAGCCGCGACCAGCCGAAGGTATGATTTCCCGACACCCAAAGACGCCCCTGCACCCTGCGCCTCCCAGCCCCCTGTGTCCTCCTTTGGGGTACTTACCTCTTCTCTATGAACCCAACTTACCTCTCCAAGTGGTGGTCACACCTGAAGAATCTCCGTCCCCGAGCCTGCAGCCTTTGTTCATTTGTTAACGTTCCCGTTGGCTAACATTGAGCGCCCGACGGCTCAAAAGCACCCTGCACCCAGCCGCTGGAAGTGAAACTACTACCCTACTCTGCTTCCCCACTCTGCCTCCCCACTTGCCCTGAGTAAGTGACCAGAAGCTCAGCTCCCACAGCCGCGTGGCCTGTCTGCTTGCTGAGTCGCTGAGGGTGTAAACACTGTACCTTTCCGACCCTGGGAGACCCCTGAGTCTATTCCCAGAACCTCAACCTCACCAGTCGAGTACTCACCTGAAAGCCGATAACTCACTTTCCTTCCATAGGCTAACATTGACTGGTTTTCAATGAAATTTCTTCTAAGTGTGGAGTTTTGAAACTTTAAAATAGTCCTCTAAAATCAGCCGAATAATGATTTCCGAAATACTCACCTGGGATCAGGAGAGAAGCCAGTGCTGTACTTTCTAGTTCAGTACTAAACCGCAAAAGTAATCTTAACTGTACTTACCAATTACCTGCCTTTTCTTCCATAGGAAACCATTGACTGTTTTGTCGATTTTTGCAAATTACATATATTCTTTAAAAATCGTACCAACTACTGAAACGTAAATACTTACCTGTCTCAGGTAGAGGTCCCAGTGCTGAACCTAGGAGTCCAGTACTTGATTACAAAAGTAACGAGAACCTACTTTACCTGTGACTTGAATTTCCTTCCATAGGATAACATTGCTAGTTTTTCTCTGAAAAGTTTAAAAGTGTCAACTTTGAAAATACATTTATATCCTTTAAAAATTACAACTGTAAACGCTTTTACTTAACTGTTTACAGCTTAGGTCCCGGGACTGAATCCAGGATCCAGTCCTGTGGTTAGAAAAGTAATCCTTAAAGTAATCAACTGCATTTTTTTAGAAAAACCCTTTGAACTCAATGTTTAATTGTGTTTAAAATGTTGTTGCCTATTCCAACCCCAGTAACTATTGTACTTACCAAGTCTATTGCATTTCTGCACAGTAATTACCTAAAGTCACTCATAATGAGAAGTATGTTTTGATACATGTTGTTCTAAAATAAAAACAACTATATCTTTTGATATAAAAACAATTGGCCTAGAGTTCAGTTCTTGAGTGTGTGAAACCTTTTGCTGACTAAGTGTGTAAAACAAATGCTTTACACTATCCTGATACTGCCTTACTGCTCGACCAAGCTACCACATTAGAGAGTAAAGTCAGATCTGACTTTAGCCTCTGTTATACCTCTGGGGATTGGGGACTCCCTACACACTGTACTTTGAAGCCACTTTCTTACAATTGCTGTCTGGATTCTGCAACGTAGAGTGACACAGCTGTCGGTCAAGCAGTCCTGGGGAACATCTTTCATTAGTGGTGAGCTTTCCCTTTTATCCCTCCTTCCATCTTACTGTTTTTTTAGCTCTTGCACAATTTTGAACCTCGTGTTTATATTTTCTAATGTTGCTAAATGTATTATTAGCTGTTTATATTTTCATTATGGTGAATTTGCTATTGCTTTTTCTAGGTTTTGTGATGGCCATGGTTCCAAAAATGTGCTAATAACTGCTAGCTACTCTGATAAAAACATGGAAATATATGAAAGTTCCAATACTGGAGTAAAAAACAAGTTACGTACCTGTAACATTGGTTTTCCAGTATTGGAAACTTCGAGCATGGGAATCTATGAAAGTTTCCAATACTGGAGAATCAAAGTTATAGGTAAGTAACTTGTTTTCTTCCTCACCTGCCCTCCCACCTCCCAGTTCTGTGGAGTTGTCTCTTGACAATCTGTGAATAAAACAATTCTATTACTAGGCTTCTGCACACACATCTATAAATATTGAGTTTCTAAAGGATACATGTCTGTTGGTACTTAAGAAAATTGACACCAGCATGAACAAGTGATGTATGTCTGTAGAGACTGACGTCACAAATGCACGAAACTGGGTCGTAAGCGGAGCCGTGACTTTATATGATGTCACTTGTTGGCACTGATAAATACAATATCACTGTCTCATGTCACTGTCCTAGATTGTCTGCCAATTAGGCACATTAGTCCGACATATCCTAAATTAACCGCATGCGCGCTAGCGGTTTTCCCGCTGTGCGCTGCGTTTTTCAAAAGCCGCGTTACATGACGAGCTCAGCTCGTCATCAGCGTACGAGCGTCGTAACTCATGACGAGCTGAGCTCGTCATGAGCGCGGAAGGGGTTAAGGTGATCTCTACCTCAACTGCTCAATCCCTTTGCAATCATGGATGAAACACTCAACCTCCTGGCTTGTTGCCAATCGTAAATTGTGACAAATCACTGGTCTTGGTGCTAGGTAAGAATATCCAGCTCCAAACCCACATTAGCAAAAGGAGAAAAATTACAAATTAGTTTTTTGTGGCATAAAACCCTTCCTTTACAGTGCAGAATTCAAACAATCTGTCCAGTCTTAGTCCTATCTAACATAAACTAAGGCAACTACTTATTGACTTCAACACCATAACTACATCTCCCTCCCCTGTAGGCAGAATTTCATGCTGTAGTTAGACTGGTCTCTGAAACCAGAAAATGCAACCATATCATACCTATGTTGATTTCACATTGTTGGGTTCTGATTGAAAGGAGGAATACTTTTAATTGTTCCTGCATTATACATAAAGCAATACAGTCTATATCTTCAAACTACAAAGGCAATAAACTCTTTATCTAATGTAGTAAACTGAAATGATGTAGCTGGATGCCCTTTGACTTGAACACCAAACCTTCAGAAAGAAAAGCACCCTCAAAGAATTCTTATCTCCGTGCCTCATGTTTGAAACTACATTCATCTTGCCTGCCCCTCGGAGCATACTAACTTCCTCCTGCCATATATCTGTTTTAAAACACTTCATCTCCTTGTTATTTTCTGACCCTGCAACTTGTGTAAAACACAGAACAGTCAAGTCATATCAGTGCTATACAAAACCACAAATAAAATAGAAGTACAATAAATGTAATAAAAACAATGGTAATAAGGCCACGGAAAATCAGATCCAGAGTGGTCTGTATTCTTTTAATATTTACACACAAGATATCTTACCGATTAGCTTCCACTGAAGAAACCTACAGGATCAGGCCTACTGCATGTTTTCACTGACCAACCCTAAGCATAGAGATTTGTGGAACTGCGTATGACTCTATTCATATTCCCATGAAGGACTATTCAAGCAATTGAACACATTTGAGCTGGTAGTCCAGCCGTTCTGGAGATGCCTATTATATCTTACCTTTCAAATCCCTCTTTGGCACCCCTGCCCAAAGCAGGGTCTCTTGGGTCTTTACAGCGCTGCGGGCAGAGCGAGTGGCGATCATTGCCGGTTATCTTTTTAAAGCTGTTTGTGCAATAATTGTTTTTTTAATCACTGTTGCTTCCCCGGTCCACCGCTGCCTCGGCAGATTGCTGTGTACGGAAGTTGTTGTTCTATCACACCGGAAGTGATTTAGACTTCCGGTGTGCACCACACATCAATCAGACGGGCCCGCGGCCTATAATGGGATGGCGAGTCAAGCGCGCAGCGGGCGCGCGTGCTGAAGACGCGCCTAAGACAAGCCCGTCTGCGCCAGTACGTCGCCTCTCGCCAGGGACCCTGGTCGCGTGGAAGGTGATAGATATACCTATTCCAGGGACACACTTTTAGGCCTTAACCACTCATCTGCGCAATGCCGTAAGACATTCCCCCGGTATAGAAGGTGCTCTTTTAAATGCTCCTGTGGATATATGCTTCCTAAACTTACCGCACCCCCCTTATTGGCTAGTACTAATCCACAACAACGACTGTTGATTGCCCAACTCAACACTAGATCACTGGCCAAACATCACATGGAAGTCCATGACTTAGTTGAGGAACATTCCTTAGACATCTTGTTTCTTACTGAAACCTGGCTTCAAGATGATATGAACACTATTATCAATTTGGCCACTCCAATAGGATACTCCGCCTGCATTCTTAACAGGCAATCCAGAGGAGAAGGCATTGCGGTTATACTGATATCTCAATACCTATGCCAATTTACTGAAATAGATATTCAGGGGTGCGAATCTGCCCGTTACAGCATTAAGATAAACCCCCACTTAACGCTGTCGGGTCTCCTGATCTACAGACCTCCAGGGCAAGATAACCGCTTTATTAAAGCTCTTGTAGAAACAGTTGGTTCGTTGGCAATAGTTACGGCTAATTTTAATATCTTAGGAGATCTAAACCTCCATTTTAATCTCACCTCTGATCACAAAATCAACAGTCTATTAGCCGACCTCGCAGCATTTCAACTCCGCCAATTAGTTACGTGCCCCACGCATAGGGCAGGCCATCTCCTGGACCCTATCTTTACCAATCTAGTTGAGGCCTCGGTTGAAGGGCCCATTCCAATTGCCTGGTCCGATCACATGATGGTAATTGTCATGTCCCATACATGAGGTGTCCAGTGGGAACAATGCCCAACGAGTCCTCAAGCGCCTGTGGCGTAAGCTAAGTCTCGAGGATTTCTACGCCCTCCTGAAAGGGGACCCCCTTGATATTGAGGGCAACACTGAGTCAGGCTATGAAAACTTCTGCACCTGGTTGTCCCAAGCCTTAGACTCTCTGATCCCAGCCAACTGGATCAGAGCTCGTTCTCAGGAATCCAGTCCATGGTACAACGAGGAGCTCGCTACCCTTAGGAAGGATTGTAAACTTATTGAACGTAGATGGAGGAAATCATACGACCTGGCATTAAAAGGCCAATACAGGGCGGCACAGAACTACCACATAAACATCTGTAGGACTAGAGCCGCCTACTATACCAACGAGATCAAGGCCAGCCAGAACCCCTCGAAAACCATCTTCAAAATCCTAAAAGACCTCTCTGCCAAAAAAGTGGCGGTAGCAACTAATGCCTCCTATCTGCATTGTGAGAAACTCGCTTCCTTCTTTATAGATAAAATACGAACTATCTATAGGTCCTTTCCAGCCACCCCTGAACTTACCCTCCTTAGTAGAGGGACGCCTAACAAACTCACGACTATTCCCGAATTAAGTCAGGACGATTTTCTCAGACTCTGTGGGAAAGTCAAATCGGGCTCTTCCGCAGACCCGCTAAAACCTGTCCATTTTAAAGAAGCCTCCGCACTTATACTCAGTCCCCTCCGTGAAATTATTAACTCTTCCTTTAGATCTGCCATCATACCCACTAGATGGAAGCAGGCTTGGGTATCCCCCATAATTAAAAAACCCACGTTAGACCCTACAAAACGGAAAATTTTAGGCCAATATCACTGCTTCCTTGGCCGGTCAAGGTGGCTGAATCCCACGTGAATGGCATCTTAACGAAATTCCTCTACACTAATTCCATCCTAGATGCCTCCCAGCACGGATTCCGCGCGGGACATAGCACCGAAACGGCACCTCTAGGTGTAACAGAACATCTTCGGAACATCATGGATTCCGGTCGGACAGCAGCGTTGATTTTTCTTGATCTCAGCGCTGCCTTTGACACGGTCTCACACGAGATACTGTTGCATCGACTGGAGGCAATAGGAATCTGTGGATAAGCACTAGAATGGTTCAGGGCATTCTTGACCGGCAGGTCCTTCCGTGTATCTACCCCACCGTTTCTATCAATGGAACGTGCAATTGAGCAGGGAGTACCCCAAGGATCTTCACTCAATCCGACGTTATTTAATCTCTACGTCCAGCCACTGACTGAGGTCGCCAAACGATGGGAGCTTTCTATAGTCTCATACGCGGACGACAGTTAGTGGCAGTGCTGAGTGAAGATTCTGGGCTGAACGCATCCAAGTTTAAACTTTGCTTGTCCGCAGTTACCAACTGGATGACATCTAATTACCTACAGCTTAATGCCAACAAGACTGAGGTCTTACTTGTAGGAAAGGATGTCTCAGCCTGGGGAGTGAAATGGTGGCCTGATATGTTCGGAACCCCTCCTGAACCCAAGAGTGAGGTAAAAAACCTTGGAGTCTGGCTAGACTCGTCGCTTAATTTTATTACCCACACTAAAAAGGTTGCCGCTACTTGTTTTGGGATCCTTCGGAACCTGAAGCCGATCCTAAAAATTTTCGATCCCCCTACTCGCCAGCTCATAGTTGGCCTCCATTCTATCTCGACTTGACTATGCGAGCTCCCTACTTTTGGGAGCTAACCAGGCAGAGGTAGGAAGACTGCAACGAGTCCAAAACGCGTCGGCAAGAGCCTTGACAGGGCTCCCCCGCTCCCAGTCGGTCACTAGCACCTTGACCAAACTCCACTGGCTGCCCGTGGACAAGAGGATTCAATTCAAGACCCTCTGTCTGGCATTTAAAATCTTGCACTCTGCATCTCCCTCCATGCTTTGTCCCTTGCTGACCCCCTATATCCCCAGGCGCGCGTTATGCTCAGAAGGGCAGCACCTAGTTGTGATTCCTCGAATAAATCGCTTGCGAAAGGGTGGACGCTCCTTCCGCTATCTCGCAGCGAAACTATGGAACGCCCTGCCACTCCAGATTCGGGGCTTACAGGACCTCTTACCATTAATAAAGGCTATCAAAAACCACCTCTTCTGTTGATCTCTCTGTTATGTTATAGCCGCACGTCCAATTCTGCAGTAGCCATTTTCCTGCTCATTAAAGCGCCGGGACGCCCCTTAGCTAGGGCTGCTGCGCGCTATATAAGCACCTATAACATAACATAACAGCACACAGTGCTATTAAAAGATCTTTATTTCCGCTGAGAATAGGCTCACTAGATATGCTTCACTACATCCGTTTAGCATGCATCTTCGGCATTTTTCTTGCACCACCTACTTAAAAATGTCTCCAGAGAAATGTGGCGAATTCTGTTGTATGGAAAGGGACTTTGGCAAATACATAATGTTGAAAATGGTTGTTATCAGCAGTAATAATTTCCAATGTGTTCACCATTGTTGCACTTACGAAGTAACACCTTCATGTTACGACTCATAAATGTTACAAGCTCCTTCTTTTGTGGAAGCTCACCTAGCTACATTTCACTAGCCCCCATAAATGTGGCTGTAGACGTGACTGCGGTGGAGTGTAAAACAGACCAGCATATCTCTTCCCTCCTGTGGGCTTCACCACTTCTATGCCTCATGCCTCCACAGATTCCCCATCCTTCTCAGTAGTCTCCTTTACTGTTGAACACCCTGTTGCTAGCTATATCTGTATAAATCCTTGTCATTAACGTAAAACTGTTGCTATGTGACAGGGAAGAATGCGTCAAAGTAGAATATACAAACTGGGGTGGATGAGAGGCAATACAATCGTGAAAGGGATCTAAGGTAAACGGGTAGATAAACAAAAAGTCGGTGATTGCAGTCTTGGAATCTTTATTTCAAGTGTGCTCAATTTGCATCAGTTTAGACAGCCAATGTGTTTCTCCCAAACATGGGCTGGCGATGAAAATCACTATGAGCGTCGTGCCAAGGTAAAAGGCATCGGTGGTGCGTCCAGTGTAGGACGATTGGTAAAAAAAGAAGCTTTCTCTGGCTCGAATGACTGCCTGTGTGTCATGGGTTGGAATATCTCAAGATGAAAAGTGTGGAAACACAATCAGGTGTTTAAAAACAGAGCGATAAATTGTCTTAACAAAGCGTGGGGTTGTAATTCAGTGTCCGACTGGCAACCAAGTCTCTACTGGAAGTCAATTCAAAGTAGAATATAGAAGTCTGTTCGAGCCAAATGAGGTGTAGTCAAGCTTACCCATTTCTTATTGGATTGAATGTTATATCATTGTTATTAAATTTGATTCCGCAATAAATAAATTACTAATAGAAATGAAATTTTATTTTTCGATATCAGAGCACAACATGATTGTTTTCCATGTAAGACAGGAAACTATTTAGATCCTTAATGTGCTGCTATAACAAATTATTTTCATGTTTGAATGAGGTTCATATCTGTCATGACATTGCCTTTCTTTTATTTTTTTTAGATCCAGGACTTTTATAATATTGGGAATGGGATTTTCGAAGATATATCCCGCAGGTTGCCAGTGTACCCTCAGGACTTTACTGATGGTAGGCAAAGTTTGCATTTAAAGACTTTTTCAGAACTGTAGTTAAAGTTGTACGTAGTCATTAGTTGAATTTATCTGTATCTTAAACACATCTAAATTGCATGAAAGGCAACCTTTAATAGAAGGCATAAATTGTGGGCATTGGTTAAAGAGATTACTTTCATAATGAGATACTTGCTTATTCTCCAACATTGGATCTTTTATATATTCACAGGCTTGAATCATTCCCGTTGTTGGGCTGGAAATCCCTATTGCATTAATATAGCAGTAAACAGTGTAGAAATATAAAGCATGCCTTATATAATGCAAACGGGCCATAGGCCTGTAACAACATAGTATCTTAAGTAGCACATCCACATAATTTAAAAGAACCCAAACTTCATTCAATGAGATGGAAGCTTAAGCTCTCCTACTCCCCCTAGAGGCCACCGTAGCTCAGATCTTTACTGCATGTAGTGTGAGGGAGGGACTGGCAGAGCTCTGCTCTGACCCTTTAGTGAACCTGAAATTGTTACTATTTTGTTCAGCAGTGGGTTTGAATCGGCCCTATCTTGAGCACGGAGGTACGGTGTGTTGTTTTTAGGGTAAACTATTTTCTGGACCAGGGAGACCTTGTGTCCTGACAACCAACTGTCACCAACTCTGACCATGGCTGATCGAGAAAATGTTCTTTTTAAACCTTGTTCACCTTGAGGTAGGATTTACACAGATGGTCCACATTGTCAGCATATTTATTGCTGTTATCCACTTCATAAGGCATCAAAATGTAATTGTTTTTTTTTGTTTGCGTCAGACTTTTTCAAATAAAATTCATGAACCGAAAAAGGAGGTTGCATTATTCCTTTTGGCCAAAGATTGTGCTCCTCCTTCTAAAGGAGATGCCCCCCCTCAGGGTAAGATTCCGTGGAAAGTGCCCCTCCGAACACTTCCACGAAGGCAGCATACAAAAGGAGACTTATACCGTTTCCTGAGCATGATTTATATGGTACAGCGCTTGCAGCCACCTCATCTGCTAATTCACAGGATAAACATACAAGCAAACCTCTAGACGCTATAGAGGTGATCAAATCTGTAGTGAAGAAAAATAAATCTTCAAAAGACTTCTCTTCAAAGGCATCGACAACAAGACCATCGATAAATACTTCAACACCATCACCATTAAAGGAGTTCAGTTTAAGTTAGCCCAAAAAAATGCAATCCTACCGAGAAGGCTAGTGATTATTCCTCCAGACAGCAAGGCTATGCCTCAAACTACTAAAATTGATATATGAGAAACTACTAAGATATTATATGGAACCAGATGTGGTTCGAATGCCAATGGCCTTTTTATCAACGTTGCAACAGATGATGGAGACTTTCACTAATTTATCCCACATCAATCAGCTGGTAATCCTCAATGGTGTTAGATGCTACACCTATTCTCCCACACCCCCATCTGCTCCTTCTCTGAATTGAAATGGATAACACAACATCCATGCTCTACATAGCCAAGCAAGGAGGAACACGGTCCAAACTCCTTTCAGAAGAGTCTCAGCTGCTGTGGTACTGAGCCATTTCTCACAGGATAGAGATTGATGTGGAACGTCTATCTGAAAGAAACACGTTTGTTAGATTCCTTACCTTAGAATAACCCCCAGGCGTCAGACTGGATCCGGAAAATTTTGCGTAGCAGTACCCTTGTGTGCCGGTAGGCGTCGTCTGCGGGTCCGTCACCGGCGCCAGGATGACTTCGTCGGAGTACTTAGACGCCGCCCTTGCGCGCTGACGTCAGTTCTATTTTCCGCGCCAGCAAGCGCAGGTCCGGAGAAAGCAGTACCTCAGTCACTTTTTGTCTAAACTTTTTTGATCATTTTTGATCTCTTTTCGAGTCTTCACGACTCTCGGAGCCGGTTGGGATGCCCGGGTTCAAGCCCTGTACCGACTGATGTCGGTTACCGATGGCCAGTGCCTGTATTGCCTTTGGGCCGACCACGACGACCGGTCGTACCCCGACTGCTGGGCCTTGACGTCGAAGGCTAGACGGGAGCGATCCCGTAAGCGCCTCGAGCTCTGGCAGTCGGCCCCGCGCCACTCAAGGTCCCAGTCCAGGAGGGGGTCGAGGGACCGGTCGCGGGGCCACAGTCATTGAAGCTCGACGAGTTGACACCATTCGTCGGGCTCTAAGTCCTCAGGTAAGAGGCACAAGAAGTCGAAGAGATGACATCGCTCTTCTGGCTCCCCCTGATGCGCGCACGACGCGGCCGGGGGTTCGGGCGACACCGCCTCCTTTGTTAGATCTATTTGCCACAGAAGAGAACGCGCAATGTCATCAGTTCTGCGCATTGGAATTTCCAAGGCGGCACTCGCTCGGAGACGCATTTCGTCGCGAGTGGAGTTGCGGTCTGTTGTACGCCTTTCCGCCTATACCACTTCTGCCCAGAGTGCTGAAGAAGATCAGGCGCGACAGAGCCCAAGTCATCCTTGTGGCTCCGGACTGGGCACGAAGATACTGGTATCCCGAGCTACTCCACATGCCAGTCGATCCCCCGATTCGTCTGCCACTTCAGGAGGACCTTCTGTCGCAGCAGCAGGGGACGGTCCTCCACCCGAACCTGGCCAGTCTCCACCTCCATGCGTGGAGATTGAGCGGCGACAGTTGAGGCCATTTGACTTGCCTCCTGAAGTCTGCGATGTAATTCTGGCAGCCAGGCATCCCTCCACAAAATGGGTATACGCCTGCAAGTGGAACAAATTTGTGGAATGGTGCACAGCAAAGGCTGTGGATCCACTCTCTGCCCCCCTTTCTGAGGTTCTCCTCTTCCTTCTTTCTTTTGCCCAGCAGGGCTCTGCTCTGGGCACGATTATGGCTACCTCTTTGCCATTTCCGCCTTCTTAAGGCTACCTGATCAGCCCTCATTGTTCAAGTCCCCCATTGTAAATAGGTTCTTGAAGGGCATCACTCATATGTTTCCCCCTGTTCCTTTCGTGATGCTGCAGTGGGACTTGAACCTTGTTCTGACTTATCTGATGTGCGCTCCTTTTGAGCCACTTCATAACTGTCCTCTTAGTCTTCTCACTCTTAAGACTGCATTCCTGGTTGCCATCACCTCTGCCAGGAGAGTGAGTGAGCTCCAGGCCCTTTCTTCACTACCTCCTTTCCTTTCTGTCCATCTGGATAAAGTTGTGTTGCGGACGCGACCCTCTCTCCTGCCCAAGGTAGTCACAGCCTTCCACATCGGGCAGTCCATCACCTTGCACACCTTCTTTCCGCCTCCACATCCCTCGAAAGATGAAGAGAGGCTCCACCGTCTGGACCCAAAACGTGCGCTCTCATACTATCTGGATCGCACACGCCAGTTCCGGGTGGATGACCAACTCTGTGTTCGTTACGTGGGCGCTAAGAAGGGATGGGCGGTGCACAAACGAACCATCTCTCGGTGGGTCGTCTTGTGCATCAAGATTTGCTACTCCTTGGCGAAGAAGGAGCCTCCTGTTGGGCTGAGGGCCCATTCCACTCTGGCCACGGCGGCTTCTACTGCCCGGGGTCGGGGAGTCCCCTTGCAGGACATCGGTCAGGCAGCTACGTGGGGCTCGCTGCACACGTTTGCAAGACACTACTGCCTGGACAGCCAAGTTCGGAGAGATGGCTTCTTTGGCCGTTCTGTTCTCCAGGACTTTCTGGTGTGATCATTGGTTCACAGACCCACCACCGGGGTTTGTATTTCTGGGGTATCTATACTAAGGTAAGGAATCTAACTAACGTGTTTCTTACAGATGAACAAGTTACTTACCTTCGGTAACTATATATCTGTAAGAAACATTAGTTAGTGAGATTCCTTACCGCCGCACCCATCCTCCCCGTTCTGCGAACCGATATCTAGGGTTGAGGTCATCCCTTTCAGGGCCCTAGTTTCATGGCACCAGTGTCTGTTTATATCATGGCTCTGCGTTTCTGGTGCGGAAAAGCTGTGTATAAGAACTGACGTCAACGCGCGAGGGTGGCATCTAAGTACTCCGTCATCTCGGCGAGCCGGACGCGGTTCGCAGACGACGCCTACCGACGCGCAAGGGTACTGCTACGTGAAATTTTCCGGATCCAGTCTGACACCTGGGGGTTATTCTAAGGTAAGGAATCTAACTAATGTTTCTTACAGATATATCGTTACCGAAGGTAAGTAACTTGTTCGTCAGGTTGCCAGAACGATCAGGCAAATGCACTCAGTTGAGTTTCTCCATCATGACCCCAAGTCCCTGAAGTTGACCGCATGGTACATGAACATCTAGTGTTTGGCCATTTAGGTCTTCCGTAAGAATTTAAACATATTCTGGTGCAGGCTTGAGCTCCAGTGATAACACTTACCATGCTAAATGGAAGCGTGTCTGTATATGGTGCAGGAATAATGTTTATCCACTTAAAATGAAACGTATTTAGATCCTTCGGTATTTGTTAAATTTAGCCGAAAGTGGGCTCAAATATTCCTCAGTCGGGGTCCATCTTGCTGCAATTTCAAAATTCAGAAGAACGGATACATCGGCATCTATTCTGTTTTCCCAAATTATCATTAAACCGTTTATAAAGGGCTCTTCATAGTGTTTCCACCCCTTCAACATCCTCTTGTTCAATAGAGTACTAAGTCAGCTGATATCTCCTTTTGAGCCCATACATAAAGCAGAAATAAAATGTTCTTGGAAAATAGCACTTCTCTTAGCTCTAACATCCGCAAGGAGAGTGGGAGAGATCCAATCATTCACCATCATTAAGCTGTTTCTCTGGTTCAGGAAGGACCGGGTAATTCTCAGCCGTAAATGTATTCCAAATATTTCCAACTCAACTAACATTCCCCTAGATGAACCTGTCGTTCTTGGATCTCTCTTCCCAAACTTATTTTCAACAGCAGAAAGATTGTTACATTCTTTGGACCCTTGTAGATGTCTCAGATTCTATGTAGACAAGACAAAGGACATACCCACATTACACCAGCTGTTTCTTGTTTAGTTCGAGGCATGTGGGCTGCTAAATTCATATCTTAGCATTAGATCGCCGCCTAGTGTTGGGCTCGGATGATTGCACATTGTTGTCCTGGAAGAGTCTTCGAAGTATCCTGAGATAGGTGGCTCCTCCCCATGGACTACAGTGCGCATGGGCATCGGCTCCATCCCCAGATTGTTTTTTTCCGCCATTGGGTTCGGATGTGGTCTCGACGTCTTACTGTCGGAACCAAGTAAAACTACCTTTTAGCGGCCAAAAGGCCTCGATTTTCTTGCGTCGGTATTGTCTGCGCACGGTCTCGAGTCTTCCGTCTCTTGGAGCCGGAATAAGCGGAGTTTTCTTCGCTCTCTGAACTTTGAGGCCTTCTCATCGCGACACGACTGCAAGCCTTTACGGACATGGAGCGGAGCCCGTTTAAGTACTGCCCGCTCTGTGGGTCCAAGTACCCACACATCGATCTACACCCCGTGTGTAACAAGTGCCTTTCGCCGGACCACGACGACGGCAAGTGCAAGGCCTGTGCACAGTTCCGCTCCAAGAAAACTCTCAAGCTTCGGCGCGCGGTGCGCTTGGAAGCTAGGCAAGCGGCCCCGGATCCGGAGAACATCTTCGGCGACCAGGAAGAAGAGGTCCAGGGTCACCATCTACAAATCTCCCCATCACAGACGGAGGTCGAGGCGGATCCGGGAGACGACGACGGAGTCGCGGGTCAAGTCCTCGAATACGTCGAAGAGGTAGGAGACGACAATGAGATTTATGGGGCCGCGGCAGACAGCTCGGGGGACGAGCTCTGCCCTGAAGGTTACGAAGATACCGACCGGGACACGGGATCGCCTGTCGGCCTTACCCAGGACCCGTTGCCGCAAGCCACAGCCCCGCCTTCAGGCCCGGCTACGGACTCACTTGCTGGGCACGGTGTTTCGAAACCGAAACTGAAACCATCGGGGTCGTCAACACCTAAAATGGCCGACCCGAAATCGAAACTGAAACCTAAGGACTCGAGTGTCCCTAAGATGGCTGCCGTGCCAGTGAAGAAATCGGTGCCCGTCGCCCCATCGGCTCCGTCGACCTCCGGTCCGCAGAAGCCGAGGAAGTCTGTCGATTCCGATGCTCCAAAATCGAAACCGACGCCCGAGGAAGGGGCCTCCAAGAAAGATGGTCGGCACGGATCAGCGGCTACGGCGCCGTCCAAGCCCGCCAAGGTCGGCTCCAAAGAGGCTACGCACAAGAAGTCTGCGCCCCGGCCTCAGGAATCGGAGGTGCCGAAGACGGTTTCCGCGCCCAAAACGCACAAGGCCCACGAAGAAGTCGGATCCGATGGACCGCTCAAAGCATCCTTGTCGGCGACGAAACCCACTGGCAGTGTACCGTCCCCCATTGCGGAGTCACTGCAGTGGATCAGGGAGAAAGCCTTTGCTCCATCGGCTCCGATGCCATCACCGCAGCCGCAAAAGGACACTCCGGCAAAGCCTTCTGGAAAACTCCTCTTTCTCTTGCCACCTAAGGAGGCGCCGAAAGCGTTTTCGACGAAATCGGCTCCGAAACAGGGTTCCTCGCTGGCTGACCCTCTTCCACGTCGTGTACTCGAATCGGAAGACGATTCAGAGCGTTTCATCGATGCTGCCACCGGCAAGCTGACACTCTATAAGAGGAAGATCACTTCTGAGCCGGTGGACTCCTACATCATCCCACTGAAGAAAAAGAGGGTGCCCCTTGACGCCTCAGGCCTCACGGAACCGATCCAGCCTCCTCCAAGACGGAGCCCCACTCCCTCCCCAGAACACTCTGTGGGTGAGGGGTATGATGAGGATGAGCAGTACAATTTCCCTATCGATGAACCTGATGTACAACCGGATTCATACGATGACACTGGTGACCAGAACACCCAAGGTGTGGGCCAAGACCCACAGACCTTTAATGCACGTGCATCCCCGACTGAGGACTCAGCAGGATTTCATGCACTAATTGAAAGGGCGGCGGCCAATCATGATGTGGACATGCATGCCGACCCGGTTGAGGAAGACTTCCTTTTCGACACCTTTGCAATATCTGAAAGGACAGTAAAAACACTTCCTATGCTGAAAGGTGTCCTCAAACATGCTGGGGACATTTTTAAGGAGCCTACGAGGGCGAGAGTGGTCAACCCTCGCATTGAAAAGAAGTACAGGCCTGCACCTGCGGACCCCGCCTACATCCGGGGACAATTGCCACTGGACTCTCTTGTGGTTGCCAATGCCAGGAAACGTGCCAACTCCCAGACAACGGGTGAAGCTCCTCCCCGGATAAGGAGTCCAAAGTGCTAGAGGCAGGAGGCAAACGAGTAGCTGCACAGGCAGCAAACTTTTGGCGCATAGCCAATACACAGGCGCTCCTGGCGCGTTACGATAGGGCGCACTACGACACCCTAGAACAGGTTATACAACACCTGCCCCCACAGTTCCAAGAAGGCACCAAAATGCTTATTGAGGAAGGAAAGCTAATATCAAACGCAGCCATCAAGTGTGCACTTGACGCTGCGGACACAGCTGCTAGGGCTATCAACACTAGCGTTATGCTGAGAAGACAAGCGTGGCTCCGCATCTCAGGGTTTAAGCAGGATATTCAGACAACAATTCTTAATCAGCCAGTCAATCCTGATAGTCTGTTTGGTCCGGATGTTGACACCACCCTAGAGAAAATAAAGAAAGACACAGAAACTGCTAAGTCTATGGGGGCCCTACAGTCCCAACAGTTTCGTGGCAGCAATTTTCGTCGCTCAGGTGCACGTGGCGTCACCAGAGGACAGATGGGTCAACAATCCCAGTTCTCCAAAGGTGGGGCGCAATCCTCGTTCACTAAACAGAACAAGGGAGGTTACAGGAATAACAGCAACAGAGGTCGCGGCAGAGGAAACAACAGCTCCCGCGCCTCTACTCCAAGCAAACAGTGACTCTCTGTCACTGCCCCCCGACCACCTAACACCTGTCGGGGGGAGACTGCAGCAGTTCCTGCCCGTCTGGAGAAACATCACCACAGACAGGTGGGTGCGACAACTAGTCCAGTATGGTTATTGCCTAGAGTTGAAATCCACTCCACCCAACATCCCACCAAGGCAAAGGCCTATGTCCGCAGAGCACTTGCACTTATTGCAGCAGGAAGTGGTGGCGATGCTGCAAAATGGCGCAATCGAGCTCGTGCCGGTGGGGGAGGAAGGCACAGGGGTATATTCCCTGTACTTCCTTATTCCAAAGAAGGACGGTTCTCTCAGGCCCATTCTCGATCTACGTCCCCTCAACCTGTACATACTATCGGAACATTTCCACATGCTTACACTGCAGCAGATTCTTCCCTTGCTAAACCAGGGAGACTTCTTAGCAACCTTAGATCTCAAGGATGCTTATTTCCACATTCCACTACACCCGTCACACAGGAAATACCTCAGGTTCACTATTCAAGGCAGGCACTACCAGTTCAAAGTCCTACCCTTCGGAGTCACAACAGCCCCGAGGGTGTTCACCAAGTGTCTAGCGACAGTGGCGGCGCACCTCAGGAGGCAGAATATCCATGTCTACCCCTACCTAGACGACTGGCTCGTACAAGCCAAGTCAGAGCAACAGTGCGCCGCAGACATGTCGACTACAATTCGCCTGCTTCACGATCTGGGTTTCTCCCTGAACTACCCAAAATCGCATCTTCAGCCGGCACATGTCCGGCAGTTCCTGGGTGCTACGATCAACACCCTGACAGCCATGGCTCAGCCAAACCAAGTCAGAATCGACAGCATTCAGTCGCTGATCCAACGATTCAGTCCACGACACTCCCTGCCAGCGAGAGTGTTCATGCAGTTGATAGGCATGATGGCCTCCTGCATCTTCATAGTCCCTCACGCACGGTTGCATATGCGCCCGCTCCAGGAGTGCTTAGCGAATCAGTGGACACAGGCTCGTGGGCAATTGACAGACCTAGTGTTGGTTACCAGTCGGGCATACGACTCTCTGCATTGGTGGACTCCACACAACCTTTGCAAGGGCCGACTGTTCCAAGAGCCTGTGCCGCAGATTATCCTGACAACGGACGCATCTCTCCAGGGATGGGGAGCTCATGTGCTCACTTACACAGTGCAGGGACTATGGACGACGCAGCAACAGAAGATGCACATCAACTATCTGGAACTGATGGCAATCTTCATGGCGCTCAAGTCCTTCATTGTACATCTGAGCAACAAGGTCGTGCTAGTCCGGACGGACAACATGACCGCGATGTACTACATTCAAAAGCAGGGAGGCACCCACTCGCCACAGCTGTCTCATCTGGCTCAGAGCATGTGGAAGTGGGCCATTCAGAGGAACATTTTCCTCATGGCAGAACACCTCCCAGGAAAGGACAATCAGATGGCGGATCTGCTCAGCAGATACAGCCATCAGATGCACGAGTGGGAGATACACCCTTCTGTTCTCCACCCGTACTTCCAGCAGTGGGGTCATCCGGAGATAGACCTGTTTGCCACAAAGGAGAACGCAAAATGCCGACTCTTTGCCGCCAGGTTCCCTCACCCACAGTCGCAGGGGAATGCGATATGGATGAACTGGTCAGGCAAATTTGCGTACGCTTTTCCGCCAGCCCCTCTAATACCGCTGGTCGCAAGAAAGCTAAGGCAGCACTCCATGACTCTCATCCTGGTTGCTCCAACGTGGGCACGCCAGGCTTGGTACACCACGTTCCTCGAACTCTCAGTGGTGCCGCATCAAAGACTGCGCCTCACGCCCAGTCTTTTGACGCAGAACCATGGAGACATTCAGCATCCAGATCCACAACAGCTCAACCTGGCGATCTGGCTCCTGAAGTCCTAGAGTTTGGATACCTTAACCTACCTCCAGAATGCATGAGTATCATCAAGGAGGCGAGGAAACCAACTACTAGAGCATGCTATGCTGCTAAGTGGAAGCGTTTTGTCATCTACTGTACGTCCAATGACATCAACCCACTAGATGCATCTATCCCCAACATCATCTGCTATCTGCTACATCTCTACAAGTGCAATCTGGCGTACACTTCCATTAGGATACATCTATCAGCCATAGCGGCTTATCTTCAGAACAGGCAGCACCTCTCTGTCTTCAGAGTGCCCGCCATTAAAGCCTTCCTTGAAGGTCTGAAGAGAGTCATTCCCCCAAGGACACCACCAGCTCCGGTGTGGAACCTCAACGTCGTTCTCACCAGACTGATGGGACCACCATTTGAGCCACTGCACTCGTGTGAGCTCCAATTCCTTACGTGGAAAGTGGCCTTTCTTATAGCTATTACGTCTCTGAGGCGTGTCAGTGAGCTGCAAGCGCTCACAATACAAGAGCCATTCATTCAAATTCACCCAAATAGGGTAGTGCTACGCACTAACCCTAAATTCCTTCCTAAGGTGGTGTCACAGTTTCATCTAAATCAGACCATTGACTTACCAGCATTCTTTCAAAACCCGCAAACGGTGGCGGAAAGGATGCTCCATACCTTAGATGTACGAAGGGCGTTGATGTACTACATAGACAGGACACAACACTTTCGAAAGACAAAGCAACTCTTTGTTGCCTTCGCACCACAACACAAAGGCAACCCAATCTCCAAGGCAGGGATAGCCAGGTGGATTGTTAAGTGCATCCAGATATGTTATCAGAAAGCGAAGCGCACTTTAACAATACCCCCCAGGGCGCACTCCACGCGCAAACTGGGGGCATCCATGGCTTTCCTGGGGAACATTCCTTTGGAGGACATTTGCAGAGCAGCCACGTGGGTCACACCACACACCTTCACAAAACACTACTGTGTTGATGTGCATTCCAAACAGCAAGCTGCTGTAGGACAGGCTGTTCTCAAAACACTTTTTCAGGTTTCTGCAGCTGGCACGGGCAACCGCCGCTGATGGAGGGACTGCTATGTATTCTATGCTAAGATATGAATTTAGCAGCCCACATGCCTCGAACTGAATATGCTACTTACCAGTATGCATCTGTTCTTGGCATGTAGGGCTGCTAACATTCATATCACCCGCCCTCCTCCCCGGTGCCTGTCGCAGCTGCAGATATACTATTGTATTTATTCATTAGCATGGACATCCTTTACACTTTCACTCCATCTTCTGCCACAATGGCGAAAAACAATCTGGGGATGGAGCCGATGCCCATGCGCACTGTAGTCCAGGGGAGGAGCCACCTATCTCAGGATACTTCGAAGACTCTTCCAGGACAACAATGTGCAATCATCCGAGCCCAACACTAGGCGGCGATCTAATGCTAAGATATGAATGTTAGCAGCCCTACATGCCAAGAACAGATGCATACTGGTAAGTAGCATATTCAATCAACCACGAAAAGGTCAAGCCCTGCCCAAACGGGGGCTAGCTCATTGGCTATCGCCTGCTTGGCTTTCTGTCATGTCAAAGCCAAGCTTCCCCTGCATAGAAAAGTGAAGGCACATTCCACTAGGAGCATGGCTTCTACTGCAGCACTCAATGCAGAGGTGCCCTTAAAGAATGTCTGCCATGTAGCCACCTGAAGGAGCAGGCATACATTCACAAACAACTGCTGCCTAGATGTGGACGCAGAAGCAGACGCAGCAGTGGTACAAGCAGTTCAGGAAACCTGTTCTCCAGTATTAGGGTGTCTTTTATAGATTCACATGCTTGAATATTCCCCGTCGTCGGAGTGGGAGTCCCACGGTAAATAAAATAGCAATAACATACTAATAATATGTATATGTAACACATAACGGATGAAATACATATTAGAAAACAGGCAGAAAATGCCTAGACATAATTCCTCATAGGAATACATGAACAGAGAAAAAACACTTGTAGCGTATTCCTGTCATTATGTTGGTCCAAATTGTAGCCAATCAGGCGCCAGCAGCCCTCCAGAACCTTCTCCTCAGAGCTCAGCACCTCAGATTTTCTACCGCACGTCGTGTGAAGGGAGTCTCCCTAAGCTCTGCTCATTTTTCTTCAATTTTCTTCATTTTTCTTCACTTTTTCCTTCATAATATCAGTTTTGTAATGTCTTCTTACATGAAGTTTACCTTCAGACCCTGCGTCACTTGTGGGAAGCTGAGTCCTTTTCCTGTGAACCCTCATGAAGAGTATAAGGGCCAGCACTCTGCCTGTCTCTGACATGGTAGGTGGAGAAGGGGTTGTTCTTGTGCTTAGACTATACCCCCCTTCTGATGTGGGAGGATTTCTTTGTTTGTCCTGCATTAAGGTTTTAAGTGATGCTTCTCCTCTACTTCGCCAGCTGAAGTAACATCACAATTAAGGGGTCTCTGGCCTTCTTTGAGTCTGTGCCTCCCACATTTACGCCCACGAGATTTACTCTCAGGCGTCTAGACTCACTCTGCGCACTTTTCTACGTGACCATGTGCCAGCTTGTCGACGATACGGTCGATGTACTCTGACGACAATCTCTGCCGTCACTGGTGCTCTGGTGCCAGGACGGGTTCCCCAGCGGTATACAGTGCCAGGACACCACGTAACGAGGTAACCGTGCGCTTTACAAGTATACATACATTACATTACATACATTACATTACGACAATGCCTCCAGGCATTCGTAGACAGTGAGGACAGTGTCCTCTTGTCGACGGTGGGCTCTTGTCGACGGTGGGCTCTTGTCGACGGTGGGCTCTTGTCGACGGTGGGCTCTTGTCGACGGTGGGCTCTTGTCGACGGTGGGCTCTTGTCGACGGTGGGCTCTTGTCGACGGTGGGCTCTTGTCGACGGTGGGCTCTTGTCGACGGTGGGCTCTTGTCGACGGTGGGCTCTTGTCGACGGTGGGCTCTGGTAGACGGTGGGCTCTGGTAGACGGTGGGCTCTGGTAGACGGTGGGCTCTGGTAGACGGTGGGCTCTGGTAGACGGTGAGCTCGGTAGATCTTCAGATCAGAATTATGTATTTCTGACAACTAGGCTGCCACACCCTGTACCAGGGCGGGAATACGTCTTCTCTTGCAACTGGAGTTCTATTGCATTCACCTTTGGTGTATATTGGAGGTTTTTTCCCCTCCTTATGAAGAAAGCGGCGAATCGTTTTCCCCTTTCCCCTCGTCCTGGGGAAACCACAGAAACAAGTTCGTTCAGTCCCTATCATAGACTTTATTTAGAAAGAAGGTGTTAAACTCATGCGGAGGCCAAACTCTGTGCCGGCGTTTTTTCCACGCCTCGGCAAATGTGAAGCTCCCCACTATTCACCTGTTTTTCTAGTCTCTCAGCCTACCCTGACTCAGTCATTACTCAGGCGGCACAGCAATTATCTTGCAAGCCAGTTGGGCAGGTTGCCGCCAGATGTGCTCTTGACATGTTGGCGCTAGTAGAACTCATTCCAGAATCCTCCAAGCCTCACGCTTTGAAGATCTTGCAGGAGGAGGAAAGAGCGAGAGAAGCGCATCAGAAATTATACACTGTGCAGCAGACATTGCGTGTACAGGTTTTCGACAGCTCGCAATAGGAGCAGTCTAGCAAAGACATTTTTGCTTCAGTGCTGCGTCTTTCGAAAGGAGGTTCAGACTTCCATGCTTAACTTGCCTTTTGATTGAGGATCCCTTCTGGCCAGCATGTTGATGAGGCACTGCAGACCATCTTAAAGAACACAGATACTGCACGCAACCTCTGGATATAGAATTGCAGCCTTTTCGTGGTGCAGAGGACGTAGATTCACGTCCTTTTTTCAAGGGAGTACCATCCAGTATTGGCTCCTACAATCAGAACCAACTGCGTTACTCAAATCAAACGCAGTCACATGGGCAAAGTACCAACAGGTCCTTCATAGAAAATCATCGCACAGCCGAGGCAACTCTTCTAAGAAACAATGGACTACCTTGAACCCACCTTTATTCCCTCCAAAAACGTCAGAGGTCTAATATCTCCCTTTTATTACAATTGGTCAAAGCTGACAGAGGACCGTTGAGGTTTTTACACGTTATGCCCAAGGGCACACTAGAATTTGTCAAATCTCCCTCTTTCTACACCTCCAAAGGAACTCCACCTTCTCATCTATGGGAGTCGTTTGCTCAAGTGTCTATATGGATACACACAGGGACCGTCGGAGTGGTTCCGAATATCCAACAGCGTTAGGGTTTACTCTCAGTTCCTCATCAACAAGCAAATCAGGAAAGTTGCACATGATTTTAGATCTTTGCGCAAACTTTACAAATGTTGTACCTCAAGAGAGTCCTAAAGTTCTCATGCCAGAACGAATTATAACTACTCTCAACCTCCAGGATGTCTATTTTCATGTGCCAATCCTTCCTAAGTACAGGAAGTGGCTACGCTTTACAATAGGTACAATACATTTTCAATTATAATCCTACCTTTTGGACTTAGGTCCTCTTCACGTGTCTTTACGTAGATCCTGGCGCCAGTGGCAGCCTATCTACGTCTGCAAGGCATACAAATTATCATTACTGAGACAACTGTATAATAAGGTCTCGCTCTTATTTACAGGCAGTCCAGCACACCCAGACTTGTCAGTCACTGTTTTTAAACCTGGTTTTCAATAAATCATGACCAGTCCCAACTAGTACTAGCTCCGATATGAACGTTTCTCGGAGCATCAATCAATACAAACCTAACAAAGGTGTTTGACTCACACGAACGATGGGCCTGCAGCTCCCACTTGGTGGTTTCTTCTACGTACGAAAAAATCTGTTTCAGTAGATCCTCAGTCATTCCTGGCCTCAGCCTCCACCTGCATCCCGTTGGTTCCCAACTACAGATTGCACATGAGATAATTGCTAGAGGAGCTAGACAAGCAGTGGTTGCAGGTTTCCAGTTCAATCGAAGATCTCATTCAAATCACTCCTCGGATGCAAGAGGCAGTTGTGTTTGGTGGGTCCAAGAAAGAAATTTGTAGAAGGGGTGTGCGTTTCAAGAAGCGTCAAATTACACAATCCCCACAGACGCATCCCTCGAGGGTTGGGGAGCATATCTTCAAGGGCTGAAGGTCAGTGAGAGATGGAACCCTCAGCAAAAGGCTTGGCACATCAATCTGCTAGAGCGAGGTGTCATCTTCTTAGCCCTCAAATCTTCTTGTGCAATCATTCAAGGGGCCACAGTATTGGTTCGCACAGACAATACTTCAAGTATGCATTACTTAAACAAACAGGGAAGAACGAGGTTGGTTCTTCTATCTCAGGAAGCCCAAGAGATATGGGCTTGGGCGATACGACACAGGATCAATCTCTTGGCTGTTCATGTGCCGTGAGTTGCAAATGTGCTGGCGGACACCCTTTGGCAGGTCCACGGTGTCCAACCACGAATAGGAACTGCATCAGCCAACGGCGGATCGAATCTTCCAGCAGTGGGGTCATCTCGATCTGGACCTGTTTGCGACAGAAAATAACAGCAAATGCCTGTTTTCTTTGCCAGCTGGCATCCCCACAGGGACTCGCAGGTGAAGGTATTTTCGATAAACTGGTCTCAAATATATGCTTACGCTTTTCCTCCGATACCGTTGGTTCTGAAAGTTCTCCGGAAGATGAAGAAAGAGACGTGTCGCTTGATTCTCTTCGCCCCCAGGTGGCATCGCCAATACTGGTTCACCAGACTTCTTCTCCTCTCAGAGTACGATCCAATACAGTTTCGACCAATACCGAATCTCCTCTCCTTTCAAAATGGTCAAATTTGCCATCCGGCTTCTCTAAAATTAGCAGCTTGGCGTCTGAGCACCTTGAATTAGCTCATCAGGCTATCACGGCGGATTGTAAGGAGGTACTGGCTTCCGCGAGAGCACCTACTAAAATAAAGACGTACAGACTGTAATGGAAAAGAATCTGCATTTGGTGTTAATCTGCTGGAGTTCACCCATTTCATGCAACCTCCGGACCAGATATATATATTACCTTTTTTCTTGCACTTTGCAAGATCAGGCTTATCTCATGCAACGTTGAAGGTCTTTTTGGCAGCCATTTGAAGGTAACGTCAGGATGGTTCCATCTCTCTTTATTCTTCAAGAATACCACAGTTCTTTAATTGACTATTTGAATGTTTCCTCCTGTACGTCGTCCGCCTCCATCATGGCATTTTCAATGTAGTATTAGCACAGCTCATGCGCCACCCATTTGAGCCAATTTTAGGGTGTATTTCAAATTCTTGGCATAGAGCATTTCTCTTTTGCTAGCATTAACTTCATCTAGAAGAGTCAGTGATGTTCAGGCTTTCAACATCAATTCACCTTTCTTACAATTCACGTCCAATTCTGTGGTGCTACCTACAAACCCAAGGTTTATGCCTAAGGTGCCTTCGGATTTTCACCTGAATGAACCAGTCATCTTTAAGACGTTTTTCCTAATCCGCAATCCACTGCGGAGAGGGCATTACATTCCCTTGACATCAGAAGATGTTTAAAATTCTATTTGCAAAGGACCTCTGTCATTCTCATATCCGATCAACTGTTTATTGCCTATGGAAAGATACAGCAAGGACAAGCAGTGTCTAAACAAACCATGGTTAGATGGATTTCTGCAGCTTCTGACTTTTGCCATCTTCATAGCTTATGGACGTTTCCACAATGGGCGTCCAGTTCCCGAACCTACAATTGCTCGTTGGGTTTCCTCGGCCATAGTTTTCTGCCATCAACAGGCAGGCAAGCCTCTACAGTCTTCAGTGAGGGCCCATTTTACCAGGGCGATGTCGTCTTCAACTGCCCTCTTTGCCGGTGTGCCGCTGCATCAGATCTGCACAGCAGCCACATGGTCAAGCAGGCACACGTTTACGAAACACTACTGCCTGGGTGCCATAAACGAAGCAGACACTGCAGTGGGACAGGCTGTGCTTCGCACTCTTTTTCAATAAGGTGAGCCTCTGTCTTCCCTCCTCCATTATGGGAAGTTTTCTTCGGATATTACTGCTTTCAATTTCATATTCAAGCATGTGAATCTATGAAAGACACCCTAATACTGGAGAAGAACACTTGTTACTTACCTGTAAACAGGTGGTTCTCCAGTATTGGTGTCTTTCATAGATTCACATGCGACCCACCATTCCTCCCCTCAGAGGCTCTCTTCTCCTCAGACTCTGTGGTCACTCTTGTGCTACGAAAATCTGAGGTGCTGAGCTCTGAGGAGAAGGTTCTGGAGGGCTGCTGGCGCCTGATTGGCTATAGTTTGGACCAACATAATGACAGAAATAGGCTACAAGTGTTTTTTCTCTGTTCATGTATTCCTATGAGGAATTATGTCTAGGCATTTTCTGCCTGTTTTCTAATATGTATTTCATCTGTTATGTGTTGCATATACATATTATTAGTATGTTATTGCTATTTTATTTACCGTGGGACTCCCACTCCGACGACGGGGAATATTCAAGCATGTGAATCTATGAAAGACACCAATACTGGAGAACCACCTGTTTACAGGTAAGTAACAATAGTTCTTTTATTGAAGGCGAGCCTGCTTTCCCCTTGTTGTATCTTATAATGTGTACTGCTTGCTGTTCTGATTCAACCATGTGAACATACAAAAGAATCAATGTTTGAGAAGACATTGGTTACTTACATGCAACTCGAGTTCTCCAGCATTGATACCTTTTATATATTCTCATGGAACACTCCCTCCTCCGCAGTCTGAGGCTCATCTTATTTTATTCTTACACTTGTGCTTTGAAATTTGATCTGATAGCTGCTTGGGGGAGCCAAGGAGCCTATGCTTCCACCTCATTGGCTGAAGTTTGGGTTCTTTCAAATGAAGTAGATGTGCTACTAAAAAATACTATGTTTTAGGCCTACGGTCCTTTTGCATTGTATACAGTATGCTGTATATTGTTTCACAGTTTATTGCTATATTGTACCGTATTCCCAGCATGATAATGGGTAATGATTAACCCTGGGCAAAGCACTACTCTACGCTCGTGTAATTTGCGAAGTTTCCACTACTTTGCACTACGCAAATTGCACGTAACACAGTGCAAACACTGGGGAGAGGAGTTGGCCTAACGGCTAGGGCGCTTGACCTCGGACCTGGGGATATGGGTTCGAGTCTCGGTAACGACGCCAAAAACCTCCTGTGATTCTGGGCAAATCACTTAATCTTCCCGTGCCTAAAATGAAAGTGTGTCCTCGTGTAACGTAACTGGAAAAATATGTAAAGCGCTCTGATACCTGATTCGGTTCGGGTCTAGTTCGCGCTATGTAAAACTCTGCAAAATAAAAAAAACACGCGTAGCATAGTGCAGCGGTCATTTTTTGCTTGCTCGCGGTCCTCAACGTCAAGTTGGCGACTGCAAGCAAGCAAAATGACATCCCGGCGAGACTTTTTCCTCGTTCGCGATCAGCAACATCAAGTTGCTGATCGCGAGCGTGGAAAATAAACCTCCCGGCGAGATTCTCAACCCGGGGAGGTCAGGTTTTCTCATTGCGAGTGGTCGCGTATGCTCGCAACCACCCGCGATGAGAAACTACCAGTCCGCGTTGAGAAAGCTGCCGCTCGAGTAAAAGTCTACTCGAGCGGCAGAAAACTACAGCTGGCACTGTGCAAGATGCCGTTTTCAATGGTTGCACAGTGCAGACAAGCATCCGGCACTGTGCAATCATTGAAAACGGCATCTTGCACTGTGTGAACGTGCTACTACGCAGTTCGCGTAGTGCTATGCGTAGCTCGTGTAGTGCAAAGTGCACTTTGCGTAGCGCTACTTCGCAAATTACGCCCAGGGTTAGTAATGATTCAAGCAGTGAATATATCAAAAAGATCTGTTTGGAGAACTGGAGTTACAGGTACCTAACTAATTTCTGCTCTCGGTTCACTGGCATTCACCAAAGTAAACAAGTCTACCTGTTATTGCTTCAAGTTTACTGGTCTTTTACAACCAATTCCACTTGAACTAGACATGTCCGTCATCTGTAGAAAGTATAACTTTTCTGACCCTTGGCATTATCACTCCACTAAGTCCCAATTGCCTCTTCCACTAATTGACACCTTTATATGCATATAGCAATTGCTTTATTTGAAAATGTATTTGCTGTTCTGAAAAACGGAATGTTGTGTAAAGGTTTCAGTGGGAACCAGATTGCAAGTTTTTAACGAAACTTTCTTTAGCTGCCAAAGAGTTCGGAGAAAGACTGGCTAATCTCTTAAGAGTCTGTAGTGTCCATGTTGATGTCCTCTTCTATGCCACTTCTGAGAAACAAAAAGTGGCTGAGAAAAGGCTCTCGAAGGTACAAGGAATGCAGACTCTTTTCAAGCCCAGACTGTTTACTCACAGTTGCCAAAGCTTCCCCCATTCACAGATCCTCCACAGGTCTAAGAAGGAGGCCCAGAGATCGACATAGAGAAGTTCATATCCTGACCCGGTGCAAAGCCAACTTTATTAGCAAACTATGGAGGACAACTTTGTTTGAACTTAAACCCTATCCAAATGTTAGACCCAGCAATGAGGTGATGAATTTGCAGAGTCCACCATCTTCTGACACAAAGGATTACCTGACTTTTAAGAATGCTAAAGGGATGGCTACCTTCCTGAGACAGAGATATAATATCCTCTCACCCCCTCACTGGAAGAGATATCCTTCCATGCAGTGTTAAGGCGACAGATGTCATAAAGTTGCCCAGACTATAGTGAAAGTCAGGTCACTGATTGAGGTCTTCAGAACTCCTATTAACTTTCAGTGATGCCTTACTTAAGCCTATCAAAGGAGCATGAGGCAAACCCACCTTATCCCCTGATGTGAATTGGTTTGTTGCCAGATGATCGAGACCAGGCCCAGCGAACTTTGCCTTCCTCTCGAACTTCAGCCTTCCACACAGTATGTTTGTGCTGTCTCTCTCCCATACAAAACAGAATCAGGTTTTGATGTCCACAGCACCCCCAGACAGGGAGTTCAAAAAGTTGGATACTGACGAGGCAATCAGATCGGTGACCTGCTTGCCAGATAAACACATGCTTTATGATAGAAAGTGAATCTAGTGGGCAAAAGTATTATGGAGCACCTTGAAGAACAATTTACTGAGGTGGGCAGGACGCCCAAGATGCCTTGGATCTAATCAGGGCAGGCCTGGGTACTGTGGATTCTGTGGCCAAGGCCATGGGTTCTTCCATAGCCATGAGGAGGTATACCAGCATCAATCAATCAGATTCTCCATGAATGTGCAGGTGAGCCTCATAGATATGCCATTCAGCAGGGCTCACCTATTGATTGACTGAGCTGTTTGTGCCTTGGACATGTTCAAGGCAGGAAGGCCAATGCCTGTTCCCTTAATCTCCTGTCTCCCTCATGGGACTAGAAACAGTTCTAGATGCTCTGGTTTTTTTTTAAAAGGCTCCTCCTTTTGGCATCACTAGCATTCCCAACCTGCCCAACGGCCAAACCAGCTGATAGGCCAGTATAGCGGCAGATGCAAATGAAGTCATCAAGCCCAGCAGCCCTCCTTTTCCTCCGCTCTATTTAATTTTATTTATTTATAAAGTTGTATATAGTGCAATCTTAACCCTACAGGATATCAGAGTGCTTAACAAATGGCTGGGTAAAAAGAAACATGTAAAAACAACCAACAAACATATATGCGTGAGAGTTGACTGAGTAAAATAGGCAAGGGCAATAAGTAATAAACAAGGACATGGCAAGAGAATAAAAACCAGACAATGTGATATTTCAGTGCCCGTAAATGTCATTGGGTCCTAGGTTAGAAATGTGTTCATCAGAAAAACTTTGATATCTTTTTTGAATAAGTCATTTAAAGGGTTCAATCTGATATCGGGGCAAGGAGATCCAGATTCTTGGGCCATTCCTGAAAAAGCTTGGTTGTAGGTTTTTTTCCCCCAGAAATTTTTGAGTTTTCAAAAATAGGTTGTTATAGCTTTTACTGGTGCCAGACCGCTCTAGTTTTTTAGCTAGGAACTTTGGTGTGCAATTTTCAACTTTATCCTTGTCTCATATGGGAGTTAGTTCGGCGACTTCAGATCATGAGTGATGTGGTTGTTGTTTTTGGATCAAGCGATGAGCCTTGCAGCAGAGTTGAGTGATGCCCTTAGTGGAGTGAAGTTGGATCTAGGCAGACCGCAAAGGGTTGCACTACCATAGTCTAACTTGGGGGCCACTAGTGCTTGAACTGTTGCCCTGAAGTACTCAAGTGGGAGTAAGGACTTTATATTTCTAAGTGTGTTCATTTGAAAGTTTGTACCTTTGTTGGCTGAACAAATATGTTCCTGCATGTAAAGATTCTTGTCAAAGGTTTGTCCCTGAGATCGCGTGGAATCTATAGCGTGTGGAAGGCAGTTAAGTGCTGTTAGAAGCTTCATCCATTCTCGATATCGAGGGATTCTCTGGGTGGGGCGATTAAGAGTAACTCGGTTTGAGGTGCATTTAGTTTGAGGTCGTTTTGGGTCAGCAAGTTCTGTTTTTTTTGGTAAGTTATTTTGAGTAATCCAATATCTTCGGAGTAGAGATTTTTGTATAGTTTGGTATCGTCTGCATACATGTGGTATCGGATGTTCGATAATTTCACAATTTCAGTTATAGGCTCCATGAATAGGTTAAAGAGAGTAGGTGAAAGGGTGTAGCCCCAAATGTGACCGAAGTGATATTGGTAAGGGACTGGTTAACCTTGATTCTTTAAGATATATTTTGGAGAAATTAAGTGAACCAGTTCAGAACCGTCCCAGATGCTCCCATCCTGCGTTCAAGTAAGTCAAGTAGACTGTCATGTTTGACCAAATCAAAGCTGAGGCTGAGAATAAGAAGGCAAGATTCATTCTGATCCAGCAGTTTTAACACATCATCAACTATGTGAGGAAGGGCTGTTTCAGTGCTGTGGCCCTGATGTAAGCTGGATTGGAATTGGTCTATCAGTTGGAATTGCTCTGTGTTTACATAATTGAACATGGACAAGTTTCTCAAGTAGCTTTGCCAGGGTCAGAATGTTGGAAATTGGGCGAATTTTATTTCGGTCCGCAAGGTCTGGTATAGGGCCTTGAAGTAGTAAAGCATTCACTATCTTGATCCTAACTAGTAGTATAGATGTTTTGATCTCATTGAAGAAGTTAGATGGCAAAGGGTCACAGAAACGATTTGACAGTTTGAGTGTTGATAGAATTTTAAGAATGCTGTTTTCATCACAAGTTTTGAATGTGTTCCACAAAGCGTTATTTTTGAGGGCATGTCTTGGTGGATGTGGAGGCTGGGCGATCATAAGCGTGTGGGGTGCCGTTTGGAGGTATGACCGGAAGGTACTCAATTGCTATTTGAAGGTCACTTTCAATCACTTTTTCCAGGAAAAGGAGGCAAATTACGCCCAGTTTGGTTGTGGTTGGGATGTCTATGAGATTGTAATTTGGGAATTTTTGGGGTCGATTTCTAGCTTTGCTTAGTTGGTTTCTAAAGAAAGTTGCTTTCGAGTTTCTAATGCATTTGTTGTAGGTGCTCCTCAGATCAGTGCTCAAGGTGTTTGAGAGATGGTGAGAATCGCCACACTCGTTCAACTAGCCTCACACTGCATCTTTCCTAGTTTAGGTTCCTATTAAACCATTCTCCTCCACTTCTTCACAATTATCTGCCCTACCTGGAATGCTTCTTTAGCATTGCATTGAAGAAGAGCATGCAGCCAGTTTGGCCATTAGGCCTGTTTAGCC
Source organism: Lissotriton helveticus (assembly GCF_964261635.1). Lineage (NCBI taxonomy): Eukaryota > Metazoa > Chordata > Amphibia > Caudata > Salamandridae > Lissotriton > Lissotriton helveticus. The sequence continues at coordinate 468,395,522 of NC_136060.1, read as the reverse complement.
ATAACTTCAGATCACTGGGCCTTATAAATATTAGAAAGGAAGTATTCACTACCCTTCTAACAGCCTTCTTTTCAGATCCCACATCGCCAGTCCCTATTATCAGAGGATCACCTTTGGATTCTGAAGCAGAAGTCAGAAAGTCTGCTGCAGATATGTGCGGTGGAGCTGCTGCAGGAAATTGGGCATAGTTGCTTCTCAATACTTCCTGGTGCCTAAGAAGGATGGCAGTCTTATTCCGATCCCATATCTGAGTCTTGAATTTTTTCTTGGCCATGGAGAAGTTTTAAATGCTCACCCTAGTGCATGTTGTTCTGGCACTGCAGGCGGAAGACAGGTTGGTGTCCCTATACTTGCATAACGCGTATTTGCACATTCTGATCCTGCAGTCACATAGGGTGGTACCGGTGTTTCATGGCAGGGTCCTCTTACTGCCAGTTGCAGTCCCCTTATTCGGATGAACGTTCGCACCTTTGGTCTTCATCAAGTTGATGGGGGTTGTTGCAGCACATCTGAGGTTTGGGAACTCTGGGTACCTGTACCTGGACGATTGGCTGCTCAAGGCTAGTTTGCCTTGGTTGTGATGGAGAATCTGAAGTCAACAGCATCCCTGCTGTTTGATTTTGGGCGTTTCAAACAACGTGTCCAAATCTTACCTAGCGCCCTTTCTGCGACTCCTATTCAGAGGGGGAGCACTGTATATAAGAGCCCTGAAATCCTTCCATCCTCCTTTGAGGATCCAGGGCATTTAGGATATGTGATGTTTCGAGAGGGGGCCTGAATCCCAGTCGTGACGGTTCTTTTCCTGCAAGATCTGCTGGCTTCCTGTACCCTTTTAGTCATGTATGTAACCAAGCACCTGAGGGCTCTCCTGTAGTACCATCATCTGCAGTAATTCAGGCATTTGTCAGATATTACGATCTCGCAGGAAATGGCACCGAATTTGGGCTGGTGATACACAGAGGAGCACCTCTCAAAAGGGCTGTTCTTTTACCCTCTGTGAGAAGTGGCAGTGGTGGTGATGAATGCATATACCCTTAAGTTGGCTACGCTTCATGTAGAGACTTTAGGCCACAGATGCCTCACCTTTCTAATGTTCCCTAAGCTCCATAATGGATCGGGAAACTTTTCAGCAGTACTTCTGCATGCTGGTAGGTGACACCTGTGCGGCTCCCCACTGATGCCGTTCCACTCCTGGAAATTATGTGGGGAACCTATTCAGGTGTCACTCTTGCTTGCAGACCAGAGTTTCTGTTTCTCGGTGCCACCAGACATGGATCCGGAGCTGCTTCTAGTCTTTTTCAGACCCTTACCATGATAAAAGAAATTGTTTTGCAGTGTGCAAGGGACATGTCACCTCCTTTTAAGGACTTTTGCAAACAAATGTCTGTGACAGATTCTCACTAAAATTTTTTGTGGTAACAATGGTTGAGCCACGACTATGGCCTGCAGTGAGTGCACGTCATTAAAATTGAAGGCAGCACGAGCCGGCGGGAGGAAATTCCACATAGCCAAGCACCAGAAGAGTTTACAACAAGACCGGACCTTGTTAAAAGTTCAGTCCTTGTCCTTTTTGAGATCCAAAAGTCGACTGAACTGTTCAAGGGGTCGGTCTTCCTCTCGATCAAAATCTTAAATAAGAAATCTAAGAGGAAGTAGCTCCTTTTTCCGCCACTCTCACTTTCCCAAGAAGGTTTGGGGGGTGGTACTATAAGTCACGATCTTCCTTCCGAAGTCTTATGAAATCAGAGCAAAATTTGCAACTTTTTCTGGCACAACTCAAGCTTCTAGGGCAGTCTGCCACTCCTCAGCAGATTAAAGATTTCTGTGCTGCCATGCTCCAACTCTTCAAACCCTTTCTGACTTTTTCTGCAGAGCCTGTGGGTCCCATAGCGCAGGGAGGTTCCCCACCTACGTTACATCCGGCGGGTTAACACTCTATCCCAGCTGCACTTTCTGAACCCATAATGGGACCGCCTCTGCCTACAAACTTGACTCCGTCTCCAGTGACAGTCCGTGTCAGTTCCTGGCAAATTGGCAGAAGAGGAGGCCCTAATTGTCTTCTTTTGCGTAGAGTTGTTCGACCTAGATTAATGTCATGCTAGTTCGCCATTGAGGTTTCATTTCCTTGCCTTGATTTTCCTTTAGAAAGACAACAGCACACACTGCACTCCATATTAGGCATGCCTTCCGGTAACAATTACAGTGCAGATGATGAGATTGGCAGTCCTTATGAGGAGACCTGCAGGAGGGTAGTGGCTTTGGTTCCTCTTGAGACCGTAATCTTCTCGCTCCTCCTTCCCTGAGTAGAGTGCTTCCTATGCCCTGGTTATCTGTAGGGTGGCTGAAGTCCTTGACCTCCAGTCACCCACCTTTGAAGTCAAGACCAATGTACTTAAGAAGGTTCTTCAGCAGGGGCAGACATCTACTGAGTCCCTCTTACCATGTAACAAGGCCCTTATGTAAATGTAAATGTAGCCGTACTTGTAAAGCGCACTGATACTCCTGAGTGTCCTGGCACTGTACTCGTACCGCTAGGGAACCCTTCCTGGTTTTTCCCCGTGAAATGTCCACTCCTGTGCATCCCCAGGGTGCAACGAGGCATCCCTAGCGCTGTAGGGGGCCGTTGTGGAGACTAAGCAAGCTATTGTCCAGAGTTGCAGCGTGGGATCCATGCTTGGAGTAGGCACCGAGGTGAGAAATCAGGCCCGAGGAATTATGAGCCCAAGATCCGCCGAGACAGCCAAGGCAGGAATTGAACCCTGGTCCCGGGCCAGACCTCTGCATCAGGGTCTGCCGCTCTAACCATTGAGCCACACTTCTCCACGGACACCTTATTGGTCGGCATGGGCCAAACTTAGGTCTGGAACCCCGTAAACTTCCCACAACAGAAGTAGGGCGTGGTTGCTATTCCTGCTACTTTCTAGTGCTCAGGAACGACGGAGGCTCCCAGCCTATGTTAGTCCTGCACATCCTCAACGCAGGAAAAATTCAAAATGCTCACACTGGCCAGCTAGTGTCTGCCCTTGACCTTGGTCGGCAAAACATCTGCAGTTATGGTTTCTGGACTGTGGCAGACCTCTCTCCTTCCCCCACCCAGAGTTGACGGTGATGACTGATGCATCGCTTCTGGGTTGGGGAGACTATTTGGGAGATGTGAAGAATGGAGGCCTCAGGCTGGCAGTCCCATCTCCATATCCACCTTCTGGAGAAGAGGATCATCCGCTTAGCATTGAAACTCTTCTTTCCACCCATCCCATCATTTTGTGGCTGGTCAAGGTGCTTCTCCACCATACTGCAAAGAAAACAGGGCGGGGTGGAGTCCTGGACCATCTGCCATAAGGCCTTGCGCCAAGGGATCTTCCTGGTGGTGAGCCACCTGACACATGCATTGAATGCCGAAGGTGACAACCTCGCTGATCACAAGTAGTAGTTACAGCTGAATATAGCACAGGGTCTCTTCTGCAAATGGGCGAACCTTGGTTTCAATCTGTTTGCCAACGTCGAACATGGCACTTCCACATTGTGGTGTCCAAGGACTCTCTTGCTTGGTCGTGTTCACCTGCTAGTGGAATTCAGGACTACTGTATGCCTTTCCACCGATCCCCCTCCTGGCTGAGTTCTCAAGATCATTTGGACCGTCTTGGCTCAAGTCATCCTACTTTCCCCAGACTGCGCATGGAGAATATGGTATCCATAACTCATGGGTTTGAGCATTTGTCCTCTGATCAGGCTGCTCCTCTGGGAGAAACTGTTGTTGCAGCAGCAAGGCTGGGTTCTACAACTGGTGCTTTGCAAACTCTACCTTAATGCGTTGAGAGTGAGTGGCAACAGCTGAACACCTTCGATCAACCTCCAGAGGTGGTTGATGTCATCTTGGCAGCCAGGTGTCCCTTGACAAAACTGTATAGGCCTATCATTAGGACACACTTCTGACTTGATGCAGTACTCTGCAGATGGCCCCTCTCCAGGCAAAGTTACCTGAGATGTTGTTTGTTTTGTCCCTAGCGTAACAAGGCATTGCTCTGGGCAGAGTTAATACCTTTCGGCTCTTTCAAATTTGCCGGATCAGCCCTCCTTAAGCCCCCAGTTACGCACTTTTTAAAAGGTTTACAGCATTTTTGTTTACAGCATTCCAGCTATTCTTTGTGGCTCTTCATCCTCAAGACAGTATTTCTCGTCGCCATATCATTGGCGCACAGTATGAATGAGCTTCAAGTTCATTGTCAACCCGCAATACACCACCTTCTTCCCAGACAAACTGATTTTGCAGACATTGGCATTTCTCTTGCCTAAAGTTGACGCGGTTACATGTCAGTCAAAACATCACCTTGCTGGTATTTCATGTTCCGCCTCACCCCTCTAATGTTTAGGAAAGACTCAGTTGCTTGGATCACAAATGAGCCCTGAGATTTTACATAGATAGTACTGAAGAAAGCAGCTCGGTGATCAGTTCTTTGTGGAGTTCTGTGAAGCAAAAAACAGATGAGGTTGTGTAGAAGAGTACTACCTTTCGCTGGTCTGTTTAGCATTAAGATGCGTTACGCATTGGATAAAACTCAGCCTCGTAAGAACTTTGTGCTCATTCTACCAGAGGCAAAGCTGTTACCACTATGTTGGCATGCTTCATTCCTGTCCAGGATATCTGCTAGGCAACTAAATGTGCTTCCCTCCGTTTATTCACAAAGTGCTACTGAATGGATAGCCAGGGATGCGGAGAGGAGCATTTGCCCACACGGTCCTGCAGGACTTTTATGGTTTTAGTCCAGTCACAGATCCACTTCTAAATAGGTACTGCTTTGGTATCTATTCAAAATGTGAGTAATCTGCAACTAGAGATCTCTATCAGACGAACAAGTTATTTACCTTTAGTGACACTCATTCTGGTAGAGACTCATTGTAGGAAGGTGGATACCGGACTATGGTTACCCCCAACTTATTGCCTAGTGTTTAGCTGGTTTTCGACTTAGCCTGGGGTCCTGAATAGCAGGAGACCAGGCTAACTATCTGCTCTCTTTGTAAAATGGACTCCATGTACTGTAGGTACATACCAAATTGGATATTGGGTCACCTTTGTGAGTCCCTGTATAGTGTACCATAGGTACTCGGGGCATAGGTGTAACAAGGCCTACCAGGGGCTGCAGCATGTATTATGCCACCCCTGGCTGGCCACTCAAATAGACACAACTGGCTGATCACTCAGCTGGGGCAAGGTCGTGTAATCACCCCTTGCTTAGGTATAGTATTCCTATACCTACTTATATATAGACACATAGTAACCTATAAGTCACTCCTATGGCAGGCATTAACAATCCTGGAGGCAGAGTGCTTGGTTATGTGTCAGATGGTGGTCTAGCATGAGCTGAGCCTGTCTGTAGCTTTCGGAACCATGTCCTTATAGCTGTTCTATGATATTGCCATACCATACACTCTTAAGTGCATTATAATCCTCGCGGTTACATGCTAACTTTCGTCTGGTTTTATCTAAAACTGTCGTGTAAGGTGTCATACGCTTTGGAATACTACCCCCTCGCCAATTCTGGCGACGGGGGTAGCATTCCACCCTTCTAGAGGGAGAAGACATGTTGTTGCTAAAGTTAACCAGAGCCCCAGCGTCACAAAATGGACGCTGCTGCCACAGACACAAGTCTGACCTCCTGCCGCTGGGAGTCCTCCCAGTCACGGATGTTCGGACAATAGGTTTCCTGCCTGGAGAGGTGCGAGCACCACCCCAGACAGGACTTTATGTATTGGGACAGGGAGGGCTGAATAGATTGAGACACTGCCTGAGGCGCACTAGGTGCTTCATGCATACCCCAGTTCAAACCGGTTGCTGGGGCACTCCAGCCCCAGCTCTGGCGTGAAACTGGACAAAGGAAAGTGGGTGTAACCACCCCCTTCCTGGTCCCACCCGTAGGAGGGACCTAGAAAGTAATCCAGCCCCTTTTAGTGGTATACAAGTAGGAGCTGAGTCCTGAGACTTTATCCAGTATTATAGGTGTCTTTCATAGATTCACATGCCTGAATCATTCCCCGTAGTCTAGATGTGAGTCCCCGGTACATAAATAAGTAATGCCCCATAGACATATAGAGAATAGTAGGCCATAAGGCCTCACTTTTGTAAGATATCCAGGTCCTTTTGTAAAAAGGACCAAACTCTAGAAAAGAGCCAATCAGCTGTCACCTCACTCTAGAACCTTCCTGGCAGGAGCCTCAGTCCCTCAGATTTTCTACCGCACGTTGTGCTAAGGGAGTCTCCCCTGAGCTCTGCTCAGGTTTGTTGCTTTACAGCTTTTTCAGCAGTTTTTAGGATATTGTTTCCTGTTTTTCTCCTCCAGGAAAGCTATTTACTATGGCTGATGCTCCAAAGAAGGGTCTGTTCAGAGCTTGTCCCTCTTGTGGAAAAAAATAGGTTACACATTAATGACCAACATAAGGACTGCCTGTACGGTCTATACCCAGATCATTTGGCTAAGGACTGCAAGGTATGTCGAACCTTTTCTACTAAGACTCTAAAAGACCGAGAGGAACGCCTTTTGATCTGGCTCCAAAGGCTTAAGGATAGAGACAATCTGGATTGGGAAGTGAGGGTTTTGCAGCGTTAATCTTTCTGGATTCACTATGCTGTGCATTATTCCGCGGTCTTGCGGTTGGGTCCGGATTCGTAGTCTTTTCTTTGGTTTTTTTTTTTTCGTAGCCCAGGTGGGCTTCGGCGTCACACCTCCTTAGGTGCATTTCCGGTGACGTTGGCATGCTTCCTGCGGAAACTCCCACTCTTGGGCGCCATCTTCAGATTCTTTTTTTCCGCGGTCGGGTCTGGATCGTTCCCGTTTGGGCTCCAGACATTTTTGGAGAAAGAAGAAGGAAAATACAGAAATTGGAAAGAAAAATCATCTGAAGACTCCAGGAGACTTCATCGACCTAGAACCAGCAAAGGAGAAGGAGAATTCATCGAGATCCTCGACGAACGTCGACGAACACACGACCAGGGAGGCCCTGAGCGCTCGATGATGGACAACACGCCGTTCAAGTTCTGCCGTACCTGCCACCACAAGTACGCGCAGAAGGACCATCACTCGGTTTGCAACCTTTGCCTACCGATAAATCACGGAAGCGAGGACTGCAACGCCTGTAACGCCTGCTCTGCCTTCACCCCGAAGACCCTTCGTGTGAGAGAGAGACAGAGGGTAGCGCACGCCACCCTGCAGGGGAAGGCCCCGACTCCATCCCTCCACGAGCTGGGGATGTCCTCCGAGGAAGAGGACGATGCCGCCGAAGATGACAGCTACACGGTCGTAGAGACCGATTACACCAAGACTTCTGATAAGGTAGGAGACTCTCCGGCCCCCAAGAACCCGAGACTCTGAGTCTCGAAAAAACGAGGGCAAGGCCCTGAAAGCGCCGGCGCCAAAACACCTGGCGCCCGCGACTACTCACCGGCCCAGTGGATACTCTGAGAAGGAGTACCCGGCGCCGAGAGCTGTTGAACAGCAAAAGTCGTCGAAAATCGTCCCCGAAAAGGATCGATCGACGCCGAGGGAGAAGGACCCTAAAGCACCGACGCCAACCAGAGACCCGAAACCCGGTTCGACGTCGAAGCCTCCGGCACCGAAAAGCACGGCGCCGAGCCAACCGCCGAAAAGAGCGGCAGAACCATCCGACGCGGAACACGCAGCTGAGATGGAGAAAAAGAGAAGGCGCCTCGAGGCCGAAATGGAAAACATCTTGCAGCGGAAGAAAGAATTCGACGCAAAGATGAAAACCTTCACGATTCCACACAAGACCAAGCCACCAGTGGTGGAGGTGGTCGAGGAGGAAGACGAGGTCGCCGAGGAACAAGATCCGGACGTCGAGGTGGTCGACGACCAGGAAGAGGACAACAGTCCCTACTATAGTTACAACTATGGGGAGGAAGAGGACAGCAGGACGGACGCCGAGTCGGCCCCCTCGGACTTACAGGAGGTGGATTACCTAGATGTCGACACAGCCCAGAGGAGGCAGTCGACACATATCCCTCGAGGCCCTCGCCGCCGGACGACATCGGGGCCTACAACTCGGTGATAATGTCTGCCGCAGCAGCTTTCAAACTCAAGCTCGACGAAGAAAAGCAGAAAGCAGACTTCCTTCTAGAGACATTGCTCCCCACACAAACAAGGAGCCAGTACCTACCAATGCTCGACAGCATCTTGGTTCAGGGGAAGGAGGCATTCAGGGAACCCGCAACATGCCAGGCTGTAACTCCCAGAACAGAAAAGAAATACAAACATTCCTCAAAGGACCCACCCTACATTCAGGGCACGGTCTCCGCAGACTCCATTATCACGGCCACAGCAAGAAAGAGGGCTAACGTGCCCACTACTTCTGGACCTCCACCGGATAAGGAGAGCAAGAGGATGGATCTGGTGGGCAGAAGGATCGAATGGAATGCCGCGACCCACTGGCGCATGGCTAATTCCAACGCCCTGATAAACAGGCACATGTACCAGATCATGGAGGAGCTGGGGCAGTTGGTGAAGGACCTGCCCCAGGATGCCAGGCAGAAGGCCGAAAAACTGAATGAAGAAGGGAAGAACACGGCAAATTCTTGCCTCAAGACGGCCCTGGATGGAGCAGACACCTCCAGCAGGCTCATGATGATGGGTGTCACTGAAAGAAGACATGCCTGGCTCAGGATTTCAGGGTTCAAACCCGAGGTTCAACACAGCATCCTGAACACACCGTTCAACGGCGATGCGCTTTTCGGAACAACAGTTGATGAGAAGCTGAGTCAACTAAAAAAGATAACGAAACAGCAAGGTCCATGGGAGCATTGCAGTTCAGAGGCAACAAAAGGGGCACCCCGTCGCGGAGGCCTGGCGGGAGAGGTGGAAACCAGCCAGGTACATCACACCAGGCTTTCCAACAAATGCACCAGGCAGACTCGCAGGCTCAGCAGGGTCAGCAGAAGCAGTCCTGGCAGTACCAACAAAGAGGCCAGTCCTTTCGAGGGAGAGGAAATGGATGTGGACAGAATAGAAGAGGGGGACAGCAGCCCGCCTCTAAGTGACTTCAAAAAACTCCGTGTGCCCGCCCACAGAAAAGATCCCAGGGGGCAGCACGTACAGAGGGGTCAAGACAAGCCAAACATCTACGACCACATAACACCAGTGGGAGGAAGACTAAGATTTTACCTCCAAGAATGGAGAGAAATCACATCAGACAAATGGATCCTCAACATCATCCAATTCGGATACTGCATAGAGTTGGAGGGAAGGCCAACAAGCAGAAAACCAAGAGGAAAGCCACTAGCAAGCAAACAGCTAGAGCGCCTTCAGGAAGAAGCACAAGAACTCCTGCAGAAGCAGGCCATAGAACGGGTACCCTTCAGGGAAAGAAACAAAGGCATATACTCAACGTACTTCCTGGTACCAAAAGTAGACGAGACAATGAGACCCATTCTGGACCTAAGGTTCCTGAACAAATTCATAAGAACGCAAAAATTCAAAATGACCTCCCTGCAAGAGGTGCTCCCGCAACTGCAGATCGGGGACTTCATGGTCACAATAGACCTCAAGGACTCCTACCTGCACATCCCAATGAACAGAAAGCACAAGCATATGCTCAGGTTCACCATCGGCGAAAGCCACTACCAGTTCACGACACTAGCCTTCGGGCTGAAATCGGCACCAAGGGTCTTCACAAAGTGCCTCGCATCAGTCGCAGCGCACCTACGAAGGCAGGGAATACACGTATACCCCTACCTGGACGACTGGCTGGTGAAAGCAAACTCATACCAGAAATGCAAGCAGCACGCACAGACAGTGACGAGCACGCTCATAAGCCTGGGGTTCTCCATCCATTGGAAGAAATCATCAATGGAGCCGTAACAAGTGAAGATCTTCCTGGGGGCACAGATCAACACCTTACAGGGCAAGGTGTTCCCCAGCGAGAAGAGGGCGAGGGCGCTGATGAAGGAAACTCGCCTCTACCGGAAGGGACAAGCTCAGACAGTGAGGACTGCGAGCAAGATCATGGAGATGATGGCATCATGCATCCACCTGGTACCAAATGTACGTCTCCACATGAGACCCATTCAAGAATGGCTACAGGAGCAATGGTCACAAGCTACAGACAGTTGGGAGGATCTAGTGGTTGTGACGCACGCAGTGCAGAAGGAGATGACATGGTGGACCATGGAGAACATAACAAGGGGAAAGCCTCTAACGCCCCCAACACCAACAGTGACCATCACCACAGACGCATCCCTGAGGGGATGGGGCGCTCACATGGAGGAGCTCAAGGTGAGGGGACTGTGGACGCCAGCAGATGCGACAAAGCACATCAATTACCTAGAATTGAAGACAATCTTCCTTGCACTGAAAGCTTTCCAAACAAGACTGTACAAGCACAAGGTGTTGCTACAAACAGACAACACCACCGTGATGTTCTACATCAACAAGCAGGGTGGCACACAGTCAGCCACGCTTTCAACGCTGGCGCAGGAGATATGGAGATGGGCCATCCCTCTCAAGATAGACCTGCTAGCCATACACCTACCAGGGAAGGACAACATGCAGGCAGACTGGCTCAGCAGACAGACATCGGCATCCCACGAGTGGGAGCTCAATGCTCAAGAGACAAGGTGGCTGTTTGACAGATGGGGAACACCATCAGTGGACCTGTTTGGCACACGCCGGAATGCAAAATGCCAAAACTTCGCATCCAGACAGCCCGAGGAGGGGTCCCTGGGGAATGCCCTATGGATAGACTGGTCAAGGACATTTGCTTACGCTTTTCCCCCGATACCGCTGATGCACAGTGCGCTGAGCAAGTGCAGAGCGAGCAACATGACCCTGATACTGGTCGCGCCACAGTGGGCCAGACAGACATGGTACTCGCAGATCATGGAGATGACACAGTGTGCACCCCACAGATTCGGCAGGAGGAAAGACCTACTCTCCATGCAGAACGGAGAGGTGCTACACCCAGAGCCAGAGAGCCTGAGCCTAGTAGCATGGCTCCTGAGGACATAGAGTTCGCACATTTGAGACTGCCAGAAAGCACCCTGAGGGTCCTTCGGGAGGCACGGAGGCCCAGCACTCGGAAGTGCTATGTTGCGAAATGGAAAAGATTCACAATGTGGTGCAGAAAAGAAGGACTTCACAATAAAATGAAGGACTCCACAGTGTTAAAGTACCTGACGCACTTGCTGGAGAAGAACCTTAGCTCATCCTCGTTAAGAGTGCACTTGGCAGCGATAGTCGCCTACACAAGGGGAGAAACGTGCAGGAGTTTCTTCACGTCACAGGTGGTGAAGAGATTCCTGGAAGGAGCGAAAAGGATCGCACCACCCAAGCGTTTGCCGCCACCTGCATCGAACTTGAACATAGTCCTAACGGAACTCATGAAAGAGCCATTTGAACCACTTCACAAAGCCTCCCTAAAGATGCTAACTATGTAAGCGAGCTCCAGGCGCTGACGCTACAAGAACCCTACATACAAATACACAATGATAGGGTTGTGATGAGGACTGACCCACACTTCATGCCGAAGGTGGTGTCCAAATTCCACATGAACCAGTCTATACAGATACCGAGTTTTTTCCAAAAACCAACCACTAGCGCAGAGCGAGCCCTGCACACCCTGGACGCCAGAAGGGCAGTCATGCACTACATTGAGAGGACGAAGGGACACAGGAAAACAAAACAGTTCTTTGTCATTCGCCAACAGCTTCATGGGCAAGGCAGTAACCAAAGAGACTATTGCACGATGGATCGCACAAACAATTCAACTCTGCCACAAACGTGCAGGACAAGAGCTAGCAGAGGGGACACGTGCCCACTCCACTAGGAAAAAGGGTGCTACAATAGCCTTCTTGGCTAACACACCCATACAAGACATATTCCTGGCGGCAACATGGGCTTCGGTGCACACGTTCACGAAGCACTACTGTGTGGATATACAGATGAACAAGGAAGCACAAGTCGGACAAAAGGTGCTCCAGCACATATTCAATAACCAACGCTCATCTTCCACCCAACCGCCACAGAAATGAAAAACCGCTACAAAATCTATGCAGTAGCCAGGTTCTGAGCTGGGATGGTGCAGTGAGCTAAAAAACGGTGATGGATCAAGCCCTGATCTTTGGACTGGGTAAGAGTGGTCTGCTTAATTCACACTCTGTTCATCACCACCCCCTTTTCTGAATCAAAATCTATGCACAGCATAGTGAATCCAGAAAGATTCACGCTGCAAAACAAATAGTTTTCTTACCTGTCGGTGTAGTTTTGCAGCTTGAAGATCTTTCTGGATTCACTAGCGAACCCACCCGCCTCCGCCAGAAAGATGAGGCTGGAGAGAGAAGAGGTGGCCAATAAAAAAAAAAAAGACTTTTAAAAGTACAAAGCGGTAAAATATCACCTAAATAGAACATTGCCATTACTTCGGAAACGAAAGAAACACGGAAAAAAAGAACCCGAAGATGGCGCCCAAGAGTAGGAGCTTCCGCAGGAAGCATGCCGACGTCACCGGAAATGCACCCAAGGAGGTGTGACGCCGACGCCCACCTAGAAAAGACTACGAATCTGGACCCAACCACAAGACTGCGGAATAATGCACAGCATAGTGAATCCAGAAAGATCTTCAAGCTGCAAAACTACACCGACAGGTAAGAAAACTATTCGTTCTTCAATCTCCTCATAAATATCTCTCAAAAGACCTAGGGTAGCTTCCCCTGGCCCCTTGGATACTCCTGAAAAGAAGGCAGCTAAAAAGCCTTCAGAGGTCAAGGCAAAAACAGCTTCAGAAAAGGAGGTTCACACCTTTAAGAAGCCTGCACCGTCGAAACGGCGGCATCGTCGACAATGTCATCACGGATGAAGAAAGCAGTATCTCCTGCTTATGTATCTATTACGACGTCGTTGTCGTCATTATCATCATCATCGACGACAACTACATCATCGACGGCGGGTAAGGCTGTATCGTCGACGATTGTAATCAAAAGATCTTCGTCGACGACCAAGATCCCGTCGATGATAGCCTCATCGACGACAACGTCACCGACGAGATCATCACCGTCGACTTCGTCGCCGAAGGCACCGTCGACGACAGAAACATCTACACCGTCGACGGCAACATCACCGGTGAAGACGACAAACATCTACACCGTCGACTATCTCACAGTCGACTGGCCCGTCGACGGTGATTGATTCTGGCTTTCAGTCAGCTTCGGTGTGTCTGAAGATTACCAGAAAGACGCTGACGCCAGAGCTAACTTCCCCTAGCCGTGTGCAGCTATTACCACCAGCACGTCTACTTCAGGATGAAGATTCTGACGATGGGGATATGTTCCAATTGGCGACTAGCCCATCAGAGCTAAATGTCAAATGCCAAAGCTCGGATGAGGAGGAAGTTGAGGAGCAGGTGGTCCGTTCGCTACCTACGCCTATGGTCTGCCTGCCAGCATCCCTGGTTACAGATCTAAGATACCTTTATAGAAGACTACAAGCAGAGGTTCCCAGAATCTCCGGCACCTCAAGCTCCCACAACGGCTCCATCGCCGAAACCAAGACCCCCGCCCCTAATCATTCAGAAGGAACGGGTGGATATACCATGTCCTCAATCTTCGGAGGGCGAAGAAGAGGAAGAAGAGCAGGAGGAACAGCAAGAGGAAGGTGAGCTGCAGGATGATCAATCCATCAATGACTGGGAGGATTATGTCACCGCTTCGCCAGCATCTCCGGATCCTGCTTCATCAAATTCGCCACCATTTGATATAGGTGGTTTCCATAATGTGGTGGAAAGGGCCGCTAAGCGGTTCCAGATTATAATGTAATCTCAGGAACAAGAATGTTTCCTGTATGATTTTAAGGAGCCATTAAAGAGGTCAACAAGAACAATTCCTATGATTGATTATCTCTGGAAACAGGGGGAGCAGATCATGCAGAATCCCGCCTCAGTTTCACCTGTAATCCCTAGATTGAACAAAAAATACAAAGCTCCAAATTCGGCACCGGCCTGTCTGATGGGTCATCCTAAACCGGATTCTCTGGTGACGCAGGCGGCCCAGAAAAATTCTAGAAATTCTTCTTCTCCTGTATCAGCTCCTCCGGATAAGGACTGAAGAAAGCTGGACGACATAGGAAAGCGTTTTTCAACAATGTCGGCTATGACTGTCAAGGCTGCAAATGCATTAGCGCTTCTTGGGCGCTATATTAGACAGCTGTGGGCAGACTTAGCCCCATACCTGTCTGAATTACGTGACGCATCCAAGGAAGAGGTGAAGAAAATACTCCTAGAAGGGGAAACATCAGCATCAGAGATTATATACTGTGCTATGGATGTTGCTATGACAGGATTTCGACAGCTGGCTGGTGCAGCTGTGTAAAGATGAGGCGGAGGCAGGAAGACTGTAGTTAGGGATTTATTCAGGAGAAGAGAGCCGTCCAGCTTGAGGGAAAGACACAGCAGTTGCAACTGCCAAGCAGGGAACACTGGGGAGGAATCATCGGTACATAGAACCTCCAGAGATGACATCACGTGGAATGACAACAATACAGATCACCACAAGCTGTTTTAAGACGTCAAGGATGGTTGAAAGCGACCTCATTTTGTCCTGAAGGGCAGACAAAGATTTTGGACATGCCATATGACGGCCAGCTACTATTTGGCCCCAAAATTGATAAGGCGTTGCAAAGCATAAAAAAAGATACGGACACCGCAAGGGTCTTAGGCACACTTCAGTATAAAAGTCAGTCCTTTCGAGGAAATAGAGGAAGAGGACAATCTTCCTACAAAGAAGGTTTCCAGTACAGATCCTCTTATTCGTCCAACCAGAATAGACTGCAATATCAACAACTCCAGCAACAACAAGGCCAACAGTCCTCGTACGGAAAGTCGTCCTTTCGAGGCAGAGGACAGAGAAGAAGCAACGGGTGAAGACAATGACCTCTTAATTTGGCCACTCCACACCGCATATCCCTTATTAAAAATTGGAGGAAAAATTACCTATTTTCTACAGAATTGGAAAAAGATTACTACGGACCGGTGGGTCCTTCAATTAATACAATTCGGCCACTCTGGAATTCATGAGCATCCCTCCATGAAACCCGCCTCGCCCAATGCATCACAAAAACCTACGACTGCTTCTGCAAGAAATCTCTGTTATGTTGCAGAAAGGAGCGATAGATAGAGTTCCACCATCCCAAAGAGGGAAAGGATTTTATTCCCGTTTCTTTTTAATCCAAACGAAGGAAAAGAAATGGAAACCAATCCTAGATCTCAGGGCTCTCAACAGGTTTCTGAAGAAACAGTCATTTCGCATGGTAACGATCCAGGAAGTTTTGCATCTTCTGGAGGCAGGGGATTTTATGGCGTCATTGGACTTACAAGACGCTTACTTCTATATACCAATTCACAAAAATCACAAAAAGTACTTGAGATTCGCAGTGGCAGGCATTTCTAATTCTGTGTCCTACCCTTTGGACTCAAGTCTGCGCCCCGCAACTTCACGAAATGTCTCTCCCCAGTGGCGGCATATCTCAGGCAATGCCGTCATCAAGTCTTTCCCTATCTGGACGACTGGCTAATCAAGGCACCATCCTTCGAAGACGCGTACAGGTCTTCCAACGCTTGTCTGAATCTCTTCAATTGCCTGGGTCTCTAGATCAGGAAAAATCAATGCTGCGACCATCTCAAACTATCAATTTTTTGGGAGCAACCTTGAACACGACCTCCGCAAGAGCGTTCCCCTCTCAGGAGAGGCAAAACAAGCTCCTCGGGCTAGCGTCTACAGTAGCCTCAAAAAGAGTGTTGAAGGTCCGACTCTTCAAATCCCTTTTAGGGATGATGTCATCGTGCATCCTTTTGATCCCTCACTGTCGCCTTCGGATGCGTCCTCTGCAGGAGGCACTCTCGAGACAGTGGGTCCAGTGCACTGGGTCATTTGACGACCACATACGAGTGACTTCTTAGCTGGTCAAGGCCCTGAGATGGTGAATGTTTTCACGAAACCTGTCCCGAGGTTTGACATTCCTACTTCCAGCGGCTCCTCATGTAATAACACACGCTTCCAAAGAAGGTTGGGGAGCCTTTCTGCAGGAACTGCAAATAAGCGGAAAGTGGTCAACCACAGAGAGAGCTCCACATCAATCTGCTAGAGTTGAGAGCGGTATTCTTGGCTCTACAGTCGTTCCTACCAAGAATCAAAAACTCCCTAGTGTTTGTCAGGACAGACAACACCACGACAATGCACTATCTCAACAAGCAGGGAGGGGGGACGCACTCGTTGACACTCTCGCGCGAGTCGCAAAAAAATATGGAACTGGTTGATAATGAACAATGTAGCCCTAAAGGCGGAATATGTCCCAGGTATGGACAATGTGCTCGCCGACTCGTTGATTAGACAAAAATCATCGTCTCACGAGTGGGAGTTAGACCAGAAGATTCTCAACCAAATCTTCTCGAGATGGGGCACTCCACAGATGGATCTCTTCGGTACGAGGATCAACGCCAAATGCCCACACTTCGCAAGTTGGCATCCCCAATCAGGGTCGGTCTCTAGGGAATGCATTTTCCATCGCATGGCGCAACGTCTTTGCGTCTGCCTGTCCGCCATTCCCGATGCTTCCCAGAGTCCTCAGGAGATGAAGGTGGAGCCGTGTACTCTCATTTTAATAGCCCCAAATTGGCCAAGACAGATTTGGTTCACAGAGCTACACCGTCTATCCCTGGAACCGCCAGTCCGTCTAAAGCAGAGTCCATCTCTACTCACTATGCACAGCCGGCAAATTCAACACCCGGATCTGAAGTCTCTCAAGTTAGCCACCTGGCTCCTGATTTCCGAGAGTTTCGGGATTTAAACATTCTGCAGGATTGTAGAGACATCCTGGCCAAAGCACGAGCAGATAGCACCACCAAAACGTACTCCCTGAAATGGAAGAGGTTTTGTGTTTGGTGTGCAGATCAAGGGATACATCCCTTCTCTTCTTTGCCGGAACGAATCCTGCCTTACCTGTTACATCTGGCGAAGGCAGGCCTAGCCCACTCTTCAACTAAAGTACACTTGGCTGCGATATCCCGTTATAAAAGAACTGCAGCGGGACATTCCCTTTGGTCAAGCAGATTAATCAAACATTTCTTGAAGGGACTATACAGATCTTTCCCTCCAGTGAGGATGTTGCCACCTGTGAGAAGTTGGCCTGATATATGATGTTCACTAGTTCTAGTGATCACCTTGTATCCGTCCAAACAACCCTTATGGTGATTGGTTGTAAAGTCAGCCCTATAGACCAGCTATCCTAGTAGCGTGGACAAAAGCAGTCTTTAGGCTAATCTCTTTTGGCATGTGAAGCCAGCTGTTTTACCACAATATAACCCCTTGAATACCAAATGAAAGGACACCACACAGGCTGTTATGAAAATAAACAATCTATTTATTAATAACAACACCTCTGAGCTCTTTGAGATCAGAGGGCTAAGCACATGACAATACTAAAAAGGAAATAAGAGTTCGCACAATATTTAAACGTGTGCCTTAGGGGCACGACAAACCATATACTCAAAACAATGGAATGCGAGGAAAGAAAGTACTGTAAGGAGATCCAGAGGCTGGAGGATCGCTGGGACTACGCTACGGACTAGGTAAGTACAGAGCAGGAGGCCCACGGGACTCACGTGCAGAGTGGAAACTCTCACGCGGGATGCATACCAACGTCTATGGATGCAACAGTTTACAAAGTTACGGATTCCGGACGAACCCGGCTGGCTGGAGGGAAAACAACAGTGGACCTGGACACTAGGATAGTGAACACAGACTTCAGGACCTAGAAGCTTTAGTTACCTAACCCACAGGCTGCGGGTGCATAGGGCTGAAGTAGTGTCGGGTTTGCTGCGTTGATCCCGGTGATGCCTGAAACAAGAAGTTGCTGGCAGGCAGCCAGATGGAGGAGTCCGGTGGTTCCAAGGATGGAACTGGGAAGAAGGAAGTCCTGAAAAGGAAGGGGACAAAGTCTTGGTCACTAGCCAGTGACGGTGCTGGAACCAGGAGGGAACCAGGAGCTGTCGCCGCGTTCAGGTGAAGGAAGGGCCGCTTCTCTTTGTAGCTGCACGGACCAGGGGCTGTTCTTCACGACCAGGCTGGAGGCACGAGCTGTCCCACGTAGTCTGCTGCTGTTGGCGGTGTCGGATCGTCGATCTGGACAACAGGCCTTGGCTAATGCAAGCCACGCGGTGGGACAAAGATGGCGTCTGGTGTGGACCAGGAGAGTCCGGGGTGCTTCTCTTTCACTAGGAATCAAGGGCCAGTCTGGGGGACCAGACTAGCCGTGTCGAAATCTTCGGGTCGTCGTCTGAGGTCACTAGCCAGCCGGCAAGTGACCAGACAACAGGAAAGGCAGCAACCAAGCAAAAGGGCCCCACGCAGATCACGGGGATGCTGGGGGGCTGGTCTTTGGTGCAGGAGCTGCGTCGGTGTGGGGCTTCTCAGTCCCCAATGCACTCACTCGAGGAACCCTCGGGGGTCGTGCTGGAAGCGCTGTGCAGGATTCGTCAAGATGGCCGTCTCCACGTTGCTCGTCGCACCCACGGGTCCCAGCTGTGCTGTGGATGTGGGTAGAGGTCAGTGAGGTCTGGGTCTCGTTGAGCTGGGTCGTCGGATTCCTGGAAGGAAGGACTTACAGCAAACCGCACAGAAGCTTGATGGTGCCTGCGAAGCAGGATGGTCACTCCCTGACCATAGGGGAGATTCTTCAGTCTTCTGATGTTCAGGAGGTCGAAGGTCAAGAGTTTCTTCGTGGAAGTTGTCAAGATTAATCTAACTGGGAATGGGACCAGCTCCTACCTTTATCCGGCTAAAAGGGGCTGCACTACGACTAGGTCCCTCCTCTGGGTGGGACCAGGAAGGGGGGTGGCTACACCCCCTTTCCTTTGTCCAGTTTCCCGCTGGGGCTGGAGTGCCCCAGCAACTGGTTGGAACCGGTGTATGCACAGGGCACCTTGTGTGCCCCAGGCATGTCTCATTCCTTTCAGCCTGGGCCTACCTAATACACAAAATCCTGTCTGGGATGGTGCTGGCACCGCCCCTGACAGGAAACCCTTTGTCCAGGCCTCCCTCGCTGGAAGGACTCCCAGCAGCAGGAGGTCAGACTTGTGTCTGTGGTGGCAGCATCCATTTTGTGATGCTGAGGCTTGAGTTAACTTTAACCGGGGTTCACAGTTAGATGCATGTCGTGTCCCTCTAGAAGGGTGGAATGCTAACCCCGTCGCCAGAATTGGCGAGGGGTTAGTATTCCAATTCGTATGACACCTTACTCGACATGTTTTGATAATGCTATGCCAAAGTTAGCATTTGACCGCGAGGATCATAATGCACTTAAGAGTATATGGTATAGCGTTATCATGGAACAGCTATAAGGACTTGGTTCCGCAAGCTGCAAACGGGCTCAGCTCATGCCAGAGCACCATCTCACATAATTCCAAGCACTCTGCCTTCAGGATTGATAAGGCCTGCCATAGGAGTGACTGATAGGAATATATGTGTCCATTTTAGGGTTAGGTACAGGAATACTATATCTAAAGCAAAGGGTGATTACACCACCTTGCCCCAGCTGTCGTGCAGCCAGTTGTGTCAGATTTGGGTGGCCAGCCAGGGGTGGCATAATACATGCTGCAGCCCCTGGTAGGCCCTGGGTCAACCTATGCCCTGGATACCTAAGGTATACTGTACAGGGACTGATAAGGTGGCCCAGTACCAATTGGTAAATGCACCTAGGGTACATGGTTGTAATTTAGAGAGAGAACAGCTAGGCTGTGGGTCTGATTAGCAAACCCACAGCCAGGGAAAGTCGTAAAACAGTGAAGCAAAAAGCAAAAATCTGGGGTGGCCATGGGATTGAAGACCCCACTCTCCTACACCACCTACATGGCATCTGAATGTAGTCCTTAATCAACTCATGAAGCATCCATTCGAGCCGGTGCACAGAGCTGACTTGAAATACATCTCTTGGAGAACAGCGCTACTCTTGCGCTCACCTCCGCAAGGAGAGTGAGTGAGTGAGCTGCAAGCACTTTCAATTCAGGATCCCTTTATGCAATTTAAAAATGGCAGAGTGATCCTTAGAACCAATCAGAAGTTCATCCCAAAGGTTACGTCGAATTTCCACCTTAATGAACCTGTGGTTTTGCGTTCCTTCTTCCCAAATCCCAGTACAGCATCGGAGAGGGCATTACATTCTCCAGATCTCAAGCGATGCTTGAAATTTTACATCGACAAGACAAGAGAGTTTAGGAAATAAAATCAGCTTTTTGTGGCCTTCATCAGACCTAGGAAGGGTCTCCCACTTACAAAACAAAGCATCTCACGCTGGATTTCGGCAGCCATCTCCTTCTGTCATGAACAGGCAGGACTGCCTCTGCGCTCTAAGGTGCAAGCCCTCTCCATGAGGGCTATATCCACTTCTATGGCACTCTTTGCAGGGGTGCCAGTGATTGACATCTGCAGGGCGGCAACATGGAAGTCACCTCATACCTTCACTAGGCATTATTGCCTGGACACAGAGCTGATGAAGGATGCAGCAGTGGGACAAGCAGTGCTTCGCCATCTATTTCATTGAGGTGAGCCTCCTTTTTTCCCTCCTTCCTTCTGTTATATGCACATTTCTTTGCTGATGGTATTGTTACTAGTTGCAGGATATGTTATTGTATAATAACTTGCATATACTGTACTATACGAAATGTGCTTTCTGTATTGCTTACTACTGATTCAGGCATGTGAAACTATGAAAGACACCTATAATACTGGATAAGAAATGCGTTACTTACCTGTAACTGCAGTTATCCAGTATATGTGTCTTTCATAGATTTACATGCAACCCTCCCGCCTCCCCTGGAAGGACTCACCTAATTCTCTTAGTAACACGCCTACTTAACTTAGTGCGTACCTGCCAGGAAGGTTCTAGAGGGAGGTGACAGCTGATTGGCACTTTTCTACAATTTGGTCCTTTTTACAAAAGGACCTGGATATCTTACAAAAGTGAGGCCTTATGGCCTACTATTCTCTATATGTCTCTATATGTCTATGGGACATTACTTATTATGTACCAGGGACTCCCATCTCGACGACGAGGAATGATTCAGGCATGTGAATCTATGAAAGACACCAATACTGGATAACTGCAGTTACAGGTAAGTAACGCATTTCTTAGATTTGATCCTGAACTGAAACTTGAAACGAAACTCTGGACCTTCGACGTTCTGCTGAAGACTGAAGAATCTCCCTTGTGGCCAAGGAGTGACCACCCTGGGCAACCAGGCACCATCCAGCAAATCAACGGCTTGCTTTGTCGACGTTTCCGCCGGAACCCGAGCACAGAGCCTGACAAGACCCAGACTTCCAGACCTCTCTGACCCTCTCTTCACGACTGCAGCATAGCTGAGATCCGTGGAGGTGACGAGACACGTGGGACCGGACATCTTGGAAAGCCTGCAAATTGCTAACCGTGCAGCTCCTGAGGCATCCTCGAAGCTGTTCACTGGGGACTGAGAAACCCCGAATCTGAGCTCCACCTGCACCGAAGATCAGCCCTCCTCACTCCACGAGTTCTGCGTGGGGCCCTTCTGCTTGTGTTCTGCTCGACGCGTTGTCCGGTTGCTGGCCTGTTGGCTAGTAGCCTCTGTGACGACAATCCTTTTGAACCACCTCGCTGGTCTGGTTGCTCCGGATTGTCCCTTGCCTCCCTACAAAGGTGAGGCACCTCAGACCTTGCTGGTCTGCATCAGAAGCCTTCTTCGAATCCTGCGTGGGTTGCCTTTGCCTAGGCTTGTTGACTCCAATCCGGCAGTCGACCCCTCCATCTGCAAGAACCTTTGTGGGACCGCTCGCCTCCAGCACCTGGTTGTCCTCGACGCCTCCTGGTCCGCGTGGCTGAAGAGACAAGCTTAACTACAGCACCTGATTGCTCCTCGACGTCGTCTGGTTCCTTCCTGCTTCCACCCGGTCACTGGCTAGTGACCCAGACTCTGTCCCCTCTGCTTTCAGGTCCTCTTCATCCTCGATCCACCCTTGGATCCACCCGGACATCTTCCTCCTGGTCGCCTGCAGCATCTTTCTTCAGGTCTCCTTAGGCTTCAACGACGAAACCAGACACATCTTCACACCTATGCACCTGCCATCCGTGGGTGAGGTAACGCGAGTACTTCGGTGCTCCCAAGGGTATGGACTATCCAAGTGTCTAGGTTTTTAGTTGTTTCCTCCTAGCTAAACCGGAAGTGTCCTAAATCCTTATTTTTTTTAACTTCTAAGTTCCCATTGACTTTACATTGACTCACGCTTGTGTGTAAAGACACGGATCGTGCCCCTGTGGGACTCCTACTCCTAACCTAAGGTTCAGATAGTGTAGTCCCAGCGATGACCTAGGCCTTTCCTTTTTTCGTGACGTGGTACGTATACCACTTTCTTAGTATATGGTTTGCTTCGCCCCTAGGGCCTAACCCTAAATTGTGCAACTTAACGTATTCTGACTAAGTATCTTGTTATGTGCTTTTGCCTCTGTTCTCATAAAGAGTTTAGAGGAGTGTGTTAGTAAATAAATACATATATATTTTATATATATATCCTGTATGGTGTCCTTTCATTTGATATTCATGGGGTTACATATGGTAAAACAGCTGGCTTTACACGCCCTCAAGAGTCTTTTAGCCTAAGACTGTTCTGTCCACGCTACCACTAGGATAGCTGGTCTATAAGGTTGACTTACAACCATCACCATAAGGGTTGTTTGGACTAGTGCAAGGTGTTCACTAGAATAGTGAATGTCACATACCATGCCAACTTCTCACACTCATCTTCTACGTTCTATGGATGTCCTCCATCATTAAATAAGATTACATAGTCTAGGAACCTGCACACTGGTCACACCTATTTGCTTTTGGGGCTCTGCGTCGGGGGCGCAGACAGTCTTGAAAGCAACAGATAGTGCGCTGGAGTGGCATCTTTATATGCTACGCATGTTGTTTCCAGAGTGGAACAGCATCTATGCAGAGCAGCAAGGTGCCACCTAACGGCTTGCAGAGGTACTACTGAAAAGCTTTTGATCCAGTCTGGGGAATTATTCAAA
The DNA here is from genome assembly GCF_964261635.1 of Lissotriton helveticus. NCBI lineage: Eukaryota > Metazoa > Chordata > Amphibia > Caudata > Salamandridae > Lissotriton > Lissotriton helveticus. The sequence continues at coordinate 468,372,435 of NC_136060.1, read as the reverse complement.
TGTGAGGAACGTGTGCCTAGATACTCTGCCAAAAAGAGCATTGACATATGTAAGTAAGTTGTTCATCTGGAGGAGCTAGAGGACAGAAGCCTTAGGTCTCCAGAAGAGCAGGTGCTTTTTTATAACACTGCAGTCAACTTGCTTACAAAGCCTTTCTCCCATACCTTTGCTACTGGTAGATCCAGATCTTGATGGGCAATACGATTTTGATGTCTTATGTCGAGGGGGCAGCGAGGAGTAGGGTCTCATCTTTTCGGTTGGTAAGCATTACCCCCAGGTTTGTGGCCTCCAGCACCCGTCATAGGGAGCCTTGGAGGACGCATTTCGGTTGAGGTGGAGTTTTGAACTTCATTACTTTTTCCTACCTTACTTGAGAAGATTTTTCAGAACCAGGTCCAAGCCCATCTGATCATTTCAGGCTGACTGAGAAGGTTATGGTATGGAGAACTTCTGTGTCCTCCACTTAGTCTACCTCTCAGGCCTGACCTTTGCTCTGTCAGAGGGACAAGTTCTGCATACCAATCCCAAGATCATCCTCCTTCACGCCTGGAGATTGAGTGGGGACAATGGAGTTAATTCCAGCTGCCGCTAGAGTTGGTTGAAGTCCTCTTGTCAGCCTTTTGTTCCTTCATAAAACCAGTCTACTCGAAGGTGAAACTAGTTTTTTAGGTCTCGCCTTTGCGAAAGCGCGTTTTCGCTGCGAGAACGATAGCTGTCGGCTCAGCCGACAACGAGTGGAGACAAGAGATGGCCACGCGCAGATTGAGACGCATGGCAGAGTCGGATTCCGACACGCGCCTTGGGATTGGGTCGCGCACGTGAGCTTCTACCGTAGACAGCTCACGTTGCGCGGCTTGTATGTTTCAGTTTTGGTTTTACTCGTTATTCGGGCGGAGCGTTATGTGAGCAGCTCCATGTCATATGGTGAAACATGTTCGTCCTGTGAAGAAGATGACATATCGAAGGGTTCGCGATGGAATGCAGCATACATTCTCTATCAGTGATTGCAGAGCTCCCAAACATCCCGGGTTCGTGCGTGAGGAGCGCAGGCAGTCCTACTTCCCTTTCCATTCTGCAACTTGTAGATGCGGTTCGCTAATTAAATAAACAGAATTACCAAATTCTAGGGCGCAAAGAAAAATCATACACTGAATGAGTTAATCACTCATGCAACTGGTAACATTTAGAGCTTCTTACTAATGATTTTCAAGAAAAGCCGAGTATAGTTTCCAAATTAAACACCACTGTAAGCGTAGTTTCTCTTTCAAATTAAAAGGTTTCCTGATGACTCAGTGTCATCACGGCCAACATTGTCCCGTCCTGGCAGGGTCAGTGGCACCGGCCTCGGCCTAGACTTTCCTTTTTTTGCAATAGGGTCCCACGGCAGCCTCACTGCGCCTCTGCCAGTGTTCCCACCAGCCAGGATTTAATGCCGTCTGTTTACTGCAAACCCCGTCGGTCCCCCCCCCCCCTTTAATGGGCCGGAGAGCGCTTGTAGGAAGGTAGATCCCTGACTATGGTTGCCCCCAACTTTTTTGCCTGGTGTTTTGCTGGTTTTCTGACTTAGTTGACCTGGGGCCCTGCTATTCAGGACCCCAGGCCCACTGCTCTGTTAAAATGGATTCCATGTACCTTAGGTACATATCCAATTGGATACTGAGTCACCTTATCAGTCCCTGTACAGTGTACCTTAGGTACCCAGGGCATAGGTGTACCCAGGGCCTATCAGGGGCTGCAGCATGTATTATGCCACCCCTGGCTGGCCATCCAAATCTGACACAACTGGCTGCTTGACAGCTGGGGCAAGGTGGTGTAATCACCCTTTGCTTTAGATATAGTATACCTATATCTAAACCTACATGGGCACACAGATCTCCTATCAGTCACTCCTATGGCAGGCCTTAACAATCCTGAAGGCAGAGTGCTTTGAATCGTGTGAGATAGTGCTCTGGCATGAGCTGAGCCTGTCTGCGGCTTTCGGTATCCATCCCTTAGCCGTTTCCATGATATCGCATACCATATACTCTTAAGTGCATTATAATCCTCGCGGTTATATGCCAACTCTGGTATCGCTTTATCAAAACATGTCGAGTAAGGTGTCATACGAATTGGAATACTAACCCCTCGCCAATTCTGGCGACGGGGTTAGCATTCCACCCTTCTAGAGGGACACGACATGTATGTAACCTGTAACCCCGGTTAAAGTAAGACTGTAGGAAGGTAGATCCCTGACTATGGTTGCCCCCAACTTTTTGCCTGGTGTTTTGCTGGTTTTCTGACTTAGTTGACCTGGGGCCCTGCTATTCAGGACCCCAGGCCTACTGCTCTCTCTGTAAAATGGATTCCATGTACCCTAGGTACATATCCAATTGGATACTGAGTCACCTTATCAGTCCCTGTACAGTGTACCTTAGGTACCCAGGGCATAGGTGTACCCAGGGCCTACCAGGGGCTGCAGCATGTATTATGCCACCCCTGGCTGGCCATCCAAATCTGACACAACTGGCTGCTTGACAGCTGGGGCAAGGTGGTGTAATCACCCTTTGCTTTAGATATAGTATACCTATATCTAACCCTAAAATGGACACACAGATCTCCTATCAGTCACTCCTATGGCAGGCCTTAACAATCCTGAAGGCAGAGTGCTTGGAATCGTGGGAGATGGTGCTCTGGCATGAGCTGAGCCTGTCTGCGGCTTTCGGGATCCATCCCTTAGCCGTTTCCATGATATCGCATACCATATACTCTTAAGTGCATTATAATCCTCGCGGTTATATGCCAACTCTGGTATCGCTTTATCAAAACATGTCGAGTAAGGTGTCATACGAATTGGAATACTAACCCCTCGCCAATTCTGGCGACGGGGTTAGCATTCCACCCTTCTAGAGGGACACGACATGTATGTAACCTGTAACCCCGGTTAAAGTAAGACTGTAGGAAGGTAGATCCCTGACTATGGTTGCCCCCAACTTTTTGCCTGGTGTTTTGCTGGTTTTCTGACTTAGTTGACCTGGGGCCCTGCTATTCAGGACCCCAGGCCTACTGCTCTCTCTGTAAAATGGATTCCATGTACCCTAGGTACATATCCAATTGGATACTGAGTCACCTTATCAGTCCCTGTACAGTGTACCTTAGGTACCCAGGTCATAGGTGTACCCAGGGCCTACCAGGGGCTGCAGCATGTATTATGCCACCCCTGGCTGGCCATCCAAATCTGACACAACTGGCTGCTTGACAGCTGGGGCAAGGTGGTGTAATCACCCTTTGCTTTAGATATAGTATACCTATATCTAACCCTAAAATGGACACACAGATCTCCTATCAGTCACTCCTATGGCAGGCCTTAACAATCCTGAAGGCAGAGTGCTTGGAATCGTGGGAGATGGTGCTCTGGCATGAGCTGAGCCTGTCTGCGGCTTTCGGGATCCATCCCTTAGCCGTTTCCATGATATCGCATACCATATACTCTTAAGTGCATTATAATCCTCGCGGTTATATGCCAACTCTGGTATCGCTTTATCAAAACATGTCGAGTAAGGTGTCATACGAATTGGAATACCAACCCCTCGCCAATTCTGGCGACGGGGTTAGCATTCCACCCTTCTAGAGGGACACGACATGTATGTAACCCCTAACCCCGGTTAAAGTCAGACAGAGCCTTAGCATCCACAAAATGGATGCTGCCACCGAGACACAAGTCTGCCCTCCTGCTGCTGGGAGTCCTCCCAGAGCAGGAGATAAGGACAAAGGGTTTCCTGCCAGGGGCGGTGCCAGCACCGTCCCAGACAGGGTTTTGTGTATTGTAGGTAGGCAGGGCTTCAGAGGAAGGTGACTGCACGTGGCACCCCGGTGCTCACTGTGCATAGGCTGGCTGGAACCAGTTCCAGGGTCACTCCAGACCCTGTGCTGGGGAAAAGCCCGCCAAGGAAGTGGGTGTAACCACCCCCCTCCTAGTCCCACCCCTAGGGCAGGACTTAGTCGCGTGCCAGCCCCTTTTTACAGGATAAAGGTAGGAACTGGCCCCCTTCCAAATTAGATCATCTTTGAATCCTGAAACTACTTTCCACGAAAGGAACTCAAGACTTCTTCCTAAGATTTCTCCCTTGTGACTAAGGAGTAGTCACCCTGCCCCCGCAGGCACCATCTTAAGAACACTGCGGTCTGCTGCAAGTCTCTCCTCCGGATCAAGACTGCCCAGCTCGACGAGAACCGGCTTCCCTGGCACGTCTGACCTCTACCTACATCATCAGTCACGCTGAGATTCGTGGGTGTGACGAGACCTCGAGGGACCGGCCATCTTCAAGACTGCACGACTTCTGCACAGCAAGCCCACCGAGTAATTTCCTGGTGAGTGCTTTGGGGTCCGAGAAGCCCCCACCCTGAGCAGCTCCAGCACCGAAGAGCAGCCCTCCAGCATCTCCACGATCGGCGTGGGGCCCCTCTGCTTTTTGCTGCTCACCGCGTTGTTTGGCTACTAGCCCGCTGGCTTGTGGCCTTCTGAACGACGCCCGACGACAACACTGCTGCTAGTCTGGTTGCTCCAGACTGGCCCTTGCTTCCCTCCATCGGAGAAGTACCCTGGACCCTCCTGGTCCGGCTAAGACGCCATTTTAGGTCCACCGCGTGGGCCTTGCATTTGCCAAGACTTGTTGCCCTATCCTGGGTCCAGCGACGTCGACAGCAAGAACCTTCGTGGGACAGCTCGCAACTCCATCCTGGTCGCCGACAACGCCTCCTGGTCCGAGAGACTGCAGAGCCCAGCAGCGCCCACTCACCTGACTGCGGTGACTTCGCCCGGTGCCATCCTGGTGCCCACTTAATCACTGGCTAGTGATTCAAGAACTTGGTCCCCTCTGCTTTCAGGTTTTCTTCTTCCTTGATCCAGGCTTGGATCCATCGAACTTTTCTTCACTGGTCGCCTGCCAGCAACTTCCTTCTTCCAGGCTCCTGGTCCGGCAACGAGATTCCCGACGTCTTTTCAGACCTATGCAGCTGCAGCCCCTGGGCTAGGTAACTTCGGCACTTCGGTGTCCCAGCATAGCCTCACTATCCTAGGGTCAGGATCCACTGTCGTTTTCTCCCTACCAGGTCGGGTTCGCCCGTGAACACTAACTTTGCCTTTACTAGCCTCCATAGACTTTGTCCCGCATCCCGCGTGAGAGTGCACACTCTGCACCCGAGTCCCCTAGGCCTCCTAGACGTAATCTAACGATTCTATAGTCAAGTCCTAGCGATTCCAAAGCCTATTAGTACTGTACTTACCTGCTAGTAATTTCGCATTCCACTTTTAAAGTATATGGTTTTTCGTGCCCCTCGGGCATTTGTGTATACCGTGCTAACTTAAGTATTTTCGTAAGAGTTTTGTTGTGTGCTTAGCACCCTGTCCTCATAAAGAGTACAGGGTTGTTGTGATTCTAATAAATACCTTGTTTATTTTCATAACACTTGTGTGGTGTCCTTTCACTGGGTGTTCAAGGGGTAATGTGATGGTAAAACAGCTGGCTTAACACGCCCTCTAGAGTCTTAGCCTTAGACTGCTCGTATCCATGCTACTAGGATAGCTGGTCTATAAGGTTGACTTACAACCAATCATCAATAAGGGTTGTTTGGACTGATATATAGTGATCACTAGAATAGTGAACACTGCACATCAGGCCAACTTCTCACACAGACATAGCCTTAGCTCCACAAAATGGATGCTGCCACCGAGACACAAGTCTGCCCTCCTGCTGCTGGGAGTCCTCCCAGAGCAGGAGGCAAGGACAAAGGGTTTCCTGTCAGGGGCGGTGCCAGCACCGTCCCAGACAGGATTTTGTGTATCCTAGGTAGGCAGGGCTTTAGAGGAAGGTGACTGCAAGTGGCACCCCGGTGCTCACTGTGCATAGGCCGGCTGGAACCAGTTCCAGGGGCACTCCAGCCCCTGGCCTGGGGAAAGCCCGCCAAAGGAGAGGGGTGTAACCACCCCCCTCCTGGTCCCACCCATAGGGCAGGACTTAGTCGCGTGCCAGCCCCCTTTTTCAGGATAAAGGTAGGAACTGGCCCCCTTCCAAATCAGATCCTATCCTGAAACTACTTTCCACGAAAGGAACTCAAGACTTCTTCCCAAGATTCTCCCTTGTGACTAAGGAGTAGTCACCCTGCAGCAGCAGGCACCAACCAAGCATCGCGGTTTGTTGCCAGTCTCTCCTTCGGATCAAGACTGCTCCAGCACGACGAGAACCGGCTTCCCTGGCACCTTTGACCTCAACCTACACCATCAGCCCAGCTGTGATCCGTGGGTGTGACGAGACCTCGAGGGACCGGCCATCTTCAGAACTGCACAACGCTTGTCCAGCACGACTCCCGAGTGACCCTCGACTGAGTGCTTTGGGGTAAGAGAAGCCCGACCCTGAGCAGCTCCAGCACCGAAGTTCAGCCCCCCTGCATCCACGAGATCTGCGTGGGGCCCTTCTGCTCTTTGCTGCCAACCGCGTTGTCCAGGTCACTTGCCCGTTGGCTAGTGACCCCTTCACGACGCTCCACGACGACAACTACTGCTGGTCTGGTTGCTCCAGACTAGCCCTTGCTCCCCTCCAACAGAGGAGCACCCTGGACCCTCCTGGTCCACTCAAGACGCCATTTTAGGTCCACCGTGTGGGCCTTGCATTTGCCAAGACTTGTTGCCCAATCCTGGGTCCAGCGACGTCGACAGCAAGAACCTTCGTGGGACAGCTCGCACCTCCATCCTGGTCGCCGACAACACCTCCTGGTCCGAGAGACGGCAGAGCCCAGCAGCGCCCACTCACCTGGCTGAGGTGACTTCCTCCGGTGCCATCCTGGTGCCCACTCAAATCACTGACTAGTGATTCAGAACTTGGTCCCCTCTGCTTACAGGTTTCTTCTTCCCTGATCCAGGCTTGGATCACCTCGAACTTCTTCACTGGTCGCCTGCCAGCAACTTCTTTCTTCAGGCTCCTGGATCTTCAACGAGGGTTTCCGACGCAACTTCAACCCTATGCAGCCGCAGCCCCTTGTCTAGGTAACCTGAGTACTCCGGTGCTCCAGCATAGTCCAACACCCTAAGTGTTCGGATCCACTCTTGTTTTCGACCCACCTAGTCGGGTTCGCCCGAGAACAGTAACTTTGCAACTGCTAGCCTCCATAGACTTTTTCCCGCCTTAAGCGTGAGAGTTCCCACTCTGCACACGACGTCCACAGGCCTCCTGCATCTAATCCCAGTGTTTAGAATTGTAGGCCTAGCGATTCCTGAGTCTAGAAAAGTACTACTTACCTGCTAGCAAGTTCGCATTCCACTTACTGTGTATATGGTTCTTCGTGCCCCTAGGGCATTTGTGTAAATTGTGCGACTTAAAGTATTTTCGTACGAGTTTTGTTGTGTGCTTAGCTCCCTGACTCATAAAGAGTTCAGGGTAGACTTGTTATAAATAAATATACGTTTATTTTCATAACAACTTGTGTGGTGTCCTTTCACTTGGTGTTCAAGGGGTAATGTGATGGTAAAACAGCTGGCTTAACACGCCCTCTAGAGTCTTAGCCTTAGACTGCTCGTATCCATGCTACTAGGATAGCTGGTCTATAAGGTTGACTTACAACCAATCATCAATAAGGGTTGTTTGGACTGATACAAAGTGCTCACTAGAATAGTGAACATTATATATCAGGCCAACTTCTCACAGCGCTCACCCCTACTGGGGTTGAGAAAACCACCCTGTGCCCACTGCCCCAGCTGAAACCCCATTCCACACCGTCCCGGGTCCGGCAGTGCCTCTACTCTCTGTCCCATTTTCTTTTTAAGCAGTGCGTTTTGCTATTAAAGGTATTATGAAACACTAAGTTGTGTTTTTACTATAAACGTTTGCTTTTCACGAGAAACTCAAATGTGCTTTTCTGTTGACACGGAACCATTTGCAACTGGTCAACTAGAAATTCAGCCAATATAAATGGTGTTCACTGTCTGTATCACCGATGGGGGCGAGTGTGAGAGGGGAAGGTGTACAAGACACAGGGGCAAGAGGAGGGGCAGATTTACATTATACCAAAACGACAAGCAAGCACTATATAAGTAACTCCTTGGTGTGAAATCGCAGGAATAGATGTACTTGTGTTGAAAAGGTGTGGGACGCCGTTCACAATGCTTGTGAATACACAGTCATAGGAATCTCTGCGTGGTCTGCGCATCATTCATGGACATCCTCATTCCGGCCCCCTCACCCGCCACCACCTCCTGTAGGCAGATTCAGGGCATGTGTGCTGCACAGAGGACTTCCTTGGCGCACTCTGTCCTACTTGGGGAACGGAGCTATCAGTTACTAACAGACACTTACCACACGGGCTCCCTGCGGTGGAAGTCACCTACCTGCAGCACTTTACCTGCACGTAAATTAAGCATAACTTACTGCAGCGCCCAAAGACAAGCTTGTTTTTAATTGCAAACGGAGGGGGTAGGTGATTAAAACGGCCCTCTCTGAGACCTCTACTTTTCATTACATTGAAACGCCTAAAAGTCCACGAAGCACTTTAAGGGTGAAAGTCAGACGCACAAAAGCAGTGACTTCATATAGCGCATAGTACACGCTCTGTTTTAGGTGCAATAAAAACTCAGTTCCATAGTGCCTGTATCATTGTCTTTAGTTTATTTGTTTATTTATTCATGCATTTTTATATAGCGCGGACTTTACCCGAAGGTGTCAGAGCGCTTCACAATAGGAACAGTAACGTGACATAAGGAGAAATATACAAGTGTGCATAGTACAAGAGCAAACATTACGTTACATGAGGGAAAAGTGACAAGTGTGCATGTAACAGAAGCCCAAAAAATACAAGAGGAGGAGGCCAAACGACGTTACAATACATGAGGAAAAATTGACAAGTGTGCATAATATAGCAGCATACATGTTACAAGAAGGTATAATACTGAAAAAAGTGGCAGTCACTCAAACACAAAAGTGTATGCTATAGCAGCATACAAGATACAAGCGGGTAAAATACTGCAATAAGTGTCAGTCACTCAAAACTCGAGAACACATTAGGAAGGCACTTCTATAGGTATGGAATACAGAATTAGCTATAGAGAGAACTTCCTTGAGAGGGCGTGAATTAGTTCTGGAAGTATCTTTGTGAAGACAGGCCGACAGGATTTAAAGGTGTGGCCTGTATGCCCCTAACTTTGTTTAAACCGAATGAGCGACGACAACACTGACATCAATAAATCTACCAGGACTTTAAAACACATTTTCAAAAAATTACTTTTAAAAACACTTAAAACTTAACTTATTTCTTCATACTGCCTGGTTATTACATCCTGAAGCCCGTTGGGACTTTTTGCGTGCTTTAGGAACTAATAAATACATTCTAATAGCACTACATAGCGCCCGGGCCGCTTCCTATTGAATTAAACGCTGCACAGAGAAGGGCGAATAGCTAGGGACAGAGCGGCTAGTGGGATTGGCGCCTCTTCTTACCCTGCAGCCCTGCCTGGCCCCCCTCACTTGTGAGCGCCACTGCCCTAGCTGTAGGTTCAGTTAAGTGACTGATTAACTCTTTCCCCTCCCCCTGGTCCCCAAAGGGATAAACACTGCTTCCCCTCTCCCATGTTCAGTGCTCCCCTAACCTCTTTATCTCGTCTCTCACCTCTTGAGTCCAGGGAGGAGTGCTGCAGGGGTAAGAGGGGAGGGGTCGCACCCCTCATTCTTGTCCTTGGGTACATGATTATCACCCGTGGCGTTTTACATTAACACCCTGCAACCCCTTGGCCCCGGGAACTCAGACAAATCCCCCCCCCCCCCATAGAAGCTTGTTTTGCGAGTTGTTCCCACAGCCGCGCTCTGATGTCTCATGGAGATTAATAAACAAACCTTTAAAACATGCATTTGTAATGCAATAGGTCTTGCAGTTACACGAGTTAAAGCTAATGGCAATGTAAATGACAATGCCTTTTAGTTATGTTTTTAAAACGAAAACAAATATAAAAGGCATTGTTATTTGCAATGTCAATAGCTCAAACTCGCGTAAATGCGAGACCTATTGCATTGCAAATGCTTGTTTATATTGTGCTTACCAGAAAGTAGATCCTTTGAAAGCAAGCCTCCCGGCGGTCCCCTGTTTTGCAGTCTCTAGCCCAGAATCAGAACTAATCCTACAGGGCCTGAGAGACTTCTAACATTTACCTAGTTCCAGAGTAAAGCATGTGTTTGAGGCATATGAGCTGCAGATCCTACACTTAGCAATAGATCGCCACCTGGTGTTGGGCTCGGATGATTGCAGGTTGATGTCTTCTTGGAAGAAGTCTTTGTAGTCACGAGATAGGTGACTCCTCCCTTGGACAATACCGCGCATGGTCATCGACTCCATCCTCAGATTGTTTTTTTCCGCAACTGGGTTCGGATGAAAGTCTTCCGCTCCGGCTAGAAAAGACTTTTTCTGCATTTTCGAAGCGAGAAACTTTAGATAAACTTCTTTCGACATCGAATAGACTCTTCGACATCACCAGCTACATTCCGGTGCGTCGACGCGGGCCATTGAGCCTATCGGCGCCATGCGGCCTACGCCTCATGGACAGAACTCCATTCAAAAGATGCCCGGTATGTCGAGCAAAATTCCCTCATAGCGACCATCACGAGGTCTGCAACCTCTGTCTCTCGCCAGAACACGACGAGTCGATCTGCACCGCCGGTGTCTCCTTCCGATCGAAGATCATTCGGGATCGGAGGGCCCGTCGACACGAAAAGAGATCAGCGCCAGCACCGGAGGCCATCTTTGAGGAGGAGATCGTCGAAGAAGACTTCTCCGAGTACGAAGATCCAATCGAAGTTATCTCCGAGGACGAGGCTCCACTAGTCGCCGAGGAAGACTCGCCTGATCTCCAGATCATATCGGGGGCAGAGGACTCGGACGACTCAATTCCATCTTGAAAACCCGTGAGTACCACTGCCCCCGCACAACATACACTACCCAAGACAAAGGCAACGGTCGTCACTCCGCCCATGGGGCCCAGTCGAGACCGAGATTTACCCTCCAACGCCCCGCCTTCGGGCTCGGCTCCGAGGAAAAAGACTACGCCTTCCGGTGCCTCGGCGCCGAAAAAACATGTGCCAATTCCACCTCCTCCATTGGCATCGAAATATCCTTCGACACCGAAGGAATCTTCAACACCGAAGCCAATACGCCCTTCGGTGCCCAAAGACAAAGACCCTTCGGCACCAGAACCAAAAGACACATCGGTGCCAAAGCCGAGAACCGTACCGGACCCGAAAGCTTCGACTCCGAAACCCTCCGGTTCCAAAATTAAAGAAGGGAAGCCAGATTCTGGCGCAGCGGGCCCAATAAAACCTGTCTCCACGCCAAAATCACCAAAGTCGGTGTCAAAAACTCCAAGGCATGATACAGACACGCCTAAACCCTCTGACAAGCCTACCAAGCCTAAACCACCTTTGGCACAGAAAAAATTGCCACAGGACTCCATCACTCCTCCTAAGGCAAAAAACACTAAAGAACCTCTATTGGCACCGAAACAATCGACGCCGAAGACGATGTTTAGACCAGAACAGAAAAAAGTATATATTATTCCAAAAATTGGACATGTGGAAGCAATTCCTTACAAAAAAAGACCAGCAGACACACCACTTCTACCTGTGGTTCCTGCCAAAAAGGAGGATTGTGCAACCTCTCCAATGCACCCTTCCTCACCTTCACCTTCTTCCTCACCTATCCATCCTTACATTGAACCTATAACTTCTCCTGTTCAATCTCCTGCATCATCACACCACACTGACGAGGAGTATGATTTAGGTGGGGGGGGGGATAACGTAACATACCCCTTAGATGAGGATGTCAACCCCCAATATCCCAAGGAGGACGAGGCATATGGTTTTACACCACACAATGCACCAGACATCCCTGATCCTCATTACTACCCAACAAAACCTTCCCCTCAAGAAGATAGTATTGGGTTTAATCATTAATTAAACAGAGCTGCCCTTTCCCACGGAGTATCAATGCACTCTGATGCCATTCAATCGATCAATCAGCAAATTTGTAGAACGCGCTACTCACCTGCTAGGGTCTCAATGCGCTTGGAGGGGGGGGGGGAGTCGCTACTGCTCGAACAGCCAGGTCTTAAGTTGCTTTCTGAAGTAGAGATGGTCCTGGGTCATCCGAAGGTGGGTGGTGAGGGAGTTCCATGTCTTGGCCGCCAGGTAGGAGAAGGATCTTCCTCCGGCGGTGGATTTGCGGATTCGTGGGACGGAGGCGAGGGTGAGGCTGGCGGGTGGGTGTGTAGAATGTGAGGCGGCTGTTGAGGTATTTCGGGCCCATGTCGTGGATAGCCTTGTGTGCGTGGGTGAGGAGTCTGAACGTGATCCTCTTGGTGACGGGGAGCCAGTGCAGGTCTTTCAGATGGGCAGAGATGTGGCTGTGGCGAGGGATGTCCAGGATGAGTCGTGCAGAAGAGTTCTGTGTGCGCTGGAGTCTTTTCTGGAGTTTGGCTGTGGTTCCGGCGTAGAGGGTGTTCCCGTAATCCAGACGGCTGGTGACGAGGGCCTGGGTGACCGTCTTCCTGGTTTCGATGGGGATCCACCGGAAGATCTTTCGGAGCATGCGCAGGGTGTTGAAGCAGGAAGACGAGACGGCGTTGACTTGTTTGGTCATCGTGAGGGAGGAGTCCAGGATGAAGCCAAGGTTGCGTGCATGGTCCGTTGGCTTGGGTGTGGTGCCCAGTGCAGGGGGCCACCAGGAGTCGTCCCAAGGGGATGGTCCGAGGATGAGGACTTCCGTCTTGTCTGAGTTCAGTTTCAGACGGCTGATCTTCATCCATTCCGCGACGTCTTTCATTCCTTCCTGGAGACTGGCTTTGGTGGTGGCGGGGTCGTTGGTGAGGGAGAGGATCAGCTGGGTGTCGGCGTAGGAGATGATGTTACGGTTGTGTTGGCGTGCGATGGCAGCGAGAGGGCTCATGTAGACGTTGAAGAGGGTGGGAATGAGTGAGGATCCTTGCGGGACGCCGTAGATGACTTCGGTGGCCTCGGATCACAATGGGGGGAGGCGGACTCTCTGGGTTCTTCCGGCGAGGAACGAGATGATCCACTCCAGGGCCGCTCCTTGGATTCCGGTCTTGCTGAGGCGCTGGATCAGGGTGCGGTGGCATACGGTGTCGAAGGCTGCGGAGAGGTCTAGGAGGATGAGGGCAGCAGTTTCCCCGTTGTCGAGCAGGGATCTGATGTTGTCGGTAGCTGCGATGAGAGCGGTCTCGGTGCTGTGGTTTGCTCGGAAACCGGACTGTGATGGGTCGAGGGATCCGTTGGTCTCGAGGAAGGCGGAGAGTTGTCTGTTGACGGTCTTCTCGATGACTTTGGCTGGAAAGGGGAGGAGCGAGATGGGGCGGAAGTTCTTGAGGTCCGTGGGGTCCGCGGTGGGTTTCTTCAGGAGGGCGCTCAGCTCTGCATGTTTCCAACTCTTCGGGAAGGTGGCGGATGCGAAGGAGCTGTTGATGATGTTCCGGAGCTGGGGTGCGATGACGGAGTCTGCTTTGTTGAAGATGTGGTGTGGGCAGGGGTCGGTTGGGGAGCCGGAGTGGATGGTGTTCATCAGGCGGGTGGTGTCTTCGGTGCTGACAAGGGTCCAGGTGCAGAGGGTTGTGTTGGGGGGGCGTTGGTTCGGTGGTTGGGTGCGTGGTCTGTGCGCCGAAGCTGTTGTGTATGTCGGCGATCTTTCGGTGGAAGAACGAGGCGAGTGAGTCGCAGAGGTCTTGCGAGGGTGTGATATCGTTGTTGCAGGCGCTGGGGTTGGAGAGCTCTTCAAAGATGCTGAAGAGTTCCTTGCTGTTGTGGGTGTTGTTGTCCAGTCGTTCTTTGAATGTTGTCCGTTTGGTGGTGTGGATCAGCTGGTCGTGTTTGCGGGTGGCGTTCTTGAGGGCTGTCATGTTTTCTGTTGTCTAGTCGTGGCACCAGGCTTTCTCGAGGGTGCGGCAGGTTTTCTTGAAGTTTTTGAGGTCGTTGGTGAACCACGAGGCTTTCCTGCTGCCGGATCTGCTGGGAGGGTTCTTCAGTGGTGCGAGGTCGCCGGCGCAGGTGGTGAGCCACTGTGTGAGGTTGCGGGCTGCTTTGCTGGGGTCTGTGGTGTTGGTGGGTGGGTTCTGGCTGAGGGCGGTGGTGAGCTGGTCGGCGGTGATCTTGCTCCAGTTTCTTCGGGGGGCCTGCTGCGGGTGGTGGTGGGTCGTGGTTCTCCTGAAGTTGAAGTGGACGCAGCTGTGATATGTCCAGTGCAGTCCGGAGGAGTGGCTGAAGGAGATGTGCTTGCTGGAGGAGAAGACGGGGTCAAGCGTGTGGCCGGCGTAGGGGGGTGTTCACCAGTTGCTTGAGTCCGAGGTTGGCGAGGTGGTCCAGCAGGGCGGCGGTGTTGCAGTCCTTGTTGTTCTCTAGGTGGAAGTTGAGGTCCCCTAGGAGGATGTAGTCTGATGAGGTGAGGGCGTGTGGACTGATAAAGTCTGCGATGGCTTCGCTGAATTGTGTGCGTGGTCCCAGGGGTCTGTAGATTAGAGTGCCTCTGAGGTTGGTCTTGGGGTCGGTGTGTATCTGGAAGTGAAGGTGCTCGGCGGCGGTGAGGGTGTAGTCTGAGTTGGTCGTGATGCGGATGGTGTTTCTGTGGACGATGGCGATGCCTCCTCCGGTTTGGTTGACGCGGTCCCTCCGGGTGATCTTGTAGCCATCCGGGATGGCTATGTCGGGGGCTGAGGAGGCGTTCATCCAGGTTTCTGTGAGGAAGGCGACGTCTGGTGATGTTGGGTCGAGGAGGTTCCAGAGTTCGACGGCGTGCCTGTGGACGGAGTGGGTGTTGAGCAGGATGCACTTGAGGTGGTTGTTACTGGTGCTCGGCTTGGCGGGTGCGGTGCAGGTTCGGAGGCAGGTGAATTGGCAGGCTTGGCAGGTGAAGGGTCCGTGGGTGCGTTTCGGGGTGGCCCGGTAGCAGGCGGGGTTCCGGCCGGCGTTGAGTGCGTGGAGGGTGGCGGCGTCGTAGGTCCATCTGGTGGGCTGGCATCGTTGAGGACCAGGGTTCCTGGCGCTGGGTGCGGTCCAGGCGTGGATGGGCGTAGACGGGCTTGCCTTTGGCACGCCCACTGCGCGTGGCCGCTGCACGTACGCGCGACCCCGCCATTTATGGGGAAGTGAGAGGGAGGAGCAGCTGGTAGGCGGGAGCGGGAGACAGGAGAGGGGGGCGGGGCCGCAGGAGAGCAGCGACGGGGAGCAGAGGGGGGGAAGAGCGGGAAAGCGGAGCCGGGGAGAGCGAGGGCAAGCCTGGAGATCAGGGCAAGCCTGGAGAACGGTGCAAGCCTGGAGAGCGAGGGCAAGCCTGGAGAGCAGGGGCCCTAAGGAGAGGCGGCAGCAAGAGGGCCAAGCAGGCAGCGGCAGCAGAATCCGGGCACACGGGGGCCGTGCGGTGGTGGAGTGACCGGGTCAAGGGTCACCATTGAGGAGGATTTCTTACTAGACACATTTGAGCAGTCACAAAGGTCTACTCAAATATTACCCATGATCAAAGGAGTCATTAAACATGCTGCGGACATTTTTAAAGATCCAGTAAGATGTAGGGTGCCTTTATCCCAGAATAGAAAAAAGTATAGACCAGCACCAGCTGATCCGGTCTATATCAAGGGACATCTGCAACTAGACTCGTTGGTAGTGTTAAACGCACGTAAAAGAGCCAACTCCCAAACTTCTGGTGACACGCCCCCGCCTGACAAGGAATCAAAAATTATTGATGCGTCAGGGAAAAGGATTGCTGCACAAGCAACAAACATGGCGCATAGCGAACACACAAGCCTTACTTTCACGTTATGACAGGGCTCACTACGACCAACTAGAAAAATTAATGGAACATCTCCCAGATCAATACAAAGATCAGGCAGCAGAGCTCTTACAAGAAGGCAAACTAATATCTAATGCCTCAATTAAATGCGCACTAGATGTAGCTGACACAGCATCCAGAGCAGTCAATACTAGAGTGATTCTAAGACATCATGCATGTTTACGCATTTCAGGTTGTAAACCAGAGGTACAGACTACCATCCTAAACCAGCCCTTTAATCAGAACCAGTTGTTCGGGCCGGAGGTAGATAACACACTAGAGAAGATGAAGAAAGACACGGACACGGCTTAATCTATGGGTGCATTACAAGCCACCCAGAATAGAAGTTCTTTTCGCTGTTCCTTCTATAGAGGAGGCTCAAAGCAAACCGGCACAGAGACCACATCATCTTTTAAGACAAACACACAAACCTCCTCTAACAAAGGCTACTTTAGAGGAGGATACAGAGGCAACAACAATAAGGGAAGAGGTAGAGGTAGTAACAACTGCTCCTCTTCCACTCCCAAACAGTGACTTTACCTCTGCCTCCCCTACAGCATTCCACTCCTGTGGGGGGCAGACTTTCACAGGTCCTACCTGTCTGGAACTCCATCACAACAGACAGGTGGGTAAGACAAATTATCCAACATGGCTACTGCCTAGAACTCACAGCAACCCCCCCAAACATACCACCCAGGCAGCGTACAATGTCCCGCGAACACATAACTCTGCTAAAACAGGAAGTTCTAGCACTCCTACAAAAAGATGCTATTCAAGTAGTTCCTTTAGAGGAACAAGGAACAGGAGTTTACTCCCTGTACTTCCTAATTCCCAAAAAGGATGGGACACTGAGACCAATTCTCGACCTCAGGCCGCTCAACCACTACATACAATCGGATCATTTTCACATGATCACTTTACAACAAGTACTCCCATTACTACAACAGGGAGACTTTCTGTCCACACTAGACCTAAAGGACGCCTATTTTCACGTTCCTATACTGTGAGAAGTTGGCCTGATGTGCAGTGTTCACTATTCTAGTGATCACTATATATCAGTCCAAACAACCCTTATTGATGATTGGTTGTAAGTCAACCTTATAGACCAGCTATCCTAGTAGCATGGATACGAGCAGTCTAAGGCTAAGACTCTAGAGGGCGTGTTAAGCCAGCTGTTTTACCATCACATTACCCCTTGAACACCCAGTGAAAGGACACCACACAAGTGTTATGAAAATAAACAGTGTATTTATTAGAATCACAACAACCCTGTACTCTTTATGAGGACAGGGTGCTAGGCACACAACAAAACTCTTACGAAAATACTTTTAAGTTAGCACGTTACACAAATGCCCGAGGGGCACGAAAAACCATATACGCTAAAAGTGGAATGCGAATTACTAGCAGGTAAGTAACAGTTCTAATAGGCTTTGGAATCGCTAGGACTGGACTAGGGAATCGTTAGATTACTACTAGGAGGCCTAGGGGACTCGGGTGCAGAGTGTGCACTCTCACGCGGGATGCGGGACAAAGTCTATGGAAGCTAGAATTCACAAAGTTAGTGTTCACGGGCGAACCCGACCTGGTAGGGAGAAAACGACAGTGGATCCTGACCCTTGGGTAGTGAGGCTATGCTGGGACACCGGAGTGCCGAAGTTACCTAGCCCAGGGGCTGCAGCTGCATAGGTCTGAAAAGACGTCGGGGATCTCGTTGCCGGACCAGGAGCCTGGAAGGAAGAAGTTGCTGGCAGGCGACCAGTGAAGGAAAGTTCGATGGATCCAAGCCTGGATCAAGGAAGAAGAAAACCTGAAAGCAGAGGGGACCAAGTTCTTGAATCACTAGCCAGTGATTAAGTGGGCACCAGGATGGCACCGGGCGAAGTCACCGCAGTCAGGTGAGTGGGCGCTGCTGGGCTCTGCAGTCTCTCGGACCAGGAGGCGTTGTCGGCGACCAGGATGGAGGTGCGAGCTGTCCCACGATGGATGAAGTCGTTGGCGTCGAAGTTACCCAGGATTGGGCAACAAGCCTTGGCTAATTCAAGCCCACGCGGTGGACTCAAAATGGCGTCTTGAGTGGACCAGGAGGGTCCGGGGTGCTCCTCTTCGGGAAGGGAGCAAGGGCCAGTCTGGAGCAACCAGACCAGCAGCAGAAATGTCGTCGGGCGTCGTCAGGAAGGCCACAAGCCAACGGGCTAGTAGCCAAACAACGCGGTGAGCAGCGGAAAGCAGAAGGGCCCCACGCAGATCGTGGAGATGCTGGGGGGCTGCACTTCGGAGCTGGAGCTGCTCAGAGTCGGGGCTTCTCGGACCCCAAAGCACTCACCAGTAGATTACTCGGCGGGCTTGCTGGAAAGAAGTCGTGCAGTCTTGCAGATGGCCGGTCCCTTGAGGTCTCGTCGCACCCACGGTTCTCAGCTGGGCTGTAGAGGTGGGTAGAGGTCAGAGGTGCCAGGGAAGCCGGTTCTCGTCGAGCTGGGCAGTCGGATTCCAGAGGAAGGACTTGCAGCAGACCGCAGTGTTCTTAGATGGTGCCTGCGGATGCAGGGTGACTACTCCTTAGTCACAAGGGAGAAATCTTAGGAAGAAGTCTTGAGTTCCTTTCGCAGAAAGTAGTTTCAGGATTCAAAGATGATCTGATTTGGAAGGGGGCCAGTCTCTACCTTTATCCTGTAAAAAGGGGCTGGCACGCGACTAAGTCCTGCCCTATGGGTGGGACTAGGAGGGGGGTGGTTACACCCACTTCCTTGGCGGGCTTTTCCCCAGCACAGGGTCTGGAGTGACCCTGGAACTGGTTCAAGCCGGCCTATGCATAGTGAGCACCGGGGTGCTACTTGCAGTCACCTTCCTCTAAAGCCCTGCCTACCTACAATACACAAAACCCTGTCTGGGACGGTGCTGGCACCGCCCCTGGCAGGAAACCCTTTGTCCTTATCTCCTGCTCTGGGAGGACTCCCAGCAGCAGGAGGGCAGACTTGTGTCTCGGTGGCAGCATCCATTTTGTGGATGCTAAGGCTCTGTCTGACTTTAACCGGGGTTAGGGGTTACATACATGTCGTGTCCCTCTAGAAGGGTGGAATGCTAACCCCGTCGCCAGAATTGGCGAGGGGTTAGTATTCCAATTCGTATGACACCTTACTCGACATGTTTTGATAAAGCGATACCAGAGTTGGCACATAACCGCGAGGATTATAATGCACTTAAGAGTATATGGTATGCGATATCATGGAAACGGCTAAGGGATGGATCCCGAAAGCCGCAGACAGGCTCAGCTCATGCCAGAGCACCATCTCACACGATTCCAAGCACTCTGCCTTCAGGATTGTTAAGGCCTGCCATAGGAGTGACTGATAGGAGATCTGTGTGTCCATTTTTAGGGTTAGATATAGGTATACTATATCTAAAGCAAAGGGTGATTACACCACCTTGCCCCAGCTGTCAAGCAGCCAGTTGTGTCAGATTTGGATGGCCAGCCAGGGGTGGCATAATACATGCTGCAGCCCCTGGTAGGCCCTGGGTACACCTATGCCCTGGGTACCTAAGGTACACTGTACAGGGACTGATAAGGTGGCTCAGTATCCAATTTAGATATGTACCTAAGGTACATGGAATCCATTTTACAGAGAGAGCAGTGGGCCTGAGGTCCTGAATAGCAGGGCCTCGGGTCAACTAAGTCAGAAAACCAGCAAAACACCAGGCAAAAAGTTGGGGGCAACCATAGTCAGGGATCAACCTTCCTACATAACCCCCCCCCAAACGAAAGGAGATAAGGCTATCCTTGTCCAGGTAAGCCTATATTGCCTAAGTGGCCCTTTAAGGAAGTACCAGCACTGGCATGGTTACCCCCTATGTCATGGTCCACTAAGCAATCCCTCACCCTAAGGGTGTCTGAGGGTCTCCACCATAGGGAATCTCTACCTGTGGTGTGTTTTGTCAAAGAAAAAGGCTGGTGCTGAAATGGAGTACTGAAGTGAGGCTCCACTAACTTTGGGCTCAGCTTCCTCCAATCATCATCCACCATAGAGGCCTTTCTTTCCAAGACTGAGTTGTTTTGGGCTCTCAGGGTCAACCTCTGGCTACCTACAGCTGGAGGTTGGGTCCCTCTGTTTGGCTTACTGGAGGGACAGGTCAGGTCTGGGGCCCTCAGGTCCCAAGTTTGGCTGTGCCCAACAGTGTCCATCTGTGGGAGGTCCCTAACTAATTTTAAGCGGGATCCCTCAGGAGTGTGTTTTATTTTCACTTGGCTAGGACTACTAGCTTCAGTGCCCTTAATCTGCTGATTGGGAAATTCTTTTGGACAGGGGGCCCTTTGGGGTCCAACACTGGCCTCCCTGACCTCTACAGCCCTGGGCTGACTGAGGCAGGGTAGAGAGGGGCAGGTTACCTGCTCCAGACTGGGTCCCACCTTGGAAGGGTCCACTGACATCAGGGGTTCTGCCAGGCTAGGCCTGACTACCTCTGTGGCAGTTGCTTCACAAGGGGTCAGATCAGTTCCCTGAGGAGGCTGATCTGTTCCTAAAGTCTGGTGGGAGGGAGATTTCTCTTCCTCCTCAATGCTCTCTGTCTGAGTGGAGTGATCCATAGTTTCAGGCTTCACAACACTATCATCTGTCTGAGTTTGAGCTGTGGCCATCACAACTCTCCCAACCTTTTCAGGAGGGGGCTCAGTTTGGGTGTGGGCTGTTACCATGACAGCCTTGACAACCTGTTCTGGGAAGGAAGTTGTCTGAGATTGGGTTGTGACTGGCACAACCCTCCTGACCTGTTCAGGGAGGATATCTTGGACTGGGGCTGTGGCTACCACTGCCCCACTAACCTTACCATGGATGTTTACCATTCTAGAATGGGTTTCTTGCTCTACTTCAGCCCAGGCTGAGAGCTCTAAATCATTCCCCAGTAGGCAATCTACAGGCAAGTTTGGTGACACTGCCACTCTCTTGTGGCCAGTGACACCTCCCCAGCTGAGATTGACCACTGCCATGGGATGATCTCTCTGTACTCCATCAATATTGGTCACCTGGTATGTGGCACCAGGTAAAAGTTGCCTTGAGGGGACTAGACTCTCAGTCACCATAGTGATGCTAGCCCCTGTATCTCTATAGGCCTCAACTTTTATACCATTGATGAGGGGCTCCTGTCTGTACTTGCCCAAAGTGTTGGGACAAGTTGTGAAGTTGGCAAACCCCATGCCAGTCTCACAGACAAGAGTATCTAAGTTTGGGGACCTGGTTAGGCCAGAGTCCCCAGGAACTCCCAAAGTAAATGCACCCAAATTCTTGGGGGCACTCCCACCACCTGGGGGATTACTACTAGTAGTAACAGGAGGTTTGGGAATGTTACTTGGGGGTATGTTTTCCTTATTGTTATTCTTGGGGCAACTGCTGTCAGTTTTTAAATGACCCACCTGTTTACAGGGATAACAATAAGGTTTCTTCTGATTGTTGGAAGGATTCTGGGACCCACCCCCCTCAGAGGACTTTTGGGGCCCTGGTGTGGTTTGATCTGAAGATTTATTCCCACCCTTCTCTTGAGGCTTGGTTGATTCCTTTTTCTGGTCACCACCTTGGTTCTTGGGCCTAATCCTGGTTCTGACCCATTTGTCTGCCCTCTTACCCAATTCTTGTGGAGAGGTCAGATCAGAGTCTACCAGGTGCTGGTGTAATAACTGGTTCTGACAATTATTTAAGACTTGCTCTCTCATAATTAGATTATACAATCCCTTGAAATCAGTAACCTTACTACCCAGTAGCCAGCCTTCCAGAGCCTTAGTGGCACAATCAACAAAGTCAGACCAGTCCTGAGACTGAGTTTTCTGGGTGTCTCTGAACAGCAACCTGTACTGCTCAGTGGTTAAACCAAACCCATCAACCAGTGCATTTTTCAGGACCTGGTAATTGTTAGCATCCTCCACTCTTGTAGTGAGGAGCTTATCTCTACCTTTACCATCAAAGGAGAGCCACAGTATAGCTGCCCACTGACTCTGGGGAATGCACTGCACAGTGCAGGCCCTCTCCAGAGCAGCCATCCATTTCTGGATGTCATCCCCTTGCTTAAAGGGGGGCACTATTTTAGTCAGGTGTTTAGTATCTAAACCCTTCTCTCTATCTCTTGGGAGATTGCTGCCACCAGTGGGAGCTAGCCCACTCATCTGCTGCTCTCTTGCCAGGGCAAGCTTCTCTTTGGCCAGGGCAATTTCTTCCCTTTCAATCCTCAGTTCAGCTTGTCTCATCCTAGCTTCATGCTCCTTTCTCTGAGGGGAAGTAAATCTCCTCTGTGGAGGATTCCTTCTCCCCTGAGAAGAGGCATTAGAGTGCAGAGATCTATTGGAGTCCCTAGAAAGAGATCTATCTCTCCTAACTCCAAGGTTAGGCCCACTTCGGGTTAGTACTGGGGGGCCCCCAGATCCTAGCCCAAGTAAGTCTAAGTTGGTCCTAGTTAGCCTTCTGACTACCTCAAGACCTTTGTCTACCTCATCCCCAGAGAGTACCTCCTGATCCTCCTCCTCAACTGCTGAATCAGTGTTGGGGAGGTCTGGATCCCCAGAGGTTCCCTCTAAGGCTGGCATGCTCTCATGTAACTGAGAGAGCTTTCTGGCATCATATGTCTCTAAGAGACCTATCAGAAAGGGAAGGGTGGGGTTAGACCCCTGCTTCAGTTTCCTGGAGACACAGAGTTGCCTCATCTCCTGAAAATTGAGAGCTGCATATCGTGAAGTGACCTGTGGAGGGTCAAAGCTGACCAGGGGAGTCTCAGTAGAGTCCCCCTGAGTCGACATGCTTTTCTAGTGAGGTGTAAGTGGTGCACTTACCTACACTATATGTTTGCCTACTGATCCCTTGCTAGAGTTGTAGTTTAGGGTGTGCTAGGCCCTAGGAGCTACAACAGCTGGTTCAGTAGAACTCAGAGTATTCTAAGCTAAGTTATATGTACCTTTAGTACTTATGTGATCTTTCACAAGATATTCTTAGGGCATGTGTGGTAAAACAACAGCAAGCTCAAATCCCAACCGCTGCTCACCAATGTGGGAAGTTGGCCTGATGTGCAGTGTTCACTATTCTAGTGATCACTATATATCAGTCCAAACAACCCTTATTGATGATTGGTTGTAAGTCAACCTTATAGACCAGCTATCCTAGTAGCATGGATACGAGCAGTCTAAGGCTAAGACTCTAGAGGGCGTGTTAAGCCAGCTGTTTTACCATCACATTACCCCTTGAACACCCAGTGAAAGGACACCACACAAGTGTTATGAAAATAAACAGTGTATTTATTAGAATCACAACAACCCTGTACTCTTTATGAGGACAGGGTGCTAGGCACACAACAAAACTCTTACGAAAATACTTTTAAGTTAGCACGTTACACAAATGCCCGAGGGGCACGAAAAACCATATACGCTAAAAGTGGAATGCGAATTACTAGCAGGTAAGTAACAGTTCTAATAGGCTTTGGAATCGCTAGGACTGGACTAGGGAATCGTTAGATTACTACTAGGAGGCCTAGGGGACTCGGGTGCAGAGTGTGCACTCTCACGCGGGATGCGGGACAAAGTCTATGGAAGCTAGAATTCACAAAGTTAGTGTTCACGGGCGAACCCGACCTGGTAGGGAGAAAACGACAGTGGATCCTGACCCTTGGGTAGTGAGGCTATGCTGGGACACCGGAGTGCCGAAGTTACCTAGCCCAGGGGCTGCAGCTGCATAGGTCTGAAAAGACGTCGGGGATCTCGTTGCCGGACCAGGAGCCTGGAAGGAAGAAGTTGCTGGCAGGCGACCAGTGAAGGAAAGTTCGATGGATCCAAGCCTGGATCAAGGAAGAAGAAAACCTGAAAGCAGAGGGGACCAAGTTCTTGAATCACTAGCCAGTGATTAAGTGGGCACCAGGATGGCACCGGGCGAAGTCACCGCAGTCAGGTGAGTGGGCGCTGCTGGGCTCTGCAGTCTCTCGGACCAGGAGGCGTTGTCGGCGACCAGGATGGAGGTGCGAGCTGTCCCACGATGGATGAAGTCGTTGGCGTCGAAGTTACCCAGGATTGGGCAACAAGCCTTGGCTAATTCAAGCCCACGCGGTGGACTCAAAATGGCGTCTTGAGTGGACCAGGAGGGTCCGGGGTGCTCCTCTTCGGGAAGGGAGCAAGGGCCAGTCTGGAGCAACCAGACCAGCAGCAGAAATGTCGTCGGGCGTCGTCAGGAAGGCCACAAGCCAACGGGCTAGTAGCCAAACAACGCGGTGAGCAGCGGAAAGCAGAAGGGCCCCACGCAGATCGTGGAGATGCTGGGGGGCTGCACTTCGGAGCTGGAGCTGCTCAGAGTCGGGGCTTCTCGGACCCCAAAGCACTCACCAGTAGATTACTCGGCGGGCTTGCTGGAAAGAAGTCGTGCAGTCTTGCAGATGGCCGGTCCCTTGAGGTCTCGTCGCACCCACGGTTCTCAGCTGGGCTGTAGAGGTGGGTAGAGGTCAGAGGTGCCAGGGAAGCCGGTTCTCGTCGAGCTGGGCAGTCGGATTCCAGAGGAAGGACTTGCAGCAGACCGCAGTGTTCTTAGATGGTGCCTGCGGATGCAGGGTGACTACTCCTTAGTCACAAGGGAGAAATCTTAGGAAGAAGTCTTGAGTTCCTTTCGCAGAAAGTAGTTTCAGGATTCAAAGATGATCTGATTTGGAAGGGGGCCAGTCTCTACCTTTATCCTGTAAAAAGGGGCTGGCACGCGACTAAGTCCTGCCCTATGGGTGGGACTAGGAGGGGGGTGGTTACACCCACTTCCTTGGCGGGCTTTTCCCCAGCACAGGGTCTGGAGTGACCCTGGAACTGGTTCAAGCCGGCCTATGCATAGTGAGCACCGGGGTGCTACTTGCAGTCACCTTCCTCTAAAGCCCTGCCTACCTACAATACACAAAACCCTGTCTGGGACGGTGCTGGCACCGCCCCTGGCAGGAAACCCTTTGTCCTTATCTCCTGCTCTGGGAGGACTCCCAGCAGCAGGAGGGCAGACTTGTGTCTCGGTGGCAGCATCCATTTTGTGGATGCTAAGGCTCTGTCTGACTTTAACCGGGGTTAGGGGTTACATACATGTCGTGTCCCTCTAGAAGGGTGGAATGCTAACCCCGTCGCCAGAATTGGCGAGGGGTTAGTATTCCAATTCGTATGACACCTTACTCGACATGTTTTGATAAAGCGATACCAGAGTTGGCACATAACCGCGAGGATTATAATGCACTTAAGAGTATATGGTATGCGATATCATGGAAACGGCTAAGGGATGGATCCCGAAAGCCGCAGACAGGCTCAGCTCATGCCAGAGCACCATCTCACACGATTCCAAGCACTCTGCCTTCAGGATTGTTAAGGCCTGCCATAGGAGTGACTGATAGGAGATCTGTGTGTCCATTTTTAGGGTTAGATATAGGTATACTATATCTAAAGCAAAGGGTGATTACACCACCTTGCCCCAGCTGTCAAGCAGCCAGTTGTGTCAGATTTGGATGGCCAGCCAGGGGTGGCATAATACATGCTGCAGCCCCTGGTAGGCCCTGGGTACACCTATGCCCTGGGTACCTAAGGTACACTGTACAGGGACTGATAAGGTGGCTCAGTATCCAATTTAGATATGTACCTAAGGTACATGGAATCCATTTTACAGAGAGAGCAGTGGGCCTGAGGTCCTGAATAGCAGGGCCTCGGGTCAACTAAGTCAGAAAACCAGCAAAACACCAGGCAAAAAGTTGGGGGCAACCATAGTCAGGGATCAACCTTCCTACATATACATCCTGCACACCGGAGGTATCTAAGGTTTGTCATACAAGGACAACACTACCAGTTCAAAGTCCTTCCATTTGGGGTCACAACAGCACCACGAGTGTTTACAAAGTGCTTAGCAGTAGTAGCAGCACATCTCAGAAGACAACAA